>NC_137889.1:1674118-1820811 GCF_963455335.1 Martes martes | reverse complement strand
ACTCCTGGGGATCTGGGTGGCCAGGGGTATTGATTCATATCAGAAGAGCTTTAAAATGCGGTCCCTTACCGGCAGGGGACTTCTGGCTTCGAGGACAAATCACTGGTGGAGAGGGACAAATCACTGGTGGATACCAGTCCGGGGAAAGGTTTCTCGCGTCTCGGCCTCCTTGTCGGTCTTCTTGTTGTACAGCCAAAAGGACTAGCGGCTGCTCTTGACCGTTTCCCTTCAAGCGGTGGGGGTGACGGCAGCTTTATGGATAATGGCAAGTCTCAGCATAAACCCTAGTACGTTTGCACAGAACAGTAGAGTTGACCTATCCCTTCCTGCTTTAAATATGGCTGCTCGCTTCTCTTCCTTACAAATAAATGTCATTTACGGCACTTTTTTTTCCAGAATAGGATACTTTTGTCTGCATTAAAATCCTATTAATATACTCTCCTCCTCAATGATTTTTTTTTTTTTTTTGGCAACTCTGTTGGGCCCCCACAATGGTATTTTAGTGGCATCTGGGAATCTGCCTAAGATTGTCTCTCTCCCTCTCCCCCCTGCCCCTGCCCTGTCTCAAATAAATCTTAAAAAAAAAAAAAAACCTGTAAAATGAATAACAAAGGGGGTATAAAGACATGCCTAGTGAAAATTCCTTTTAATGTAACTGGGCAAAACATTCCAATCAGAAGATGTGTGTGACCGAATGGATAGAAAATTGACAGATCTGTCTGCTGCTACACGAGACTCGTTTCCGACTGAACGCACGAACGGACTGAAAGCGAAGGCATGGAAAAACGTTTGTGAAGCAAGCGGATGCTAAAAGAAAGCTGGGAGAGCAATACTGAGACAAAACAGACTTTACAGCGAAGACTGTAACAAGAGACAAAGAAGGGCACTAGGTCATCCTAAAAGGCAGTCCAAGAAGATGTGAAAATTGTATTTATCCACCCAGCAGGGGAGCACCCGGATACGTAAAGCGACTATTCACAGATGAGAAGGAAGAGGTTGATGGAGATAAAATCATTAGCAGGGGATGTCAACACCTCACTTACATCAGCGGATACAGACCAGATAGAAAATCTATGAGGAAACTGGCCTTTCGTGGCTCATTGCAATGATGGATCTAACAGAGATATCTGGAACATTCCATCCCCAAACAGCAGAATTCACATTTGTTATTTGTTTATTTTTTTTTTATTTATTCGACAGACAAAGATCACAAGTAGGCAGAGAGGCAGGCAGAGAGAGAGAGGAGGAAGCAGGCTCCCTGCAGAGCAGAGACCTGATGCGGGCTCGATCCCAGGACCCTGGGATCATGACCTGAGCCGAAAGCAGAGGCTTTAACCCACTGAGCACCCAGGTCCCCCACATTTGTTATTTTCAACTGCACTTGGAATGTTGTCCAGAACAGGTCACATATTAGGCCATAGGACATATCTAAACAAATTTAAGAATTGAACTCATGTCACACATCTTTTCTGACCACATTAGTATGGAACTAGAAATCAGCCACGAGAAAAAAATCTGGAACAGAGATACACGTAGGCTAAATAACATGCTACTAAAATATGATATGGCCAGTCAGGAAATCAAATAGGAGACGAAAAATTCATGGAGACAAATAAAAATGAAAACACAATTGTTAATCTCTGGGATGCAGCAAGAAGCTATTCGGTGGGAAGGTTGTTGCAGTAAGTGCCAGAAAGAAGCAGGAAATGTCGGGAAGCCAGAAAAATCTCAAACAACCTGACCTCACACGTGAAGGGCTGGGGGGAAATGCCCAAAGCCAGGAGGAGGAAGAAAATAATAAACCTCAGAGCAGAGAGAAATGAAATGGAGATGAAAAATGTAGAACAATGAAACCAGGAGCTGGTTCTTTGAAAAGATCAACAAAAATCACAAACCTTTAGCAGAATCATAAAAAAAGAGGACTCAAGTAAATAACAGAAATGAGGGGGGAGAAAGAAGAACCAACACCGCGGAAATGCAAGGGGTCCTAAGGGAATGCTGTAAAAGGTGTGTCCGCCACCACCTTGGACGACCTAGAAGGAATGGATAGATTCCTAAGACATACAACCTCCAAGACCGAATCCGGACGGAACAGATAATTTGAACAGACCCATGAGTAGCTGTGAAATTCGGTCAGTAACCAAAACCAAACCAGAGCAGAAACAAAGAACAAAAAGTCCCCAGAAACAAAGGTTGGGGACCGGAGGGCCCGCGGGTGAGTTCTACCAGACGGTCGGGAAGCGCGGCCCCCAGACGCCCCGCTACTCCGGCCTGCAGGAGCGGGACGGAACCTTCCAGGCTGGCCCCTGCGGCCCGACCCACCCCGTACTCAAACCCGACTGCAACGCCAGGAGGAAAACGGCCCCAAAGCCCTGACAGATGCGAAAATCCTCTAGAGAAGCCGAGCGAAGCCGACGGCAGGGGCCTCCAGCGCGGCGGTGGGACTCCTGGAGGCGCGTCCGCCCCCGCCCCGTCTCTGCGGCCTGTGCCGTCCTGCCTGGCGCTGTCCTCCTCTGTCCTCCGTCCACCTCGTGACCCTCTGCTTCCTGCCCCTCCTGCTGTGCCGTCCGGGGCATCTTACGTTTCTTTCACGGAGTTCCTCACCTCTGAGGTTCGGTGTCTTGTCAAGGGTCGCCTGGTGTCCCCACGCCTTCCCGAAGGCCCGTGTGCTGCACCTTCACGACCGTTCGCTATGGGGCACCCGCTGTTCTGTCCCTTCCATCTGCGGGGACCGTCCCTCCTTCCCTCGGGACCGCCATCGGCCCGCCTCTCGGGCCCGTCTCGTGCTGGGAGACCCCGGTCTTCTGCTCTTGGAAGCGGTGGCCTCCTGCAGCGGGCCGCGTCCCTGTCCCCCACAGCCTGGCCCTGGAGGGGAGCCCGTCTGCGGGTGGCTTGCGTCCGAGCGGCTTTTCCTTTAGTCCACGTCTGCCCGCGCCCTCGGCGGGTTGTGGTTCTGCTCGCGGCGTCTGTGCTGCTGGGGAGCCCCGGGCAGCGAGCGGGGGGCTAGGGCGGGGCAGGGAGCTCTTGCCAGGGTGCGGCTGGTTCCACCTGCGGGCCCATGGGGCGTGGCTGCGGCCGGTGGGGCGTGGCTGCGGCCGGTGGGCGTGGCTGCGGCCGGTGGGGCGTGGCTGCGTCGCGGCGGGAGGCAGGTGTTAGCAGAATCTGTGCGGAGCCCCTCGCCGGGGCGCACCCCCGCAGCACAGATGCTGCCAGCGCCGCCTCCAGGGGATGGGCAGGAGCCCAGAGCCGAGGCTGGGCTCGCGGACTGGGAGGGGTGAGTCCTCCGGAGACGGCGGGGCAGGGTGCGCTGCGGGCCGGGCTGGGTAACCAGCGACGTGCAGAGCCACCCCCCAGGTGGGGCCGTTCTGCTTGGCCAGGCTGGGTGCGGGCTGGGTGCGGGCTGGGTGCGGGCTGGGTGCGGGCTGGGTGCGGACGCCCCCGACAGCCTCTGACATGTGCAGGAACATCTGCCAGGCGCTGCGCGCACTCGCTGCTGCCTCTCCCAGGGCGGGTGTCTCCTGAGGGGGGGACCCCGCCGTCACTCACCCTCGGGGCTCACCCAGCCCGAGTCAGCTGACTTAAAGCACCCGCAGCTCCCCGCCGCCCCGTTCGCCCTTCCCGTGCTCTCCACCGGGACTTCGTCTTCTCGACGCTTTCTCGGCTGCTCTCCAGTCGGTCTGCGTGGGTGTCCGCGGCGGCACCCAGCTGTCCACGCGCGATGGGGCGAGCTTAGCGCCCTCTGACTCTGCCGTTTTACCGAGCCGCAGGTTCATATTCCGGGCTTCCTGAACCTGGATCTGTTTTCTTCCCCAGCTTAGGAAATTTTTCTATTTTTATGTCTTCAGATAAATTTTGTGCTCCTTTCCCTCTCTACCTTCTTGGAATCCCTACAATCCAGATGTTTGCCTGATGTCATCCAAGAGATCCCTTAGCCTCTTCTCATTTTTAATTATCTTTCTTTCCGACCTTGTACGCTTCCCTTCCTTGTACGCTTCCCTTCCTCATCTTCCTGATGGCTGGTCCAGTCTCCTACGCGCACTCATCTGTGGGTTCCCTCTAGTGTAGTTTAACTTCAGTTATTATATGATTCAATTCTGATTGGCTCTTTTCTGTATTCTCTCTTTGTTGAAATTTTCCCTGACTTCTTCCCTTCTGTTCCCTGTGAACATCTTTATGATCGTTACATGAAACTCTTTATTAGGCACAATGCTGATCTCCATTTCTCCAGTTCTTTTTATGAAAATTTATCTTGTGCTTAAGTTTGGAGCATATACCTCTGTCTCCTCATTTTACGTGACGTTCTGTGATTATTTCTATGAATTAGGAGGAACAGCGACTTCTGAGCTTGAAGGAATGGTCTTGTGCCTGATCATTCACTGTGTAGACTGTGTGTGCCCAGTGACTTTGGCTGGCCGGCTGGAGACCTGGCTGGCATGAGTGGGAACTCGGTGCTGGGGCTATGCTGGCGGGATGGCTGGAGCTGAAGTGGGCATGGCCCGGGCAGTCCTGGAGATCATCACACAACAGGGACCCCAGCAGCACAGCGGAAGTTTTCAAGTGAAAAAGAACTGGGGAACCCTGGGGGTCTCCGTGGAGAGAGTGTTCTGGAAGGATGGTGAGAGCTGAAGTGGCTGTGCATCATGGTGGTCCCTGAGCTCTCCACTCAGAGGTCACACTGGCAGGACAGGGGGAGCCAAGGTGGGCCATGGGCCAGGGTGTCCAGCGCTGCTCAGGGCGTGGGGCATCCAGGCAGAGCTGCTCGAGCCAGTGCAGCTGAGCCAGGAGGCCCAGGAATGCTCTGGATTGGGGACATCCTAGCAAGTCATTTGAGGTCCAAGCGGCAGGGCCGGGCGTGTGCTGTGGTGCTTTCTTCCTGTGTGACCTTGGCCCGATGACTGTACCTGTAGGAGCACTGACCGTGTGCACCATACCGGGGCTGGTGGGATGGCTTGGGCTGGTGTGGGCAAGGGGCACTGGGCTCAGTGAGGCAGGGGTGACTGCAGTGCCTAGACTCGGCTCCTGCCTGTTCTGCCGAGGTGGACGGTTAATGTAAACTGTGGCACGCACCAGGCCTTCTGACCCGGAGAGAATCCCAGCAGTTCCCGTTTTGTGGATTTCTAGCTCTGGATCCTTTATATACTAGTTGCTTTTTTAAACCATGGCATTTTTTTCCCTGGGCCCCAGGGCAGATGGATCTGTTCCCAGTCTCCCGTACCTCCTCTCCCGCTGCGGTTCACAGCACTGCGGGGCGGCCTCCCTTTACTATCGTGTCTCCGTCTCTCTGTCTCTCCCCTCCCCGTGTGATGTCTGCGAACAGAGCTCTCAGTTCTTCGAGAGGGATTTCCGTAAACATCAGTGTAGACCGGTGCGTCCGTGGGGGAGGGGAGGTCACGGTCCTCCTCCGTTGCTATCTGGCACTGGAACCGTGTTCATCTCTTGATTTTCAGAATTTGTTCCTGGGTCTGCTGAGACCCGGAGAAGCCCCCTCTCTCCCATGGGAGGGACTGGCCCCCTGGGAGAGGGGAGCTCTAGCACCAGAGAGGACTGGGAATGGCATCCCCCCTCCCCGGAACAGTAGGGAGCTGCCGACTGGGACCTTTGTCTTCAGGGGTGACTCTGGGAGTGGGAACTCATGAGCTGCCCCAAGGTGGGATCCTCAGGCATGTCAATGGGCACCACGTAGGGCCTCCTCCGTCCACGCAGGTGCACGACTGGGTAAGGGGCAGTGTTTCTCCGAAGCAGAGGTGCGCAGGGTACCCCCAGGGCAGCTACCAGCTGACGACCCGCCACAGATTCGCAGCGGCTGTTGCCCTACCCTAGGTCAGTGCATGCCGACCTTACCCGATCATAGGGTTTTTTTTTTTTAAAGATAGGATTATAGACCAAAGTTCTTCCTTTTGTTACAAATTAGAATGTGTCTACCAATGTAAGTGAACTTGACTGAATTCAGAAAAAAATCGGGTTACTTTTCATGTGAGTAGATCTGTCAACAATACGCGGCCGGGCTGACGGTCTCATCCCTGGTGTCACC
Organism: Martes martes; assembly: GCF_963455335.1. Classification (NCBI taxonomy): domain Eukaryota; kingdom Metazoa; phylum Chordata; class Mammalia; order Carnivora; family Mustelidae; genus Martes; species Martes martes. The sequence goes on along the minus strand of NC_137889.1, from coordinate 1,814,780 downwards.
GAGGGCACGACAGAGGATGGAGAGGCCGTCGTTCTTCAAGCACGAGGAGTGGTTGTCAGGATTTCGCTGACTGTCCTATTTTGTTTCCTGCAACAGACTTTGTCATGGCAAGTACTGGCTTGTGGTCCTTCGGACTCACCAAAGAAATGGGGGCTTGTACCAGTTTGTCCTTGGTCTGTGATGCCCTCGAGGAGCCCTGGGCCGCAGTCGGGAGACCGCCACTGAGAGCCCTGACCTGCAGGTGGTGATTTTGGGCTCGACCCCTTCTTCTCAGCGGGGGATGCATCCTTCAGTAGCACTGGGGTTTACCGTGACCTACTCCCAAACCCTCTCAACGTCACTGTTCTCGATCTGGAAGACATCAGGTCTGCCTTCTCCCTGTGCAGCGTGTGGGCGTCACATGAACCCAGTGCAGCTTACTGTCTCCATCCCTGACCTCTGTCTTTTCGTCCCTCCAAGTCTACTGGGTCTTGCAACACGTGATAATTCAGATTGTTCAAAATGCATTTTATATCAAAATGCTCTTACCGTTTTTTTAGTCACTAATTCAAATGTTAAATAAAATAGAATAATTTATCTGGCACACACCATTACATCTCTTATGCTAATGAAAATACAACAATTATAACCCAGTTTCAAATACAAAAACATAAATGCCTAATGCTCTGCTGTTCGGATCTCATGCCCAGCTCTTTGCTGCCTGTGGTTTTCAAAGTACATTCTGTTATGAAGTTCATTACACTGTCCGTTTTTCTATAATTCTTATTCATGACACATGCCAGGTCATAGTTCTCTCTAGTTTCGTTCACTAAGTATATTCAGTGCCATATTCTATGTGAGAATCAGTTCTAAAAGCATATGGGTATTATTATCCCTTTTTTAATTAATTTTTTAAACTGAAGACAGAAGAAAAAAATACTTTACGGTGATTTGTGAATTGATTTCTTTGTCATATACTCGGCTCTCTCCTGTCAGCCCGTGCAGGACTCAGCTGGTCTGAAACGTTTTGAGGCTGTGGTAACCCTGGCATTTGGGGATATCGTAGATTTGGTTATAGACATTGCAATAGTAAATCAAATACATTTTGATGTTCTGCAGTGCATATAAAAATTATGTTTATAATACAATGTAGCCTTGAGTGTACAACAGCATGACATCCAAAAAAGCAATGTAGAAGCCTTAATTTAAAAATACGTGATTCACGGGGCGCCTGGGTGGCTCAGTGGGTTAAAGCCTCTGCCTTCGGCTCAGGTCACGATCCCAGGGTCCTGGGATCGAGCCCCGCATCAGGCTCTCTGATCCGTGGAGAGCCTGCTTTCTCCTCTCTCTCTGCCTGCCTATCTGCCTACTGGTGATCTCTGTCTGTCAAGTAAATAAATAAAATCTTAAAAAAAAAATAGAAATAAAAATACGTGATTCAGAAGAATGTGATGCATTGTTTAGTCTTCGCTGGTAGAATCCCTGGTGTCGTGGCTGACGGCTGCCGACCAGGGTGGCAGTTGCCGAAGGTTCGAGGCTGTGGCAGTTTCTTAAAAGAAGACAACAATTAAGTTTGTAGTGTGTGATACCATTTGATAGCATTTGACCCACGGAAGAACTTGTGTCAAAATCAGAGCTAATCCTCCCAAACCCCTGCTGCTGCTGTTTTATCAACTTTTATGTGATACTTGAAATCGTCTGTTGTCATTTCAACATCTTCACAAAGAACGGAATCCCTCTTGAGCAATCACTTTCTTTGCTCATCCAGAAGAAGCAACTCCTCACCCACGTGCCTTCTATCATGAGCCAGAAGCAGTTCCGTCCCATTCTCAGACCTCACTTCTAGCTCTTTCCATCACAGCTGAGGTTACTTCCTCCCTGGAATTCTTGAATCCCTTAAAGTCCTCCATGAGGACTGGAATCAACTTCTTCTGAAAATGCTGATGCTTTGACCTCTTGCCATGAATCATGAATGTTCTTAATGGCATCTGGAATGGTGGACACTTTCCAGAAGGTTTTCAATGTGCATTGCCCAGATTTATGAGAGAAATGACTATCTGTGTCACCTAGAGTCTTATGACATGCATTTTTTTCACCTTTTAAAAAAAGTTTTTAATTCCAGTTAACTTACAGATTTGTACTCTGAAAACTATAGAAATTGAGGAAGACACAAAGAAATGGAGAAACATTCCATGCTCATGGATTGGAAGAACAATTAAAATGTCTCTGCAACCCAAAGCCATCCCCACATTCAGTGCAAACCCTACCAAAATACCACCAGCATTTTTCACAAAGCTGGGACAAGCAGTCCTAAAATTTGTGTGGAACCAGAAGAGACCCCGAATAGCCAAAGGAATGATGAAAAAAAAAAAAACAAAAAACAACCCAAAGTTGGTGGCATCACAATCGAAGACTTCAAGGTCTAGTACAAAGCTGTCATCAACAAGACAGTATGGCACTGGCACAAAAACAGACACATAGATCAGTGGAACAGAATAGAGAGCCCAGAAATAGACCCTCAACTCTATAGTCCACTAATCTTTGACAAAGCAGGAAAGAACATTCAATGGAAGGAAGACAGCCTCTTCAACAAATGGTGTTGGGAACACAGGACAGCCACATGCAGAAGAATGAAACTGGACCATTTCCTTATATCACACTCAATAGACTCAAAATGGATGAAAAACCTCAGTGTGAGACAGGAATCCATCAAAATCCTTGAGAACACAGGCAGCAACCTCTTCGACGACAGCCACAGCAACTTCTTCCTAGAAACATCACCAAAGGCAAGGAAACAAAAGCGAAAATGAACTATTGGGATTTCATGAGGATAAAAAGCTTCTGCACAGCAAAGGAAACAGTAAACAAAACTAAAAGGCAACCTACAGAATGGGAGAAGATATTTGAAAATGACATGTCAGAGAAAGAGCTAGTATCCAAAATCTATAAAGAACTTCTCAAACTCAACACCCAAAAAACAAAACAAAAAAATCCTGTCAAGAAATGGGCACAAGATATGAACAGACATTTCTGCAAAGAAGACATCCAGATGGCCAACAGACACATGAAAAAGTGCTCCCCATCACTCGGCATCAGGGAAATACAAATGAAAACCATAAAGAGATCCTACCCACACCAGTCAGAATGGCTAATATGAACAACTCAGGAAACAAGAGATGTTTATATATTTATTTGAGAAATTTGCATGTATATTGTTTGTCCATATCTATACACATCATGTGAGTAATTCTTTTCATTGTGTTCAATTAGCCACCACAGAGTACATCATTAGTTTTTGACGTAGTGCTCAATGATGGATTAGTTGAGTAGAATATTCTTTAATCTCCATGTATTTGTGGTCTTTCCATTTTTTTTTTCTTGCGGTTGACTTCAAGTCTCATAGCATCATGGTCTGAAAATATGCATGGCATGATCTCAATCTTTTGTATTTATTGAGGCCTGATTTTTGATCCAGTATGTGATGTATTTTGGAAAACATCCTGTGTGCACTCAAAAGGAATGTGTATTCTGCCTTAGGATGAAATGCTCTGAGTATATCTGTCAAGTCCATCTGGTCCACTGTGTCATTCAAAGCCCTTGTGTCCTTGTTGACTTTCTGCTTAGATCATCTGTCCTTTGCTGTGAATGGGACGTTAAAGTCCCTACTATTGTATTATTATCAGTGACTTTCTTTATGTTTATTTTTAATTGATTTATATATTTCAGCGCTCCCAGGTTGGGGGCATAAATTAATTATGATATCATGACTTCTTCATCTCTTGTTACAATTTTTATTTAAAATCTAGTTTGTCAGGTATAAGGATGGCGACTCCTGCTTTCTTTTGAAGTCCATTAGCTTGACCGATGGTTCTCCGTCCCCTCACTTTCAGTCTGCAGCTGTCTTCAGTCTGTAATGAGTCCCTTGTTGGCAGCATATAAAGGGGTCTTGCTCATTTTTTTTATCCATTCTGACAGCCTGTATCTTTTGATTGGAACATTTAGTTCATTTACGTGCAGAGTGATTATTGGTAGATATGAATTACGGCCATTGTATTACTTGGTCAGTTGTTTCTGGATACTTTCTCTGTTCTTGTCTAGGCTTTGTCACTTTTGGTCTTTCTCACCCCTCAAAGAGCCCCCTCTAATACTTCCTGCGGGGCTTGCTTAGTGGTCATTGGTCAGAACTCCTTTAGTTTTTGTTTGTCTGGGAAGCTCTTTAGCTCTCCTCCTGTTCTGAACGATAGCCTTGCTGAATAAAGATTTCCTGGCACCATGATATTCCCTTTTGGCATGTTGAATATATCATGCCACTCTCTTCTGGCCTGCCAAGTTTTTGTGGACAGATCTGCAGCTAACATTATTTGTCTTCCCTTGTAATTTAGGGAATGCTTTTCTCTTGCTGCTTTCCGGATTTTTCTTTATATTTTGCAAATTGAACTACAACATGCATTGGTATTGGCCTGTTTTTGTTGATTTTGATGGGAAATGTCTGCGCCTCCTGGATTTGGATGTCTGTTTCCTTCCCCAGATTAGGGACTTTTTCAGCTATGATTTGCTCAAATAAACTTTCTGCCCCCTTCCCCCTCTCTTCTGAGACTCCGACGGTACGGATGGCATTACACTTTATGGAGTTGCTGTGTTTCCTAAGTCTACATTTGTATCCAATATTTTCTTCCCCTCTTCTTTCCAGCTTCATGATTTTTCCATAATTTCATCTTCTGTATCACTTTTTTTTCCCTCTGCTTCTTCCATCCTTATGGTCATTGCATCTGGTCAGTTTTGCATCTCAGTTATAGCATTTTTTATTTTGCCTGCCTAGTTCTTTGGTCTTTTATCTCTGCAGCAAGGCACTCCCTGGTATCTTCTATGTTTTTCTTAAGCCCAGCTAGTATCCATATGACTGTTGCTTTAAATTCTGGACCAGAATGGGAGATACTACTTATGTCTGTTTCCGTTAGATCTCTGGCCCTGACTTTTTCTTTTGGATTGAATTCTTTCATCTTGGCATTTTGCCTAGGTCTCTGTCTTCTTTGTGTTAGAAAAGCCTGTTATGTAATGGCTTTATGAAGAAGCGGTCATATGCTGTCCAGGGCCTGGTGCCTCAGGAAGTGTTCCTGGTGTGTGCTGTGTGCACGCTGCGGCTGTGTTGTGGGTATAATTTGCCTCAGGTCAGTTGGCTGCAGAGTTTCTCCTGCCTGCCGTGGGGCGTGTGTAGACCTTGGCCAGAGTGTGGTGAGTTCTAACTAGGTGTGCTCTGGTCTGCTTGCTGAAAGAGACCTGATGCTATTTCCACTGGAGCTGAAGCTCTGTGCACTCTGTGGTCAGTGGACATGGTATGTCCGGGCAGTGGGCGTGGTTTGTGCTGGTCCTCTTGGGGTGGGGCCACTGCTCTGGTTCCCGTGTACGCCTGTCCTAGAAAAGGAGCACCTGCTGAGTGCAGGGGTGGAGGGGGGCTTGGTGTAAGCAGTTTAGGCCACTACTGTTGGCACTGTGCCGCTTACTAAAGTTAGTTTATGCTGAGAGGCAGGGGAGAGAAATGGCACCATTCTCTTCTCTTGTCCCAGAGAGGGGCGTTTGTACCCGCTGCTGTCTGAGAAGTGCCCTCCCCCCAGAAGGGCAAATAATTTCCCCTTCTGTGTCCCAGGCTTCCCTCAGATCCCTGCCTTCACCCTGTGTCCAGGCCATCTGTCCTCCGGGCAGTGCCATGCACCTGTGTTCTATCCCAGGAAGGCCAGTTGATTTTTAAAACTCAACTTAGGGACCTGGTGCAGTGGAGACCTATGCTGATCCTCTGGGGGAGGGTCCCACTGTGCTGGGACTGGTGCAGGTCTGTCTCAGAAGGGCAGTTGCACCAAAGCACAAGGGGGTGATGTTGGAGTAAAGTACAGCAAAGAGCCAGTGTCCAGTTTCGGCCACCCTCAGCAGGCATCTCTGTGCCTATGTCGAGGGGTGGGGGATGGTAATGGCACCTGCTGGCTCTTGTCCCTGCAGAGCCGATGCCGCCACTCTGAGAGGCACCCCAGGAAGGGGGAACCATCTCTCCCAGTGCCTCCCAGGGGACCCTCTGCTCACACCTACCATGGGCAATCTGTCCTCCTGCACTGGGGCAATGCAGTGCCCACAGGCCCACATGGGCCATGCTGCAGGTCCCTAAACTCTGTCGCTGAGCCGCACTGTTGTAAAAGCTCACAAAACTCAGCCCTTTTCATTTTCCCAGTCAGTGGCTTTGGGAAGTGTTTTCCTTGTGCAGTCCTCTGTGCACTCCTCTCGCTCATGTCTCTCTCTTTTTCCTCGCTCCATGATCAGGGCTCCCTTCCCTCCACAGCATCTGTAGTCCTTTTCTCCCCCAAATCACATCTTAGCACCTCCTCCTGTCCACGATGCAGCCTCTTGTCTCTGTCTGGTTGTGCATTTTGTTCTGTCAGTGTCAGGTCAATTTCTTGGGTGTTCAGAATGATTCGATATTGATCCCAGCTGTGTTTAAGGGATGAGGCAAACCTAGGTTTCTTCTGTCTCTCTGATATCTTACTTCCTCCCTTTTCCCCATTTTTAAAATTGTGCTATTGTATTCCTTTCCTTGTTGAAGGTTTGCTAACCGGTTGTCTCCTCTGCTTCTCTCTCACCCTCTTGTTTCCTGCTCACTGGAAGCCCGGAGAATGAGATTACAGTTAAGATAGGTCTGTTTCCTGTACAATCTGATCACCTGCCCCCAAATCTAAAAGGCAGTTTCTTGGCTGTCTCTGCTCCCCGGCCCCTCTTTCCCTTTGAACATAAAGCTGCCTTTGAGATGAGGACGACCGTGGCCGACAGGAAACGGAGGGGAAGAGGGAGGTGAGCGAGCAGCAGAAGACCGGGGGGCGGAGACAGCTGGAGGAGAAGCTCGGGGGACGCTAAGAACTGGGTTTGTTGTACATTTAAACGCAGAGCCGATGGGTGACCTAGGTAATTTGGAATGTTGATGATTGACCTCGAGGTCCGATCTGAGACGGAGTCCTGGCCGTGGCCCCTGTAGGTCGTGTGGTTCACGCTGACCCACTCAGACGGGTGGGTTCACCACCCGTCAGGGGTGGGTAGAATTCCTGTGTCGTGGCCGGTGTGAGCTTAAGGGCGGGAAGGTGTTCCGTGTGGTGCAGTGGCGGGGAGATCCTCTGCGTGCGCATCACCGGGGTTGTCGGATGGGATTTCCGCGGGTGGGATTTCGACTCGGTGATGCGCGTGTGTGGGCGGGGAATGGGTGGGGGAGGGTGTGACTCGAGTTTGTGCAGACAGATGTTAGAGGAAGGGCCTGCGTGTGGTGGCAGATAAGTGACGGTGTCTTTCACGGAAGAAGGCGGGGCCCATCTATGGGTTATATTCATTTCACTTATTATTTTTTTATATTTCACAGATACTTTTCTCTGAAAATGATTTTCTTTACCATCAAAATCTATGTACACGTGAATTAAACATCTTTATTATTGGGGTAGAGTTGACAGAATGTCACATTAGTTTCGGGTGTACGGCACGGTGATTCTAGAAGTCTACACCGTGTGCTCGCATCCGTCCCTGCCCTGTGCTGTCCCAACACAGCTGGCCACATCCCTACGCGGTATCTTTGATCCTCGTGACTTGCTCATCCCAGGGCCAGAAGCCTGGCTCTCCCACTCCTCCTCACCCGTTTGCCCATCTGCAGCCCCGCTCCCTCCGGCAGCCGTCAGTTCTGGGTGTGCACGGGTCTGACTCTGCTCGTTTGTTCATTTGTTCTGTTTTTTAGATTCCGTGTACAAGTGAAGTCTTATGTTATTTGTCATTCACTGTCTGACTTATTTCACTTGGCCTAACACCCTCTAGATCTATCCACTGCGTTGCAGATAGTAGGCTGTCGTTCTTTTCTATGGCTGAGTATATCCCATGGTGTGTGTGTGTGTGTGTGTCCCCTTACCCATGCCTCTGCCGAGACGTGTGGATTACTTCCATTTCTTGACATTGTGAACAATACTGCAGTAAGCAAGGGGTGCGGTATCTTTTCGAATTAGTATTTTCATTTTCCTTGGAAAATACCAAGTAGTGGAATTGCTAAATCATATGGTATTTCTATTTTTAATTCTTTGAGAAGATTCTACACTATTTTTCCGTGGTGGCTGCGTCAACGTGCATTCCCACCAACAGTGCACAAGGGTTCCTTTTTCTCTATATCATTGCCAACACTTGTATTTTCTTGTAAAATAAAATGTGCCAGGTGATCTCTCATTATGTTAAAGAATATTCTTTATTTTTTATTCTGTTTTTAAAAGATTTTTATTGATTTGAAAGAGATCACACGTAGGCAGCGAGGCAGGCAGAGAGAGAGGAGGAAGCAGGCTCCCTGCTGAGCAGAGAGCCCGATGTGGGGCTCGATCCCAGGACCCTGGGATCATGACCTGAGCCGAAGGCAGGGGCTTCACCCACGGAGCCCCCCGGGCGCCCCTTCTTTCTTCTTTTTGATAGCGAGCTGGAGCATCTTTTCATGGATCTTTCAGCCACTTGTGTCTTCTTCAGAAGAATGCTCAGACCTCAGCCCACCTTTAATTAGATGGTCGGTTGGTTGGTGTTGAGTCGTGTAAGTGCTTAATATATTTTGGATTAATCCCTTTTCGTATATATTATTTGCAAATATATTCTCCCACTTAGTATGTTGGCTTCTCGTTTTGTTGGTTTTCTTTGCTGTGCAAAAATTTTGGTGGTGGTGCGAGTGTAGTCCCCGCACTGTGTGTTTTGCCTTTGCTCACCTTGCCTGAGGAGACATAGCTAGAAAAATGTTGCTTAGGCTAACGTCAGAGATTACTGCTTATTTTTTTTTCTTACTAGGTTATTTATGGTTTTTGTCTAACATGTATCTGAGTTAATGTGTGTCTAATGTAAGAAACCGATCCAATTTTATTCTTTTGTCTACACCCCATGGTTTTCCCAGCACCATTCATTACTGTCTACCCCCACTGTATACTCTCTTCCTTTGGCATCCATTAAGTGACCGCACAAATGTGGATTTCTTTCTGGACTTTCTAGTCTGGTCTGTTGCTCTGTGAGTCTGTTTTTGTGCCAGGACCATACTGTTTGGGTTATTACAGCTTTGTAATATAACTTAAATCTGGGATTGTGTTACCTCCGGTTTTATTCTTCTTTCTCGAGAATGCTTTGGCTACTGGGGACTTTTGTGGTTCCATGCAAATTTTAGGATTATTTGTTCTCATTTTGTGAAGAAATGCTGTTGGGATTTTGACGGGGATTGCACTGAATCTGTGGGTTGCTTTGAGTAGTGTGGACACTTTGACAATATTCACTTTCCAGTCTAGGAAGACGGAATACATTTCCGTCCAGCTCTGTCATCTTCTATTTCTTTAACGAACGAACGTTTTGTTGTTTTCAGAGGACAGTCTTTCAACTTTTTGGTTAAGCTTACTTTGTTCTTTTTGGTGCAATTGCAAAGGAAATAGCTTTTTTTTTTTTAAGATTTTATTTGACAGAGATCACAGGTAGGCAGACAGGCAGAGAGACAGGAGGAAGCAGGCTCCCCGCTGAGCAGAGAGCCTGATGCGGGGCTCGATCCCAGGACCCCGGGATCATGACCTGAGCCGAAGGCAGAGGCCCAACCCACTGAGCCGCCCAGGCGCCCTGCCACTAACATTTCTCGAGAGGGAGAAACAGCAGATGCCACCTGTAAGAGCCCAGGGGGTCCGGGAAGTCGGAGGAGCAGGGGGCAGCTCTCTGCTTCTTCTGTGCGAGGTGATGTCCACACAGCGGTCCCCCGGCCGCCAGGCGGTACCGAGAATGCGGCTGCTGGGAACGCCCCCTTTCAGGCAGACATCAGACTCTAACCCGGGCAACTGGGAAGGGCTGGGGCCGAGTCCCCGCATTGTCAGCGACAGTGCAGGAGATGGGGACGGGCCGGTGGTCTCTCCTGCACTGGCTCTGCTCAGGGCTCCTCTGACCTCTCGGGACCCTTCCCTGCCTTTCCACTGTTGGGGTTGCCGGAGGCCTGCAGAGTCCGCTGAGCTAGTCCCCCCCCCCCCCAGCGTGGTCTGGTGGTCTGGCCCGCCTTCAGCAACATGCCTTTACCTTAGCGGGGTGCCGCTGCTCTGCTCTGTCCTGTGATTCCCCCAGGAATCCTAACCCCGCAGTGTGCTCGTGTCAGGGTGGAGAGCCTTTGGCGGTGATGAGGTCAAGGGCCCCGGAGAGCTCCCAGCCCCTCCTCCATTAGAGGCCACAGGGCAGAGGCCTTCACCGTGCAGCAGATCAAGTCCCGAGAAGCCCACGTGTGTGACAGCAGCCCAGATGCACTAGAACAGCCCTGACGGCCCCTCTGGGTAACTCCACCTGTGACCCACCTGCCCCGGGCTGTGCCCCTAGTCATCCCCGCTGGGTCGCCCCCCGCAGTCCCGCCAGTGCTCCTAGTGGGGAAGGCCTTTGTACCGTCCTCAGCGGGTGTCCCAAGTCCCTCCTGGCTCTGTGGCGGGAGGTGAGGGTGGGATGCGGCCAGGCTCGGGGCTTGGGTCCCGGGACTCTCGCTGCTCTCGACCTTGTGCTGGAGAACTCTCTGCCACGCCGACCGTGCTATGAAGTAAGCGTGAGGCTACTTGAAAGCATTAATTCATTAAAAATAACATCCCTCACACGTTCTTTATTTCATGAAAAATAACTTTTCTAAAACCACAGTATCGTGAGTAAATTGCTGTCATCTCTGCCACTTTGTCACCATCCACTGCGGCTCCTGCTGTCCCCACGCCGGTCTGTCCCGGCATCGGCAGTCCCCAGAAAACTGGACCGCGAGGGCCCGCGTGCAGACGGCGCACAACTCCCGAGTCTCTCCGGGACGGAGCTGCGGTCGCGCGAAGCCGGGATGTGTTCAAGATCCCGCGGGGGACGTCAGAGGCCGGCAGCACTCTGGGCTGGGCTGCTGGTGAGCACAGATGTGGCTGGAACCCGAGGGACAGGTGAGCTTGTCCATGGACAGAACATGACAGAGATGAGGTTCTAAGGATCAAGAGGCCGACAGAAAAGAGGGAGAAAGGCAGGAGGGCCCCCTGTAGGAGGCGGCTCTGGACGTGCTTACTCAGCCCTGGCTGGGTAGGGGGTGGGGGAGGTTGGGGGCCTGGGGGTGGGATGGAACAGGGGAGGGACGGCTGGCGCGGGTCTGAGGAGAACAGGACAGGAGGAAGTAGAAGAACCTTCTCCTGGAGGTTTTCCTGCAAAGAGGAAGTGGTAGCTGCGAGGGAACAGGCCACGTAAGGACATTTGGATGACAGGAGCCATCACTGCACACTGGCTGCTGACCGGTGTCCTCCGGTGGGGAGGGAAGACGGCCCTGCGGGACCCCGTGTGCGGCGGGAATGAGTGAACGCAGCGGTCGCAGGTTCAAGGCCAGCGTGAGAGGCCCCTCCGATGGTGAGAGCTGGACGTTCCCTGTGGATGCCTTTGGGTATCTGTTGTCCCGAAACTCCAGAGGCAGTGTGGCCCCGGGAAAGGCCTGGATCGCCAGGCGGCAGGCCAGCGAGGGTGTGACCAGGCATTAGGGGAGACCCGCCAGCAAGCGTGTGAGGACCGCGCACGGCTGGGACCCCTCCCTGGGCTCAGCCCCTGGCTCTCCCCGCATGTGCTCTTACAGGGTCACCCAGATCTACCAAACCCGTCCTCCCCCAAAACGCCATGTTCCCAGCACCTGGTAAGAGTTGTTGGGCTACGTACTCTGTGCCTGTTACCACGAAGTCATATAAGATCCGTGAGCCACGAGGTACGTGGACATCCTGGCGTGTGTACACACACGGGCACGCAGACAGGCTTCCGGTTGTGGGGCTCCCGTCCCGTGCTCCGGAAAGACCACGTCATGCACCGTCGGTCCCCGCTGGGGGGAGAATGGCCAGCACGTAACTCCTCCAGGGGTCGTGATCTCCCAGTGGCACTCTGGAGGTCTCGGATGGCCTCACGCCTGGGCTGGGGGACCGAGGCACGGGGCCAGGCCGCCCGCAGGTGCGTGATGGTGAGGCCGGGGGAGTCGGCCCGGGTCCCCACCGGCCTCATGGAGCTTTGGGACGGTTCGAGGGGTTTGCGCCGTGAGCCCCCTGTGGTGCGGCCCGCTGCGCTGTGGCTGGGGGTCACCCGTGGACTGCACAGGAGTCCCCGAGGTCTGCGACGGCTTCACGCGGCCACAGACTACATTCACGGGTTTATGAATGGCAGGAATTTAGTCCTGTTGCTTAAATCAAGGCAAACGATAAATAACTCCGACCACCTACTACTAGTTTTGGCTTTCATCGTGAAATGTACTCTTGTAGCCGTTTTCAGGTGGACAGGCCAGCAGCGCGGAGCAGGCCCATGGGCCCACGGCTGCCACCGCCCACCCCGGGACGCAGTCCTCTTCCAGCCCAGCCGTCTGTGCCCGTGAGTCCCCGACTCTCCTCCCCTGCCCTGTGCCCGACAGCTGGGCTCCACTGGGCTGAGCTGCACTGGGCTGGGTTATACTGGGCTGGGCTGTACTGAACTGGGCCCTCTTGTGTTGTACTGGTCTGTGCTCCCTGGGTCTGGTACTCACTGCTCCTCCACACGACCTCACAGATGGCTCCCTTGGGCTTTCCACAGCTCGCTGGGGCCGGCAGTTGGTGTGGAGGAAAGTCAAGGGGGTCCAAGGCCCCAGCAAGCTCCACAGGGAGAGGGGGTGAGGCCACCTCCAGGGGCACAGCGCCGAGGCACCAGGAGGAAGAGGCCACGTGCACCTGCCCGGAGACACCGTCCCTCCCAGGAGCAGAGCGGGACGGAGCCCGTGTCCCCAACACCAGGCCCCGGTGCGGCTGGGGAGCTGGAGACGCTCCAGGCCGGTGGGTGTCTCCTGTGCTGGTTCCAGGAACAGGTGTGCTAAGGGGCCACAACGGCCCCCGAACTGCGGTCTGGAGCACGAGGGAGGAAGAGGGCAACGGTGGGGGACGGGGACCAGAGCGGGAGGAAGCCATGGGCCAGGGCATTCCCGATATTGGTGCAGGTGACCCCAGGTGCCACCCAGCTCGTTCTTTCTGCCCAGGTGGAGCTCGTGGCCACGCGGGGGCCTGGCAAGGCCCGAGGGCAGGGGACCTGTCTCCCCCACCCCCTGTGGGAGCGGGAGGTGCACCTGCAGCGGGGGCCGGGAGGACAGCCCCGGGCTTCAGCTGAGGGAACTAAGGAGACAGTAAAGAGAATCCACGCAGCTGGAGAACGGCCGAAGGCTCTGCCACGTTTGGGGGTGAAGAGGAGGCGTCTTCCAACAGACGAACGTGAGGCTGCGAACAGCCGGGCCAGGAGGGACTGTCAGGAACATGCAGGTACCACACGGCACTTGGGAACGCATCAGGCAAAACCTGACAACTGTGCAGAGAAAAACACAAGTTGGCAGCTGTGGTTGGAGGTTTATTTTCTTGTAAAAAGGAAACACTGCAGGGTTATGAAGATTTAAACACATTTGTAAGGCTAAGCTGTTAGACCTACGTGGGACTCTGTATCCAACAGGGACGACGATTTGTAAAAGATGTACGTGGGATGTTTATAAAACTGGATCACGTGTCCTGAAGACTGTATTTAGCAGCGAAGGAAAACCCAGTAAACGCGAAGCAGCCAAGCGATCCGTCCTCGTCTGCGCAGGACGGCGGTTTCCAACATAAACACCAACAGGACGGGTCTGTAAAAACACCGCATCTGGGGGAAGAAAATACTATTACTAGATAACACTTGGGCCTAAAAGGAAAAACCTAACAGGGTTAAGAAATATTTAGAATTGAATGAAACGTAAACAGAAATGTCAACACAAAGATAAAGCAGTTCTTCAAGGAGATTCTGTAATTTCAAAGTGCAGAAAACAAGAAAACTGCAAAAGAAAACAAAAAATTCAGTTTCTTTTTCTAAATGTTTATATTGAATAAAGTCAAAGTAACAGGAAATAACAACAGAAATAAGTTACTGAAAAAGAGAAAGGTTAACAACAGAAAAGCCCTACTTCTTGGAAGCTTTACTAATGTAAACAGACCCCGAGCAACATTATCTACACCAGAAAATGGGGCACCGGGGGGCCCAGTCAGTTAAGGGTCCACCTTTGGCTCAAGTCATGGTCCTGGGTCCTGGGAAGGGTCCTTTCCCTGCTCCGTGGGGAGCCTGCTTCTTCCTCTACCTCTGCTTGTGTTCCTCTCTTTTGCTCTCACATAAAAATCTTTATTTTTCATTATTTTAAGATTTTACTTATTTGACAGAAAGAAACAGCGAGAGCAGGAACACAAGCAGAGGCAGAGAGAGGGGGAAGCAGGCTTCCCGCCACGCAGAGAGCCCGATGCAGGGCTCGATCCCAGGACCCTGAGATCATGACCTGAGCCGAAGGCAGATGCCTAAGGACTGAGCCACCCAGGCGCCCTCAAATAAAAATCTTAAAAAAAAAAAAGGCAAGAAAATGCAAATAAACAAAATATACAACACCCCTGACACGTAGAGACGTTAGATTTGCCAAAATAAGAACAATGTATTTTAAAGTTACACTTTCATGAGAAAATGCAGATGAAAGGCATGTTTTTTTGAAAACACAAACGCTACAACTGCAACAAGAAGGAGACACAGAAGCTACTGCACAGGGCAGTGAAACGGAAGCGAGGCGGCCCCTTCCCGAGGGGAACCGCGCCGTGATCGTGCAGGGGAAGGCGTCTGGTTCAAAGAGGGGGTCTGGAAATGGAGTAAGAACAGGGATGGACTCGGAGGGAGGCAGGGGCAACGGAGGAGGACAGACAGGCAGACAGGGGCAGAAGGACACGCCCACCCACACCAACAGTCTCCGTGAAGGCAGACGCACCCAGGGCTGCCTGGGGGCCACGTGCTTCTTAAGCTGGACAGAGCACGACCCTGTGCTCACTGCGCCAGGGACACACTCGGGAAGGCGCCCGATGGGAAGGCGGCCCGAGCTCGGAGGCGGCAGCGGCCCCAGCCCAGCCCGAGGCTGGGTCGGTGGCCACAAGGGAATGGGAGGCCGATCTGAGGGAGACAGGGCAGCGTCGTGGCCACGTCTTGGTGGTCACCCAGCAGCCGGGGACCACGAGAACACAGAGGACTGGCCACACCGCCGACAACCTTGCTTCCGTGGTGACTGCCTTGGGCAAGGATGGATTTTTACCCTAAGTTAAGCTCCCACCGATCCCTACGAGTCCCCCCGAGGCGGTTACCTGGGAAAACCGGCAGGTGCACGCGGAGGGGCTGTCGTGGCAGCCGCGTGCCTCGGAGCCGGAAACCGGCCGTGACCGTGCGCCTGTGAGCGGCAGTCAGCGTGCAGGCTGAGTGAGACACACGACACAGCGGGGTGCAGAGACCCAGGGCCGTGCGCTCCTGAGACCCAGTCTGTGCACGGAGCCCACACACGAGCTGGAGGAGCCAGGCCCCAAGGACAGAGCCCGCACGGTGTGGCTGCGGGACGTTCTAGAACAGGCAAAGCCGGTCTGAGCTGGAATGTGCAGCGGTTGCTGAGTTGGCCTCTGGGGACACAGGGAGCAGGGCCGACAGGGACGGGTCTAAGAAACTCTCCGTGAGGCGTGCACAGGGCACTTGAGGCCAGGACCTGCGGTGTTCAAGCTCAGTGACGGCCCGCGGGAGGGCCGCGGCCTTTCTCTACGCAGACTGGGCATCAGAAAGGAAGTGGGACCCGATGACGACCTTGGGTGCCCGGGCTCTGCGCTGCGGTACGGGCTGGCCAAGGCGCAAAGCAAACTCACGAGAACAGCAAGGACGGAGGGACGGCGGGACAGGCCGGAACTCTGCAGAGAGATGGTCCGGGGACACCAGCTACGCAGACCAGACCGACCAACAGGGCCCTGTGGACATGTCCGGACACACGAGCACAAGTGAACGCTGTCCATGTTCCCGGGGAAGTTACTAACCGGCTGCTCAGGGAGGGCAGGGGGAGCTCTCCTCTCCGTGGGGACAGACTCTGAGCTGGCCAGTGTCCAACACCCGCGCACATGTGGAGAAGCTTCTGGAGGATTCTAGCTCCCACCACTGCAGAGTGGAAATAGGCCCCGTCTGCATCCCTGACCCAAGGAGCCACGAACACAGGAAAAAGGGTTGCTTACAACGCCAAGTTTCGGGGTGGTTTGTGACCCTGAAATACCATAAGACCCACTCGTACCACAAAGGTGAGTTCCGGGGGCACGGGGAAGAGAAAACTACAGGACTAACAGCCGATGACACAGGGTGGCGTCTCTGGGACACAGGATGGAGAAAACCCCCCAGTCGACAGCAGCATAACCCACGAGATCAAAGTTAACTTGAGGGCCACCTGGGTGGCTCAGTGGGTTAAGCCTCTGCCTTCAGCTCAGGTCATGATCTCAGGGTCCTGGGATCGAGCCCCACATCGGGCTCTCTGCTCGGCAGGGGACCTGCTTCCCCTTCTCTCTCCGCCTGCCTCTCTGCCTACCTGTGATCTCTATCAAATAAATAAAAATAAAATATTAAAAAAAAAAGTTAACTTGATTACACCCGTGTGAATGGTTTATGCTAAATGAGGTAAACCATGAAATAAACAAGCAGGCAAAAGACTGAACGAGGATTTCTGCAATTAAAAAAAGTTAGTATCTGGGATAGGCAAGAAACATCAGCAAATCAACGTTCAAAAAAGGTACAGGAATTCTAACTGAAAACCAGGCAAATGACGTTATGGCGGGCACAAACAATGGGCCCCCAAAGACGTCCCCATCCTAACCCCCGGGGCTTGCGCAGGTGTCCCCATCGTGGGGAAGGGGCTCTGCCGCTGTGTCCAGCGATCTGCCCAAGCACCAGGTGGATCCAAGGTGAACACACTCACCTTTGGAGGGGGGAGGCCTGCTCCCGGGGATTCTGGGAAGAGGGGCCGGGACCGGAGGAGGACCGCGCAGGGCAAGGGCCGTGCAGCGCACCCTGCAGGCAGGGGACGAGCCAGCCTGATGGTCGGCAGCAAGGGGGTCTCTGTCCCACCACGGCAAGCAGCTGACTTCGCCAGCGACTCAAGGGGTCCTCCCCCACGGCCACCACGGAGGACCCCGGGCTCTGCCAACACCTGGTTTTTGGCCCTCAAGACCCGCCCCGGACAGCAGAGCTTCGGGACCACAGAGAGTGGGTCTGCGCTGCCCGACGTGCGGAGTAACGGCAGCAACAGGACACAGTGGTCCGGAAGCCACCGGCCCGGGAGACTCGCTCCGTCGTTAGGAGTCAGAGAACCAGCTGCAGCGCGCGACACCGATCCCCGGTCTCGAGTGCGGTGGGCGAGAATTCGAAATCTCAGCCGCGCCAACCACTCTTCTGAGCCAGCAGGCAGAATGTGGCCAAATCCAGAGTTGGCTACCTACCGACCCGGGCCTCCCCCTCCTGCAGAAGCCTGGACGCCATCCCCGCTCCCGGGTCCGGAACAGGCGGAGGGTGTGGGTCACAGGTGTGGGGCCTGGCGGCCCCTGTGGGAATCGCACGCTGGATGCCAGCTGGGGCTCAGAACCAGCGGAACGTCCTCACGGCGACTCGGATGCGTCTTGAAACAAGTCCCAAGGGGAAAAAACACCCAATATCTGCACCCACCACCGCGGACGCGATCTGCCAAACACCTGTCTTTGCGAGCACCTGTTCCGTGAGCCTCGAGGCTGCCACGGCAGGCGTCCTCAGCACCGCCCCAGGCAGCACCGCCCAGTGCCCGGGCCTGTCCCCGGGACCACCGTCTGCATCCCTCAGTCTGGAGAAATCACCCACACCCAGAGCAGGACGGGGCGGGCTGGGACCTGACCGCCGCCTAGAGCAGGTGCGGAGCCGGCCTCCACCGGAGCACCACGGCAGGAAGCCCGTGCTCCCCGCAGCCCGTGCTTCCGGCGGGGTCGTCCGCCTGCCGTGCTGGCCGTGGACTGAGGACACCCTCGCGGCTGCTCTCCTTCTGCCTCTCACTGCCCCCCACCCCAGCCCACCAGGGGCCTCCTGTGTTGGCCGCAAGGGCTCCTGCCCCCACGTCCTGTGTCGGAGGCTGCCGGCGAGGGAATCTCACTGGAGACAGAAACAACCCCCTGGGAGATCGGGGAGCGGCAGTGACAGGGGTACTCTGATGGGGGCCACCAGGGACGTGGCACCCACGGCCCGAGAGTGTGACGGCCTCCATCCCTCACCGGACGTCTGAGAACAGAGACAAACCTCTAGCTGTTCTCCCCCAGGAAGGGGCCCAGGAGGAGGCCGCTGGCTTCAGGGCGAACTTTTAACGGAGAACGAGGACTCTGTAAAGCGCGCGCGTTAACTCCGTCCCCACAGCCCCTGCGCTGCAGCCCGCCCGGCCTGCAGTGAACAACCAGCCCACGGGGCCGGGCGCCACATGGACACTCCTGTCTCAGTCTCCTGCTGAAGCGGAGGCACGAGGCCCGGGCCGGGCACCGTGTGGCCTGGATGCTGAAGGCGACAGAGGTGGTATTTCCAGGACGGCCAGAGCGCCCACCCACGAGGTGACCGTGTTGAGACAGCTAACGCGTCACAGACTGGGTTTGGTTTCCCAGATCCCGCATTTCACGTGAGACGCGTCAGAACACCGTGCTGCACCGGCGCCCGGAAAGACAAGAAGAACGACTGTCGGCTCACAGTTCTGGGCTCAGCTGGGCAGACCCCGAAGCCCTCTTGGAAAATCAGAAATCTGACTGAGTCACTTCAGAAGCGTGTAAGCCTTCTACACACACAGACACACACACACAAGATCTAAAAAAACTGGTAGCTTAGATGAAATGAGTAATTTTCTATGAAATTTTCTATGAAAAGAAAAAAAAAACCAAGATCAACCCCAATATAGAAAGCTTATAGAGACCAATTTCCAGAGAAGAAAGTCGGAAATTTATCAGGGAGCTCCCCCACCCAAAAAGTGCCATGTAATGGTTTCACGAAAGATCTACCACATTTGCACGGGCTGTAGAGAGCGGAGTTCAGTTTGCTTTTAGCAAGCACGTAAGCACATGCAACATACCTAGAACTGACACAGACGGGGTGCCGGGGGCTCCGCTGGTGAAGCGTCTGCCTTCCACTGAGGTCATGATCTTGGGGTCCTGGGATCAAGTCCCACATCGGGCTCCTTGCTTGGCAGGGAGCCTGCTTGGCCCTCTCCGTCTGCCTCTCCCCCTGCTTGTGCTCTCTTGCACTGTCAAATAAATAAATAAAATCTTTAAAAACACACACACACACACAACAAAAAAACTAATACAGACAAGCATCCGTACGTAGAAGAGGATTTTAGACCAGTATCGCTTTTGAACACTAAATTTCAAAATACTGGTAAATAGATTCCAGCAGTCAGAGAATCAAAGCCAACAACCACGTGAGATTTTTACAGGAATACGAGGGTGGTTCGATCCTGGGAAATCTCTCAATATCCTATGACGGGTCTAAAATGAAAAACTACGCGATTACCTCCACAGATGCGCCAGAGAAAAGAAAGAGAAACTAACAAAATTCAGCACCGTTGTAATTACAAGTGCTTCGGGTCACTGAAGGGCATGGACGCTCCCCAGTGCGGGGTCTGCCCCGACAGAGGCCGGCATGTCCGGAAGGGGCCCTCCCGAGGCATGCCCACGGTTTCCCCACGGTCTCGGCTCCTGCTGAATGTCAGCCAGCATCACTACACAGGGGAAACTCAACCACAGGCCTGAAAATTACAAAAAAGGTGAAAGTCCCTATGTGTGCAGCTGACGGGATAGTATTACGCTAGGAAAACCCAGATTATCTATGAGAAACGAACTCAGAACAAATCAGCAAGTTCGGACAGAAGCTAACCTGCGAGCAGCAGTCACAGATGCGGACACAGAGACGCCACGGCGTGGGAGGGAAGCGGGAAGGGCACACGGACGACAGGAAGGAGACGTACGGAGACGGGCGTGACACCTGCGGGAGGAGACACAGAAAACCTCCCGGGCGCACAGACGCGGCAGACAAGGTCACTGTCCTCCAACCGGCCTCTCAGGGAGCAAGGGCTCTCCGGGCTGCCCACTTCTGGCGTGACACAGAGTCTGGTGAATCCGGGCTCACAAACGGGGTTTTAACGTGCCGCGTCTTGGGCGGTCAGCTACGCAGCCGCAAGTAACCGGACGGTGGACGTGAGTACACGGGCAGGCTCCCACGGTCGCTGGGTGTGGCTTCGGAGTCACCAGATGTCAGGGCTCCAAGCTGCCGTGCGAAATTCACTGGGTCTCCTTAAAGGGCCGGTGAACAAGTGACAAACTAACCGAAGCACGTTGCTCAGCACACCAGCCGGCGGAGTCCAGAGTGCAGAAGCAGCCCAGCGTGGACGGACAGATGTCCTCTCCAGTCGGCACAGCCAAGACGGATGCTGTAGCACATGGTGCTGGGACGGCCGGCGCGCTGCGTGGAGAGAGGTGAGATCGGGTCCGTTCTCCACACTCCGTGCGGGAGCAAACTCTCCACGGCCCGAGACTGCGGCGTGAGACGATGAGGCTGGTTTTTCCACGGCCCTGTGGACAGGACGCTCATCCCACCACGGGTCCAGACGTGACGGGAGCCTGAGCCTTGTAACTCAGAAACACGCGCACGGCCAAGCGGAACACCCTCTCTCCACGGAAAGATGAATGACCGACCGAGCGAAGGGGACCACGTCGCAGAGGCAAAGGCTAGTTCAGATCTCTGAAGTACGACGGACTTTAAAGCCGCAAACCAGTTAATGATCCTCTGGAAAACAAATGGGCAACAGACCTGAACAGACGACTTAAACCATATGTATATAAACAGGCATTACACACACGGGGATGTTAAGCCTCATTCACGCGTGAGAGGTGCTGATGACGACGCGTCTGAGACACCGTTCACCGGTCAGGAAGCTGCCGGGACGCCATGGGGACGGTCGCACGCAGCTTGGCTCCGGGATGGGGATCTGGGCCGCCCACTCCACACAGGCACTCGCAGCCACCTCCCACCCAGCGGATCTCCGAAGACCTCCTGGACTACGACCAGGCACGTTACTCATGGACACGTCGTCTGTCACTGGGACAGACGGCAGCCGTGGAAGGCCCAGTGCGAGCAGCCGAGAGACTACGCGATCGAGGGTGGGCCAGCGGGTATCCGCCGCCCCCGAATGGAGGGGACAGATCCGGGAAAGGGGCGAGGGTCTGTGGGGCAGGGAAGGACAGGCAGCAAGAAAAGGAAGGCACCTGCCACTTCTGATGAACACGCAGAGACGCTCTGTTCCTAGGTGGACACACTGCCCAGTTGTACAACATAGGAAAAAGCTACAGTAGTAAGACAGTGGGAGACAGTGGGACAGTGGTGGGAGGACAGATGTACGGATAAACAACAGAACCGAGAATCCAGAACGAACCTTCCGACCGAAGTCTGTTCACTTTTGACAAAGGTGCCAAAATCGTTCCACAAGGAAAGAATCATCTTTCCAACAAAGCAGGGGAACCCGGACTGCAAAAGGAGGGAGGCGGGCCCTTCCTCACACCTCACACACGAGTGACCTCAAAATGGACCAAACACCTCAGCGTAAGAGCTAACACTATAAACCTCCTGGAAGGAGATAAACAGACCTAAGTTGTAACCTTGGGTTTGGCAAAGCCTTCCTAAACACTGAGAGTTCACGACAAGAGAAAAATTAAGGCTTTTGTACTTCAAAGGGCACCATCAAGGTTGAAGATAACCGGAAGAGAGGAGAAAATATTGACGAATCTTATGTCTGGGAAGGACACGTATGCAGAGCATGTAAAGACTGCCGACAGCCCAACGACAGAAGGACTAAGAAGGCGAGAATATGATCAGGAAAGAACAAAGAAGGGCTCCTGGCTCAGTCAGGGAAGCGTCCGACTCTTGACAGCTCAGGTCACGATCTCAGGGTCCTGAGTTCAAGCCCCAAGTTGGGCTCTGTGCCAGGTGTAGAGCCCACTTAAAAAAACAAAAAATAAAAAAGACCGTAAGTAGGCATTTCTCCAGGGCAGATATACAAATGTCAATGAGCTAATGAAAGGATGATTAACCGCCAGGGTGATTTCACGGGCATCACGAGATCACTGGGCGCCCACCAGAATGGCTCCAGGGAGACAGGCCGATGAGGCCCAGGGCCAGGGGGAGCCTGGAGCCCCATGGCTGCTGGGGGGAGCGCAGCTGGTGTGCCCACTCCCAGAAGCCGTCCTGGACTTCCGCACAGAGAGACACCGTGTCCCAGCAAGTCCGTCCCCCGCACACACCTGAGAGAAAGGAGACCACGTGTCCACGCGAGAACGTGCGCAGGAACGATCGCAGCAGTGTCGTCCACGATGGCTGGAAGGTGGGCCACCCCCGAAGGGCGGAAACGTGCTCTACCCACAGAAGACAAGCTCCCTGGCCATAACAGGGACGCAGTCCCGCCGCGCGGCCACACGGACGAGCCCGGAAGCCTCGCGCCCCGTGAAGGATGCCGCTCACAGAACACCACCGGCCGCGTCCAGAACTGGCCCACCTGCGGATAGAAAGTAGATTCTTGGTTGCTGTGGCCGAGAGGCCGCCAGTGGCCACAGGGAGCAGCTCCTGATGGTGTGGGGTTGCTCTGGGCGAGGACGGCACTCAAACGCAGACATGGTGATGGCCGCACGGTCCTGTGAACACTACAGCCCCGAAATACACACCTGAAATGAGTGCGTTGAATGGGACGTGAGCTATGGCTCAAGACAGCTGTGAACGCAAATGGAATCAGTTACTGATGAGGAGGGGAGGGGCTCAGGGTGAGGAGGAGGGGGAGGGGAGGGCTCAGGGTGGAGGGAGGAAGGGAAGGGCTCAAGGTGTGTGGGGGGAGCTCAGGGTGGAGGGAGGGAAGGGGGGAGGACACTGCTCAGCACAGGGTTTGAACAGGAACCATGACCATGTTCTACTGATCCAAGTAGCAAAATCAACCCAAGGACTTGAGAAGACTCACAGACTGACAGCAAACAAACAAAGCTGGCCATCTGTTCCTTTTTGATGCCGTGCTAGTCCCCACACAGTACGTCATCAGTTTCTGATGTCATTCGTGTCCCATGATGCAGTGTTTGCGTAGAACACCCAGTGCTCCGTGCAGTCCACGCCGTCCTTAGTACCACCACCAGGCTCGCCCCACCCCCACCCCCTCCCCTCTGAAACCCTCGGTTTGTTTCCCAGACTCCATAGTCTCTCACGGTTCATCTCCCTCTCCAACCCCCCCCCTTCCCCTGTGGTCCTCCGCGCTGTTCCTTATGCCCCCCAAGCGAGTGACACCGTGTGATAATGGACTTTCCCTGCTTGACTGACTTCACCAGGCCCGTCCGGGTCGATGCGAACGGCGGGTGTTCACCCTTTCTGATGGCGGGGCCCTCCTCCACTGCGTACGCGGACCACGTCTTCTCTAAACGTGTCTGTTGAAGGGCACCTTGGTTCTCTCCACAGCTTGGCTATACAAGAAACGACAGGTGCTGGCGAGGATGCGGAGAGAGGGGAGCCTCCCGCACTGCTGGTGGGGATGCAAGCTGGTGCGGCCGCTCTGGAAAACAGCACGGAGGTTCCTCAGAAAGTTGAAAATAGAGCTACCCTACGACCCAGGAATCGCACTACTGGGTATTTACCCTTAAGATACAAACGTGGTGACCCGAAGGGGCACACGCACCCCAATGTTCGTAGCAGCAATGGCCAGTGGCCAACTGTTCGCCAGAGAAGGACCCGATCGTGGCGCGGGGAGGGGCACTGGATCCAGCCGCTCTCAGGGAGACGCCCTCAGGCTGAGACACAGCACGCGAGATGCCACCCTGCGGCAGGCGTGCTTGGGCAGCCCCGTAGACGAAGCGATCCCGAGCCTGGTTCGTACCCACGGAAGGCTGGAGCGCGTGTCACTGCCGAGGCCGTGCAGCCGTGCTCACTGCCCGAGATGGGGCAGGGCTGGCGCTGCAGGCAGGAGGGTCTGACGTCGGAACGGTCTGCGCACAACCAGCACGTCCCGTCGCCTCATTTCCACGTACCATCCCTCACTTAGAAGGAGCACGTCCTTGAAGGGACGGCGGAGTCCAGTGCAGGGACAGTACACAGAGGGGACACTGGGGAAGTACGGCAGTGGTCGGAAGCGAGGAGAGGGGGAGCGCAAGGACTGGGGCCGGCGTGAGCTGCGGCCGCCTCACAGATGGGGGCACCCTGAGCCTCAGAACGTACCTGAACGTTCATTGGTTCTGGCTCGTTTTTTTTTTTTTTTTTAAAGATTCTATTTATTTATTTGACAGACAGAGATCACAAGTAGGCAGAGAGGCAGGCAGAGAGAGAGGGGGAAGCAGGCTCCCCGCTGAGCAGAGAGCCTGATGTGGGGCTCGATCCCAGGACCCTGAGATCATGATCTGAGCCGAAGGCAGAGGCTTAACCCACCGAGTCCCCCAGGCGCCCCTGGTTCTGGCTCTTGTAACCACGGTCAGAGCACAAAGACTCTAGGAACTCGCACTAGTAACTAACATGAATGGGGAGAAGATGAGGCTCGTCCTGACAACGGACGCAGAAGGAGGAATGGCGTCCGAGGAGGGACAGCTGGCCGGCGTCACAGTGGGCTCCGGAGAGCAGGTGCCACGAGCGTCGGCGGCTGGTACTGTGCAGACACGGGCTTACACGCTCCCCATCCCTCCCCACACGACCCACTGTGACAGACACACCAGACCCACCAACGCTGAGGGACACTCTGAGCGTAAGTGGCTGTCATCCCTCACCGGTGTCACTCACCAGCTCAGGGGAAAAGCCATGTGCGCGGAACTCGGGGAAGGAGGGACGGGAGAGGCTCTCTTCCCAACTGTTCTCTAAGTCTGATGTTAGCGCTGGGAGGAGAGTGTGGAGTCCAGGGTCCCCGCAGCGTCCCCTCCCATCAAGAGACATAATTTTGAAAAAGTTCTAGTCTCACGTCGGAAACGTCCTCCCCCAAGGGCTAAAGACACCCGTTCCCTTGAGCCCCAACAGAAGACCACGAACACACAGTGGGCTGAACGTGGTGTCCCTCTAGCGGACCCTACGTCGCGACGGTGGCTCTAGGGCTTACCCGGTCTGTCTCACCTGATAAGCCGTCCGGATGCAGGTGGCCTGGACTGTGCGGGAAGGCCGTGTGCCCCGCTGTCCCTGGTCCTCGTGCTGTCCCCTCTGTGACGAGGACCACGACTGCCCCCCAGGCCGCAGGAGGCAGGAAAGGGAGGAAAGGCCTCTGCTCTCAGGCGTCTTCACCTGGGAAGGAAATGCACCGACTGAAGCCCTTGGTTGACCACCATCCCCATAACTGGCTCCCAATTAAAATGCAGAAAATCAGGGGCGCCTGGGGGGCTCAGGTCATGATCTCAGGGCCGGGAGCCTGCTCCCCCCACCCCCCGCCTGCTTCTCTGCTTATTTGTGATCTCTGTCTCATAAATAAATAAAATCTTAAAAAAAAAAATCACTTCGGTGAGAAAGCTATCTTTCTGAACTTTACGTGTTTTAAGTGACTATGTGTCTCACATCTGAGACACGTGCAACTATAAAAGATAGAAAACGGGGTCCTGGCATGGGTGCCTCCCGCTGCCAAACCTTGGCTCCACACACAGAGGGCTTCTGTGGCCCCAGGGGTCTGCACTCTGGGTTTGTGTCGCGTGGAAATAAAATCTCCGGGGTGGACCGAATGGCCTCGGGAATTTCTTGGGCAAGAACCGAGTTACCGTAACAGGAACCAAAGACACAGCTGAAGTGTGGCCTCTCGCTCTGCTGGTTCTGCCTTCTACGATCTCCGTGACTGGGAGGGTTACAAGGTACAGGAAAAGTTTTCCCGGGTGAATGTCGACAGGGAATTTGGAGACTGAGGATGCGGACGTTCAAAAGCGGGGGGTTCTACCTCTGGGTTAATATCTGGGGTCCTCCAGCTGCTCTGAGACTGGAGGCATAAAACAACGAAATAACGCGAAACCCAAGGCCCTTGTCGGCACTGGCTGCCCGAACAGGTGACCACCTGCCAGGACGTGGGGAGGCCGAGGTCACGGTGCTGGCTGACCCCGAGTCTGCGGACCCCTGCTTCTGTCTCGTCCTCTTGCCCTCACCACTGCCCAGTACATTACTATTCCCTTCCGGATGCTGAAGGTGAACCGTACGCCAAGTGACAGAGACCTCCGCTCCCCTCTCTGGGCTCGTGGCACGGAGGTGAGGACAGTCCCCTCACGGGGAAGGTGTCGGGCAGCTCCAGAAGGGTGTGGATCCCCTCCCACCCACACCCTCCTGACGCAGCGCTCTGGCTGTCTTGAAAGCAGACTACCAGGCTCTGGATACCCTGGAGTTGATTCCAGAACATTCTATGTTCCGCGTCATTAGAAGACAATAGGATCCCGGATCCCTCCCATCGCCGCAGTCTGGACGAGACCCGGGAAGACAACACGTGCGTCACGCTCTAGCTACTGACAAAGGGGACGAGCGGTTTCAAACCCGTGAGCTCCCCCACTGGAGCGAAGCAAACGGTAACACGGGGTGAGTCACAGTCTGGGCGTTGTCCGCTTACCCGCAGGAGGCCTGAGCCCTGGCTCTGGGTGTCAGTCCGGCAGCGGCGGGCACCGGCTCGCGCGTGGGCTCCGGGGTCCTGCAGCCGCAGCTGCTGCATGGGGACCTCCCGCTCGTCCCACAAGCTCACAGGAACTCCACTGGGAAGGGGCAGCGGGGTGCGGGCAGGAAACAACACGTACCTGGTTCAGGGGCCCCAAGCACGGAGGTGCTCTGACCGCGGCATGGGGGGCGGCCGGCCCTCAGGCTCAAGGCCGGCCCCACTCACCCCTGCACCTCATCCTGGGGTTGGGGCTCTGTGTCCCTCCTGCCGAAGCGCGGGGTTGGGGGACCTACGCACCTGTCAGGACGTCTGACTAGTGCCGAGCCCGGGCCAGCCCGAGTAGGAGGCTACGAGCACGATTACAGGGTCAGGAAGGGACCCACCGCCACCCGGGAGCCCTGGCGGGTGACCGGCCAGTCAGGGGATGTCTGCACCATCCGATGGCACGAAGGCAGAATGAGTCGGACTTCTCTGCTTTGCTGCTGTCCGCACGCGTGTTCACCGGATGGAACAAAGGGCAGGCGGGTTCCTGGGAGGACAGAGACATCTAACGATACTTTACGTAGTGTCACACCATCTGACGACAGTGACATCGACACCCACAGGCCGGAGAGGCCTGAAGACCGTCACACGCCCTGCCGGCGGCTCAGACAGCTTCCAGGCACTCCGGTTCTCCACCAAGAACACCCCCCACGGCCACCCCCACCGCGCCCCGTCTGGAATGATCTGTTCGCACATGCTGGCGAGTACCAGCTCTCCGAAGGGACCTTCTCCACGGCCGGCTCCGGGCTCTGCGTCTGCTTGTCCCTCACCCGCTGTCCCATGCCAGGCACCGCGGCTACGCGGACGGGCGGACACAGACCCCGCCCCTCAGCGACGCGGTCGCCTGGGAGCCGGGCTGTCACTCTATCAGCGGGCAAGGACCCACCGGCGGTCGTCTGGCGTCCTGAGCTGACCGCTGGCAACCTCAGCTCCGACGCCAGAGGAGAAGGCGCCCGGGGATGCGCGGCTGTCTCACGTCTCCCAGCGGCGGGTCAGGTTCCTGACGTCCATCTGTGAAAACAGACCTGCAGGGTCCCCGGCCCAGAGCTGCGGGCGGCAGCGGCGTGCGGGGCACTCAGAGGGGCCTGGGGTCTGCGGAGAGAGACAGGGGCACAGCCCCCTGCCCGCGGGGCGCTCAGGAACAGGTTAGCAGGGGTGGGGGCAGAGAAAACGCGCTCCGCCCCCTCGGCCCGGTCCGCGTCCCCACCGTGAACATCACAGCCTGGCTCCCAGGAGGAAGCGCAGGGCCGCGCGCTCACCCGGGACGCGTGACCTCCGCACGAGGCCAGGCTGGAAAGCCCACGTCCTCACTGGGGGCACAGCTTTCCCCCTTGGACGCCCAGGCGAGGACAGTCCGGCTGACGCTGCCAGGCCCTCCCGACTCCCAAGACCCCAGCGCCTCCGGCTGCCGTGCGCGCCCCCCCGCAGGAGATGCGGAGTCGCTCGCCGCCCCGGCCGCAGGGGCCTCTCCGCTCGCAGCCTCAGTCTCGCACTCGCTAGCGCAGAGCCCGGGCGGGGCCGCACCCCCTGGAAGGCACCGCCAGTCCCTGGGCAGTGACGGCGCGTGGCCCTCCGTCCACTGGGTTCAGACACCTCTTTCTACACAGACAGGTTTGCTTCTGTGTCCCTCACAGCGTCCGCGGTCGGAGGGAGCGCTGACGTGGGGGGTGGGGGCGAGCCCCCGCGCTCCCTGGCCTCGCCCTGCGCGAAAACGGCATCTCTGTGAAGATGCAGGGCGTCAAGGGGGAACCGGGGAAGGTCCAAGTCCTCATGCAGCTCAGACAAAAGTGAAGGTGGGGGCGCCTGGGGGGCTCAGCGGGTGAAGCATCTGCCTTCGGCTTCGGTCACGATCTCGAGCTCCTGGGATCGAGGCTCGCATCGGGCTCCCTGCTCGGCAGGGACCCTACTTCTCCTCCTGCCCTCCCCTGCTCATGGGAGCTCTCTGTCAAATAAATAAAATCTTCTTAAGAAAAGAAGCTAAATACTTCGTACCGTAACCCAAATTTTGAGCAGAGATGGAGCATCAGTCTGCATCCCCCGACACAGGAGACCCGCACGGATGCGGACGGTATCGAAAGACAAGAACTGACATCCTTTCGGGTCTATAAACTTAAGTTACTTTATTACACCTCCGTCCTGTCAGAAAACACCAGCCACACCAGCTCTGCGAGACAGCGCGTGACCGTGGGCAGCAGGAGCACGGGCCTTTCCGGCAGTCTCTGCGGGGACGCGGCGCACCGGGCACTGCTGACCCCCACGGCACGTCTTGTAAGGAGATAAATAGGTATTGCACATCTTGACCTAAGCCTGACCCGAGAGTCGAGGCAGCAGCACTGAGGACAAGGCCCTGTGAGCTCCAGGTCACGGGTGAGCGCAGGTCGGGCATCCCCACAACCAATAAACACATGGTTTTTGCAAACTTGTCTTAAGGGACTTCCGATAAAAAATAAATTTTTAATTGCACGGTCATGGCCAGAATGAGATGCGTGTGTGGGTCTCTCCGCACGTGTCATGAGCTGCAACGGCCCCACCTTCCTAACATCTGCAATGTGGCTTCGCAGACCTACTGTGCCTGTGTTCGTGGCCTGATGGACACCCACTGGGGGCCGCCCCCTGGAAGGAGGCGCTGCCGCGGGGACACAGGTGTCTGGGAAGGGCAGAGAGGCTGGCAAGCTTTAGAAGTGGGTTGCCCATAGGGTGCCTGGGTGGCTCAGTGGGTTAAAGGCTCTCCCTTCAGCTCAGGTCATGATCTCAGGGTCCTGGGATCGAGCCCCGCATTGGGCTCTCTGCTCAGCGGGGAGCCTGCTTCCCTTCCTCTCTCTCTGACTGCCTCTCTGCCTACTTGTGATCTCTGTTAAAAAAAAAAAAAAAAAAAGAAGTGGGGTGCCCATGTCTCCCCGCACAGGTGCCAGGCTGCTCTAACTACCACCACCAGGCATGGCACGGACAAGGCGACAGCCTCAGGACCCACCTCCAGGAGCCCAGCAAGGGCTGCTGCACAGGGAGCCTTGCCGTCCAGCCCTCAGCACACAGCAGAAGACGATGGCTGCCCAGCCTGGACACCCCCAGAAACACCAGCCACAGAACCCACCGGCAACTCGGTCTATTTAAGACGGTTCTCCGGTCCAGACAAACCTGATGACCACACACCTCCCTTGTTTTGCCAAGTGAGCCACAGAGCGTGAATCCACACTTCTGTCCTCCTACAGATGCCCTGACCTACAAGCCTCGCAGGCCTTGCTGTCGCGCATGTTCCTGTCAGGCTGGGTCCAGTCCCAGGTGGAGGGCCCTGCACCGCCTGACATGCGTGTGCACAGCGGACCCCACGCTTCACGCAGGGCGCTCTGACGAGGGGCACAAACAGGAAACCCTACCAGCCTGGGGTAGGTCTTTCCAGCTAAGTGGGACACCACGACTGGACAGGACCTATGACACGCTGACCGTGGGACCAGAAAACCACACTAGCGGCCACAGAGCCATGGACGGGAGCCCGTGGCCCGGTCTTCACCCCCCACCCCTCCTCAGTGCTGCTCAGGGTCCCGCACAGGCAGGTGTACAGGAACAGACCACAGCAGACAACTGAGTCATAACCGCAAAACCCCGCCCCCGGAAGCAAACCGTGGCTTCCAGAACACGCGGTGGCTGCATGGAAATTTACACGCACGCCATGGTGGCTCGGACCCGGAAACCGTGCTGGGCTCGGAGCGCGCGTCTGGGGGGCCGTGCGGGGGGCGCCGGCGGGCCTGGGGGCAGGAGCCGCAGCGCATGCGGTCTGGGCCCCGCGGCTACTGCCCCTTCTTGGGCGGCACCTGGCCGTTGGCCCCGGCGGGCCGGCTGCTCCTGGGCGCGGGCTGCGCGAAGTTCCAGTCCACGGGGTGCAGCAGCTGCTGTGTCTTCTTGTGGGTCCAGTAGGGGTTGATGACGAGCGTGAGCAGGCTGAGCCCGGCCAGGAAGAGCGCCAGGTGCGGCCGGTGGAGGCTGCCGAGCAGCCCGTCCCAGTGGCGCAGGCACACCCACCACATGTGGTAGGTCAGCACCATGCGGCAGTGGAACATGTGCACCATCAGCCACTGGTTCACCCTCCAGAGCAGCGAGTCCGACCAGCCGGCCTGCGGACAGAGCACACGCCGGTCAGCGCTCCGCCTGCGCGGCTCTCCGCACCGTCCCCGCGGCCGCGCACGTCCCCGCACGCGCGTGCCCTCCTCTCCCCGGGGCTCCTGGAGGATGGAGCGGCCCGCGTGGATGCGCGGACAGCGGGGCCCTTCCACTCCCTCCCGCAGTCCCTCCTAGGAGCAGTGTCCAATCTTGTCTCCAGGCTCCCCGCAGGGTCCACACGTAACCCTGACCACACACACCGACCAATGAGCTCCCACAGCACCGCAGCCGGGGAGGGACGTGGAGGGCGACACATGTGTCCTGCCTGGAGTTTCCACACTTCCTTCCCAGGGGCCCATGGACACAGGCAGACGCAGACTTTCCCTAAAACAATTAAATTTACACTCAACTAGTTTCCAAGAGTCGTAGCCAAAACTGAACAGAGAACTTGACGATGGCCCATAAGATAGTGGACACCAAGGTGGGACCTCACCAGCACCAGGACCGTCGCCACTGGGACAGACGGGCGCCGGGACAGCCACGCACCACACTCCAGCACCTCTCAGACCCCCCACAAAGCAGCCTCTCCAGCCTTGTCTCGCTGAACCCAAGCTACAAAACCTCCCCAGGAGCTCTGTGCCGCAGGTGGCCCCCCAGGGTGGGCAGGCAGCATCTTTTTTGCTGAAGGAGCTCTGAGCGGGCTGAAGAGCGTGGCCTCGGGAAAGGGAAGGGCTGCACTTTAGGTGCGTCTGCCAAGTCCTGAAGGGGACGCAGCAAACCAAGCCCGAAGAGGTGCTTTTTCAACAACGAGGACGGACTCCTGACCTCTCACGGCACAAAAACGTGTCCATGTGGCTCTGACCCGGGAAAACAAGAATCCATGGGCCTGACGACTCGGGAAAAATAAACTAATAAAAACAAAAACTCCCCTGTTGTCCGAAATACAGTGAACTTACCCAAAAATTACTGCACAAAACCTCTGAGTGGTCCGCTACCTCAGAGCAGACGTACGCGTGTGTGTTTTCCAGTCGGCTGACGCCTTGTCAGTGTGACACCCCACAGAGGCATCCTGCCCACCCCGGCAGAGCGTGCACACGAGCAGGACGGGAAGCGAGGAAGGAAGGGCCCACAGAAAGGCCCGCGGAGGCTCCAACTGCGCGCTCCCTCTCCGGGCACGCGGTTCTCGGGCCTCCCGTGGGCGGCCTGCCGCAGAGTCTGCAGCAATGCACACGGCCGTGCTCACGCAGCGTGCCACCTTCAGACCCTGCAGGCATTTCCCATGATCACCAAGTACTTCTTTTGCTCCAACCCTGTGTTTGGTGCCACTTAAGGGGGACCAGAACCACGCGCTTCCCGTGGGCCCTGCTCCGTGGGAGTGATAAACACGCAGGAGTCAGGGCCAAGGCACAAATCCAAAACAAGCGCGGCCCCTCCACAGTGAAGGGACGGGGAGGAAGCTGAGACCCGGAGATCCGTGTTCATCAGTCCTGACGGCCATGTGACAGGAGGACAAAACCAAATGTGTCTGCTAACTGGTCTGTAAAATCAGAGGGCGAAGCTACGGTTCTCCGAGGCTCCTGTCCGAAGGCGAAGCCACGTGGCCGTCAGCCCCCCATCAGTAAGAACCAGGTGCCCCAGCACTCCAGCATGCCCCAGTCTGGTGAGAAACAGTGTGGACGGACCCTGCCAAGTGGCCCCATCCCAGGTCCACAGGCGGTGACGGACAGCACCCGGCGTTGGCACGGGCGCACTGTTCAAGTGCCCTCCTCTGACACCTACTGTGGCACTGGCTGCAGCCTGGACGCACACAGGTGGGGACACCTGGCCCCAACTGCACGCATGGGCTCTGCTCGCCTGTGCGAGCTCCACTGGACTTGGCTACACTGCTCCCCACGGGAACAAAGCACATGCTGGCCCCGCACGGACCGCACCTGCAGAGCTCGGTCCATTGCCCGCATCTCCTCCCCTGTGCCTGCCTGCAGCTGGCACAGGACTTGATTCCTACCAACGAGAGTGTGTATCTTCTGTGGGATTGTACAAGGAGACCATAGGTACACACTCCTCTAGCACAGAAACGCAGAAAGTTAGACGTTTCTGAAGTCAGGTGGCTCCGTGGGAGAGAGGAGGCTTCACGTACGCAAACTCTGGGGGACCCAGGACAGAGCACACCTTGAGGCCACCTCCCCGTCACCTCCTCCTTCACACAGAGCAGCACGGACTCCGTCCCACTTCAGCATTCCCCCCAAGTTCACAGAACAAAGGGCTCTTCTCCGTTATTCCCCTCACCGCTAACATGGCCTTCTTAAATTATTAACATTCACATCACAAATACGAACTTGTCCACATAGTAATTAAGTTCTGAAAGCTCGGAGCTCGAAAACTGAGCCTTCTTCAGCATAACTCAGGCCCCGTCAGCTCGTGTCCTGTGTCACCACGCGCTCTGAGCAGGGACAGGGACAAAGTCACCGGTGACAGCCCGTACAGAGCCTGCTCGGTGCAGCTCTGGCTCCCGGGGCTAGCACGGCATAGCACACATGCCCAGACTCCGACATGACCCCACTCACAGCACAGCCCATCCTCCGTGGGCGAATGTTATCCCGAGGCTCAAGTCCTGGGCCTTTCGTTCATTGACTCTAACCTTCTAGAATCAGTCAAGAAGGAAATGCGGAGAACAAACCCCTGCTGGAGGAGAGCCGGTGGTGTCTGTTGCCTGCAGCACGTCCTTCGCTATCTCAGCAAATCAGACCTGACAGTCCAGGAGATTCCTGAACCCGGGAGCCCGACTGTGCGTGACCCTGGCAGCTTCATTAAAAGCTTAAAATGGGGACGCCTGGGTGGCTCCGTTGGTTGGGCAGCTGCCTTCGGCTCAGGTCATGATCCCAGCGTCCTGGGATCGAGTCCCACATCGGGCTCCTTGCTCAGCAGGGAGCCTGCTTCTCCCTCTGCCTCTGCCTGCCTCTCTGTCTGCCTGTGCTCACTCTCTCTGACAAATAAATAATAAATAAAATCTTTAAAAAAAAAATTAAAAAAAATTAAAGCTTAAAATGATTTCAATACCGTAGGCCCCGTTTATTTACGTGTAGTAGGAGGTAAACCTCAACAAGAAACAGCACATCTAGAAACCTGCCCTAAGCTGCCCCAACTTGGGGTACGGTTCTGGTGCTGGGGTCCGCTGGCTAGGCAGAGTCAGTACCGTGAGGGTGTCAGGAAGCGAGCACAGAGATCCCTTCGTCCGTCCTGCACAGACAGCAGCCAGCAAGCTGTGGAGACAGCAGAAAAATCGAGCCACGTCTCTCCCGCGCCCACCCACCACCGGAGTCTGCCTTCGCCCCGAGGACGCCGAGGACCAGAGGCTGCCGGCCATGCCTGTCCCAGGTAGAGGACACACAAGTCTAGAGAGAGATCTGTGAAACCGTTCAACGCCGATCACCACTAGGGACTAGCAAGAGACAAGAAGATTTTTTCTCTTTTAAGACGCTCCTTCAAAAAATAACAAGAATTCCGTATAACTAATCGCCCATTTTCTTGAACATGTGCGTTGTATCGCAGGCCCGTCTAAGGCGCAGGTCCCTGTTGACCACAGCGGTCCAGCCCATCCCTGCGAGCAGGCCGTACGGGGGGGGGGGGGGGGGATGGGACAGGACCGAAGGACCACAGCCTGTCTGTCCGGCACGGCCCCCGACCACAGCCGACCACAATGCTGGTGCCGTGCTCATGGCCAGAGAACACGGGGCGGTCACAACCCCTGCTCTCCGTCCTCGGGAAGGCCCTCTCCGTGGGGAGGACACCCACAGGAGAGAACTGAAAGCTGCAGGGCACGGGCAGGACACACTAGAGGTTCCCGAGTCACGGCATCTCGTCGCAACGACCCACCGCTGACCAGTAGCCTCCGTGGTCGCTCAGAGGTTGGCTGGCTTGGCTTCCACTCCATTTACGATTTCCAACCTTCCCCCAATCTTCACAGCCCGAGGACCTCAACCATCCCCAAACCCCTCATTCCGACGCGCTCTGCAGGGGCTCCACGGAGCGGCGGCTGCAGCTCCCAGCACGCTTGCCAGGGATCGTGGGCCAGCCCCGGCACCCCCCTGCTGCCTGCGCTGTCCGGCCAGTCCGCTCGCCCTGGTACCCGTCCCTGCGCTCGCACGTCCTCCTGCGGCACCGGGCAGAGCCACCCCAGCCGACAGCGGCGAGGCCAGACACCAGCCCCGTGCCCTGCAAGCGTCTGCTGCGTGGGAAGGGTCTGCCCGCGGACACGGTAATTCACTCCGACGTTCCCGAACCGCCTACCCCAGGGGACCTGAAGGCTCCGAGGAGTCTTCCCGCTTCTCGATTTTCTCCTGAAGCTCGCCACGGCATTACGGGGTGCTCAGGGACGTGACCCATCCGTGGTGCCGGCATCAGACATCTGCTCAAGGAAAAGCGGTATTTCACGTTTCATACAAAATGCCCTGTGAACAGTGAGCCGAAAGATAGCAAGAAACATGTGCTGAAGGGCACCTGGGTGGCCCAGTGGGTTAAAGCCTCTGCCTTCAGCTCAGGTCATGGTCCCAGGGTCCTGGGATCGAGCCCCGCATCGGGCTCTCTGCTCGGCAGGGAGCTTGCTTTCTCCTCTCTCTCTGCCTGCCTCTGTGCCTACTTGTGATCTCTGTCTGTCAAGTAAATAAATAAACAAATAATCTTTAAAAAAAAAAAACAAAAAAAAACGTGTGCTGAAGAAAGAACTCTCGAGTCTCGCCTGGACGTTTTGATAACAAAACGAGAATCAAGACTGGACACAAGACCCACACAGGTTCCGAGAATATGCTTTCAGAAACAAACAGGCCACAGATGCCGCACAAGGGAGGGTGTGAGGGCCCAAAGCCTGGGGTCGTAACACAACCCCGCATCTGGAGACACAGCGTGACACGGCACACGAGCGGGGACAGCTGCCGGGAGACGGCGGGCGGAAAGCCAGACCCAGCCGCCCGCAGACACCTGGGCTCGGCACAAAGCCGCTTTGTGAAAAATTCGAAATCA
The DNA here is from genome assembly GCF_963455335.1 of Martes martes. Taxonomy (NCBI): domain Eukaryota; kingdom Metazoa; phylum Chordata; class Mammalia; order Carnivora; family Mustelidae; genus Martes; species Martes martes. The sequence continues at coordinate 1,779,151 of NC_137889.1, read as the reverse complement.
GAGAGAGGCTCCTGCGTGCGAGGGGCCGTGAGCCACCCTCAACACGGAGGGGGGTACCCTCCTGCAGCACAGGGTCAGGAGGAGACCCCAGAAGAGGAAGGAGCTGGTGCACGTGTCCCACACCCCAACTTTCCCGGGGGTTCGCGGAGGACTGGCCTTGGTCCGGTCAGTCCTGGAGTTCTGACGGGTCTGGCAGGGTCCGGCTGCCCCAGCCCGCGGGAAAAGAGGCAGTGGCTGGTCTGGCAGACCCCGTGGCTTCCGCCCCCCACTCCAGCTCCACACAGAGGGGGCACATGGCCCAGTGGCCCGCTATCCCCCGGGAGGAACAGAGCCAGCAGAGAGCCCAGGACTTTCGGCTGGGGCAACCAGCGGGGTCGGCTTCTGTGTGAGGACAGCGTGTGGAGCCTGAGAGACGGCTTTGTCTGATGCACAGACAGCAACGGCCTCGGGCAAGCGCAGACTTGGGCCAAGGTCCACCTCCAAAAGCTAACCCCAAGGGACTGGGCATAAATGTATCTGACAGAGAAGGATGCGTAACTGTCACGAAGATACAGGTCACTGAAGTCACGAGAACAACGCACGAACAAAATGAGAAGTTCAGCAGAGACAGAAGAAGCTTAAAAAAAAAAAAAATCCCAAAAGGAAATCAAGAAGCTGAGGACACAGTAAAGGAACTGAAAATTTTACTAAAAGGCTCACCAACATGAGCCCCAGTTCAACGCAGTCTGTACTGAAATCACAATGGCGCTCTCTGCGGAAACAGGAGAAACCATTCTAAAATTCACAGGAAACCGCAGAAAACCACAAACGGTCATCTTATCCTTGAGAGAGAACATGGAGGCACCACACGTCCTGAGTTCGAACTGTACGACAGAGCTGCTCCCAACGGCACGGTGCTGGCGGGAATGCGGGCACCGAGGCCAGAGCCCGGAAGAAAGTCCGCTACGGACACTCAGCTCGTCAGCCACGAAGGGGCCAAGAACCTACAACAGGGAAAGGACCGTCCCTCCGACAGGTAGTGCTGGGAACACTGGGCCATGTTCCTACACCAGACGCTATAGTCAGGATGGGCCGAAAGCTCACACGAAGACCGAACACTAGCGGTTCCGGAAGGAAACGGGGACAGAGCTTCACGACGCTGGTCTGGGCAACGACTGCCCGGGCACAACACCAAGGGCACGGGCGAGAGAGAGACGAGTAAACCCGGACCATGTGGAGCTGAAAAGCCCCAGTGGGGGGAAGGCACCCACAGACCACGTGAGCAGAACACGCGGCTCTCCATCACAGGAACAGGACAACACGGCGCGAGGGGAAAGAAACCTCTGGTTCGAACACGGCGCGAGGCCGCAGACCGTTTGGAGGAGATACGTGCATGGCCCACAGCTGCATGGAAGTGTCCCAGGGCACCGATCACCAGGGAGAAGCAAACAGAAGCCAATGGGGGCCCGCCACATGCGGCCAGGATGGCCCGAATCCATGACACGCAGGAGACCAGGGCGGACGAGCACGCAGACACCGGGACCGGCAGGTGTCGCGGGCACGGGAGGGGGCAGCCGGGGGCATGACAGCACGCAGGTCAGCGTCTCTGTGAACCACCCCATCACCCGGTCATCCCACTTCCGAGCACTCTCCCCAAACAACACCTGCCCCCAAGACCTCGAGGAGCGGCGAGTGCCTCCTGATCTCACAGCAGCGCTATTCGCCACGGCTAAGACGCGCCCCCAACCCAGGTCCCCGCAGCAGATGCACCGACACACCACATGGCTGCCCGGGCCAGATGCGAGGGAGGTGGGGGACACTGACCCCCGGGGAAGGGCTGGGAGCCTGTGAGATCCACAGCGATCACAGAGAGGGACACAGAGTTCAGCCGGGAGGAGCTCCCCATGGACTCTGACACTGCGACTCAGTCTGGGGGGGACCGCAGAGCACAGCGCCCATGGAGCCGTCGTCCAGGCACGCCACAGGCCAGGCCCCCATGTCCCGCCGGGAATGCTCACCTTTAAGAGCATCCAGGACACGCAGGTGAAGGGGGTGCTGGCCTCCAGCAGCAGCGTGATCATCGCCAGGTAGTGGCCGGCTCCCAGGTTCACCACGGAGCCCAGAAAGCCAAGGAAGGCGAAGAGATGGTGGACGGCCAGGAACAAGTCAAACATGCGGAAGAGCGCGTTGGACAGGTGAACCGCCACGTTCTCAAAGAAGAAGAAGCCGGTGGCCGTGGCGATGTGGAACCAGCACCAGTTCTGCTGGCCGCGGGCCTTGTCGGCGTGCAGCACGGGGTCCGCCAGCAGGGCCCACAGGCCCGCCGCAGTGCTCTGAACGCCAAACACGGCGCGCGTGGCCGCCAGGTCCCAGAAGACCTTTTCTCTGGCCGCGAGAGAGCGGTACGTGGCATTGAGGGAGGATGACAGCTGGTGACAGACCACGAAGACACCCAGGTAGAAGGCGAAGCCGGCGACCGCCAGCGTGGCGCGGACCTTCCAGGAGGTGTAGTCCAGGTCGAAGACGCTCTCTGCCGTTCCCCCCTCGCTCCCAGGAGTCATCGTCCTCGCAGAGTCTACCATGGGCATCCCAGGAACACGGTGTCAATGTGGGGGCCTCGGCGGTCCGCATGAACTCCGGAAACCTGCAGAGAGGACAGGTCACTCCATGTGGACAAGGCAGGAGCGAGCCCACAGCCCCCTCCAGCGTGACCGACACCCCACTGTTGTGAAGATTTCCACACCCTCTTCCCCGAAACTGAAGGCACACAGACCCCACAGGAGAACCCTGCTGGGGGCCCTGTACCAGGCGAGGAGCGGAGCCAACAGCATGCACCATCCCGGACCCGACCGCGGGCCCACCCAGGGTAACGCCACGCTCCCCGGGGTGCATGCATTCGGTCACGTGGCTACTGGTTCTGCTGCAGCTTCCCGGCTGGGGTCATCTGCAGTCTGGAGGGCTGCTAGCACCTATGGTGCGGGCGGGGGCATGGCCAAGCGCCACAGCCCCACATCCCACGGGCTGGCCTCCCACACCCGCGGATTGTGGCAGGTGCTCACAGACGCTCCATCACGAACACAGCCCTTACCATAACCCCAGGAGAGCCTGGGTCCCTGATCTCGTCTGCTGACCTGCCACACGGCACCAAGTCCACCCTTGGTCCCCCACGGGAAGCACGCGCGGGGCCCGGATCAGAGGGGGCAAGGGCGGCTGCGCATGCCCATCCGCGGACCGCAGGACGGACCACGGAAACTGCTCTCCCCGAGGCTCGGTGCCGGGTTCCCACCCTGGACCACATCACCGTCAGGGCCATGTGCAGCTCTCCAACTCAAGTAACTCCACTTCTGACCATGAAAACAACTCCCTCCACTTTGTCCATAAAAACATGAACGGGGCACGTGACCCAAGGGCTGCGGGTAGAGATTATCACGGCCTGTTTCCAAAACTCCTATTCTCCTACCAACGGCTGCCTACGGGAAGAGAAAATATCTCGAACACGCTGACTAACCAAGAAATATGTTCAACTGAAAATGTTGCTGACTATTCCCTGTAACAACGTAAAAACAAAAGTTCATTCTTTCAATGCCCAGAAACATGAACTATTTCCTTTCACAAACAACCGTCTTCCTATCCCCACGCAGGTTTGACAAAACTTGGAGATCACGTGAAAAGGAACCTCAAATCCGATCTCCGGGAGCGTTAAGAAGTGTCCTGCCTCCGTGTTAGAAGACAGCTGTCATAGGGGTGACACTAGTTAAGAAGACAGAACGGACCCCGGTTACCCCGGAAGAACGTCGTGCAGGTCTGTGCTCCCGGCCGGTCAAGTCTGAGCCCGGTGCTTTCAGGACCCCACACCGCACCCCACTCCCCGCTCCTGCCCTCCTGAGGCTTCTGCTTCCTTGAAAGCCTGTCTCCCTTATTCCTTCTGGCCTTCTGCTCCTCCTGGGTCCCCTACCTCAGAGTCCGTCACCTGCCCCATCCGTCAGCCCCTCTAACCTTTCAGATCTCAGCATTCGTGTCATTTCTCCAGAAGTTCTCTCAGACTAGAGCAAGTGCCACAGACCACCCACCCTCCGGCCCCTCCACTACTGTATCTAGACACGTGCTCTGACCACTGCTGCTGGGACCCCAATCTCCCCCTGACCAGCATCTCTCGGAGCCCAGAGCCGTGCCCACCTGTCCATCTCTGCACCCCCACTGTCTGATCCAGCACTCGGCACAGAGGACGAGCTCAAGAAGCACTCACTGAACACGGGCGCAGATTTCAAATTACGCTCACCAGTCAAATTTACCTAAGTTTGGACGTGTTTTGTTTGTTAAAGTGTGAACACCAGAGTCTCGAGTCTTCCAAACAAGTTCCCTATGTCGGACTTTCAGGGAGGGGACCCTAGAATCAGGGGCTCACCAAGGGGCCTCAGAGGCCTGGCCTGCAGGCTCCCCCTGAGTCCCCCCAGCTCTGCAGGAGCTTGCCGCATGGGGCACCTCCCCGGGGAGCCGAGGGCTGTCCCCCACATCTGGCGAATGACGAGCAGGCTTGCAGGGGAATCGGGCTGCCCACAGCGCAGCCATGACTCTCTGACCTCGGGAGACACCATGCTGAGCGGAGCCTAGAGCCACAAGCGTTAGACCAGCTGTCAATCTGTGACTATTCAGCAAAAAGCAGCAAAACGGCTCTTCTGCCCGGACGGTCACCATGACTAGTCAGGGTGCAGAGAGTACTAGCTCGTTTAACCCAAACTACAAAGGAACCGTTTCTAACCACTGAACACCTGGATTTGGTAACAGTCCTAGAACCAAAGTCCAAGGTCACGGAAGTGTTCGTCTTCCTATTTCTCAGAGAACACGACCTCTGAAGTAGGCTGGCTCTCTGGGGGCAGGAGTCTGATTTAGGGAGAAAGGACGAGACCACACTCGTTTGCTGACTTTGTACAGACTGGCAAGAGTGCTTGGCTCTGCGACCTGTGCACAGGTGTGTGCACGTCTCTCCCCCTGGATGTTCTGACATCTCAAAACCTCCCTGCCTGGGGAGACTGCCCGCCCAGGCCCAGCCCACTCTTAGGGGACAGCAAAGCAGGGAATGGACCCATCAGAGCCTGGCCTCCCCACTCTCACCACACCAGGAGCAGCGCCCTCTGCCCCACTTCCCCATCGTCCACACCAGGAGCAGCGTTCCTCTGCCTAGATCATCCCAGGCTGCCACCCCCCTCGCCCGAAGCCACCGAAACGGTTCGAAGCAGCCAGTCCTGAATCATTCACCCCGTCGTGCCTGCTCATCCCATGGAAACCCCATCGAAGGCCATGGTCTCAGTCCTCCCCTGCCTCCGGACCTAGTGCTTCCCCCGGGGGGGCCCAGCATGGGGGTGGCCTGGCGTGCCTTCCTCCCTAGGACCCACGAGCACGCTGACCTTGGTTTTCCGGAGCCTCTGCTCCGTGCCCTCCTGCAGCTGCACCTGCCCCATAGGAGCACCCAGAACAATCTGGTTCTGCAGTACATCACCGGCTCACCCACGAGAGTGGGGACTATGACATTTACAGGCGCCAAGCCGCTTCCGGCCAACCATCTCCAGGGCTCGGGAGCACAGTGACCAGCACAAGGCTGCCCTGGCAGAACCGTCAACTCTGCAAAAATACAGACTCCGCCCAAGACTGCTTCTTGCACTTTTCCCCAAGTCAGTCACAAGATCCGGGCTACCGTTCCTACTTTGCCACGATTGCATCAATGTGCTTTTAGCCAAGTCATCTAACTCCTGGGGCGCCTCAGCCTTGAAAGCGGAGGGGCCCCGTGACGCCAGGACTCAGGCTCGCCCCAGCGGAAGCAGCCGCGACAGGCGTTAGTCAGGGAGCTCCGGGTTGGGAGTGAGGGACTCTGGGGGGCCAGGGCCCAAGGAACACAAACAGTGGGTTCTGATCTTGGTTCCACTACTCAGGGGCTAAGAAAACATGTTTCACAACCATTGTGGGCCCCGGTTTCTGATGAGAACAGAAGGTGTACACAGAAATGCAGGACAGTGAGACGGTGCTTACTAACACGAGGCGCCCATTATGTGCCAGGCACACTGCTCTAGGTCATTTAGTTTTTGTTTCCAGTTTCCGCAGCGAGCCCAAGCCCAGCCCCCTTGTTCTGGACTGGATCACCTGTCAAGGACCTCGGAGCTCCGGTCCCTGCGGCATGCAGATCACCGGCATAGGCTCTGCCAAGGGCGGGTGTCTCCCCTCCCTGTGCAACACGCCCGCGACGGGGCCACCTCCAGACTCTGCCTTGACCGCCCTGGAGTGACGGTCTGCGTGGCCGGGTGCCTGCGGCAGGTGCAGAGCCACTGGGCTGGCATGGTCTCCGGTCCCCATCTGGTCACAGAAACCGTGGACTCGGAGGTAGAATGGGTTAGTATCTTCCTTCTCCCAAACCAGGCTAGCGGAACCTGAGCGGTTTGACATGCGAGCAGATACAATTAAATCACGTTATCCTGCTGGAGAGAAACCCTGAAAGCGGGCCCCTGTGAGCCCCGTCTCCTGCTGCCCCTCCTGCCGTCCCTGCTCCCCATCCAGCAGCACGGGGACAGGAGGGGACCTGATGCTCCGGGAGGGGAGCCCCTGTGCACCGTCCTGGGCAGTTATGGGGCAAGTGGCCGCTCGCCAACCACGCAGGCTCCTGAGTGCTTAGGATGAGGCTGGAGCACAGGCTCGTTCCTGCGGCCATGCGTGCTCGAGTCCCTAACAGTGCGACCCTGAGGCAAGGACGGGAAGAACAGGGCTCAGGGGGAGGCCCACATAAAGCAAGCCATGGGCGGTGCAAGCACTGCCCTGGGCAACGGGGACTGGTGGCAAGGGCTCAGGAACCCAGGAAAAGCCTTGGGCTCCGAAGGGCACATGGTGCACCTGTGGCTGGCGGCCAGGTCTGCGAGCCTCCTGGACAGCGTTCTGGGACGGTCTCGGGTGTAAGCACAGAGCCAGAGCCAGGTCGGGGCTGGCAGATGCACCAGTGAGAGAAACAGGGACAGCTCACCAACACCCCCGTTCTCATCCCCACGCCGGCTCCAAACCTGACCTCACGGGCTCCGACACAGCTGCCACATGGTGTCTCCCAGCAGCCGGTGCTGGAGTAGCCTCACCCGGCACCGTGGGTGTCTCGGGGTCTGCTGAGCCGGACCGGGAGGCTCCAACGAGGGGAGCCACCAAGCGACCATGGCCAGGCCGAGGGTCACAGGAACCTGCAGGGACCCCGCTGGGGCAGCAAGTCGGCCTCCCCGAGCCCTGGGGAGGTACTGCCGGCCCTTCCACAGTGTCGCAATGCTACCCGAATCCCTGCACCCACAGAACCGGCCAAACTCTGTTCCAGAAAGGCGGTGCAGACAGGGTGGGACAGAGTGGCATTCCTCTTCTTGTCTTCTATCGGCCTGCCAGCCGGACCACAACCTTCTGACGGCATCCCCCAGATGGCACGGGGGACACTGGGTCACCGCTGTACCGCTGCTGCATGCCCACCCCTGAGGTGGGAGGGCTTCTCACGTGGCCTGGAATGCAGGCGTCGTCACAGCTCGGAATCACTGCTCCCTCCCGGGCACCCCAGGAGGCCCAGTGGCACATGCTCAGCCCTTCTCCGTGGAAGGCTCCAGGGCCCGGGCACTCCAGCTCTGCCTCTCCATGGTGGGAGAGAGGCAGCCGGGAGGCACTGGCTCCTGGAGGGCCGAGAGTCCCACTCCCGACTCTCTGAGGCCTTCGCTGTCTTTGTGAAAAATCTACCTACAAACCACGCCTTTCTTTCTTGTGTAAGATTTAGTGGATCAAGCTAACACATTGCATGGAACCAGACATTTTTAAAAAGAATTCCTGAATGAGAGTTTCAGGGCTGTGGCAACCCGGCGGCCGCGTCTCCAGGGATGGGATCTGCCGCTACCCGGACCCCAGCAGCTCCATCCGACACCCACAGACAAGTTCATGGAGGGCTAAAGCTCCTGTCACGGGCACCGGTATTTTCTATCTGACTGTGATAACTGATTAAAACTTGGAAATGAAGTAAAAAAGATGAAGGAAGGTCGCAGGCTTTTCCTGCCCATCCACTGAGGATTACCAGACTATGCAAGAGGTGATGGTCACTGCCCCCTAGGACCAGCCATGTCAGCCCAGTGGGGTGGTAGGTTGGACGGCGACACCAAGGGGCTGTAACGTCCCTCTCCGCCCAGGGAGAAAGAGCCAGTGCGAAGGCTGCGGCTTCACCGGCGCCGCGAACCCCACGAGCTGATCCGGGCCCTCCCTTCCTTCACTGGCTTGACTGGCCTTGTCTTCCCGCCGGGCCCACCTTCCCGAGATCGAAGTAACTGACGTGGGCTCCCCCTTTTGCGTGAGAATTACGTTTGCAACATTTTGAGAATTGTGTCTTGGTAGCGTGTAGAAGTCTCTCTTCCAAAGCCAAAGAAACAGAGACTCAAGGAACAAAATTTAGGAACCATGAGCAGTGTAAAAACACAAAAATAAAGCTCTGTAACCCCCGAAGGCAGCTCCGGGGTGCACTACTGCTCTGGGTTCAATCCTTCGCTGGTACAACCATTTCACTCAATACAAACTCCCATTTTCCCCCATGAAAAGGGATCAGGCGCACACACGCCACCTTGCTCCTGCAGCTTTCCCTTCCGCAGTCTGGGACTCAGTTTCCCCTGTGAATCAACCCTACTGTACAGAGCCTTTCCCCAGACCCGCCCCCGTCCAGGACTGCTCGGCTCCACCCTACACCTCACGCTCAGCTTGTTTTTCAGGGACAACAGGTGCTCAGCAAGAACCTGCACAGAAAACGGCCTGGAAGCCGCTCCTGGAAGACTCACAGCTGTGGCCCGGCTCCCTCCAGAGCCCCAGCACTGACACGCACACAGCTCCCCTCCACACAGGGAGGCGCTCCCCTGCACAGGGCTCCCCCGGACGCGGGGCTGCTCCCCTGCACCGGAGTAACTCGCACCCCGGGCGGCTGGAGCCCTGCCCTGCGCGTCCCCGCCTCCCAGTCCAAGCCGGGGCCTGGCTCGGGCCGCGCGCACCCACACAGCGCAGCACCGGAGGGGAGCGCCGGCCCGGCCCCGGCGGAGAGGAGACCCACCCCGCCCGCTCGGCCCCGTGGCCCCGGGACCCGCTCAGCCCTGCGCTCCCGGTCGCGCACCGCTCCCGCACTCACCCGCCGCCGCCGCCTTCGGCACGACCCCGCCGCAAACACGACCGCGCAGGCGCACCTCCGCTGGGCGGGGCCGGGCGGAACCACGCGCGGCGGGGGGGGGAGGCGGACCGGACCGGACGGAACCACGCGCGGCGGGGGGGGAGGCGGACCGGACCGGACGGAACCACGCGCGGGGGGGCCGCCCCGGGGGAAGTTCGCGGACCGGAAGTGCGGCCCCCGCCGGCCCTCCCGCCCTCTCCGGAGTGCGCTGACTCCGGATGCCCTTGTCAGGTCCCGGGATGACCCGGGGAGAAGGGAGTCTGTAGGGAGGGGGGGGAGTAGGAGCGGACCTCGCGGAGCCCCTGCTGGGACCCCACCGGGACCGCACAGAGCCCCCTGCGAGACTCTGGAAGCGCAGGGAGGCGGCCTGGGAAGGGGAGGGGAGAGGAGAGGAGGGCTGCGCCGGAAGCCCCGGCCGGCCCGCGGCGGTGACCGTCTGAACCCGCAACAAGGAGCTGAGGCCGCGACGCTCACGCCCAGTAGCACCTCCCCGGCTGCCCTGTGCTTGCTAATGGCCAACCGCTCCCGACCCTCCGTCCGGCGCGGGGAGTGCCCGCAGCGTGCGGTCCGGGTGCGGGTCTCCGCGGCGCGCGCGTGAGCGTACACCCCTGTGAGGCTTGCGGGGATGCCTCAGCGTCCTCGGCGGGGTCCTCTCCCCGGAACAGGGGCTGTCACCCCCACCCCGGACCCTGGACGAAGGAGGCGAAGTTGTCTATACCGGCTCGGGGTTTCCAAAGCCTTTCAGGGCGCCCGGTCTCAGCGGTCAGCTCTCGTCTCCTGGCCCTCAGAGTCCGCATCTGTGAAGCGGAAAACAGGCCGTGTCCACCCTGAATACGGCCCAGAGGTAGATGTTGGGACAGGAACAGCAGCTGGCATTAGCAATGGCCACCTGCTCCTTATTAACAAAAATAATCGTGAGATGATCCGTGGAAACAGCTTTATGAACTGTGAACTGGGTGCAAAACCTTAGGTGTCCTTGCGTCCACCTTCCAGGTAAGGAAGCCTCTAGAATAAGACTTCTCGGGGAAAGGCAAAGTTTGCTGCCCTTGCCTGTGGCCCCGATTTCTTTCAGGGTTCACTGTACGAGGACCAGCCCCCAAAAGACAGAGTCGGGGCCTTCGAATTGGGGGTTTTGTCTTTGAGCGTAGACGGCCAGGCTTGGAGAGCCAGGAGCAGCCGTGCCGTGTGTAAAACACCTGGCTCTGCAGTGACAGACCTGGGCTCCGGAACCCCCGCTTTGAGAAGTTGTTGTGCACCCTCTGAACCTCAGAGCCTAGGGAAACGTGGCAGCAGCTGGGGGGTGCTCTGGGGTCTTCCCCGGGGCTCTGACTCATGGGGCACAGGGGCTCCCTGTACCATACAGCAGGGCCTTCACCCCTGAAAACCCCCCACTGAAGCCTTTTCTTTACTGGCTTAACTCCCCAGACATTTTGTAATTTTATATGCTTATCTTAGTTCTTTGTTATCTTCTGTCTTCTGACCAAAATGTGACCTGCGTGAAGGGGGACTTGGTTCTTTTCCCCTTCTATCCCCAGCACTTAGGGAAGTATAAGGAACAAGGAGAGAGCCTTCCACTCTGCGGTCTTTAAAGCGTGGTGCCGAGGTCAGTGCTAAAAACCAGCCGCAGGGGATGCCTGGGGGGCTCAGTCAGTAGAGCATCTGCTTTCAGCTCGGGTCTTGATCCCAGAGTCTTGGGATCGAGCCCCACATCGGGCTCTGCTCAGCAGGAAGCCTGCTTCTCCCTCTCCCTGCCACTCTCCCTGCTTGTACTTAAAATCTTTTAGAAAAAATAAAAAAGAGGCAGGTAAAACTGGTAATAAATAACCAGGTGGAACCAAGAGACTGAATAAAATGCAGCCTGATTTCTGCACACGCACGACCCATGGGACTCTCCTCCCACGGGGCCCCCTGTGTGTCCAGCCGGGTCCCTCACCTCCTCCGACGACAGATGTACACGCGTGAGGCACCCGGGCAAGGGTTTTCCGAAATGGTTCATTCGGGCCCCGTGAGTCTGGCACATTCTCGGGCTGGTAGGCGGACCGGCATGTCTCCTCGGTAAGAAAACCAGTGCTCAGCACGGGTGAGGCCGAGGAACTTGTCTAACTACCCTCAGCAGGGAAACAAGAAAGCTGAGTTTTGAAACATGAGGCGATGAGGTGTTTGGAGGCGACAGAAATGGGCTCTTTGGGGGAGGGGGGACTGTTGCAATGTTCCCTTTCCGTTCTGATCCTATAAACAATACGGGCTTGGTTAAGGAAAAGACAGATTTTTAAGAGACACCAGCAGAGCGCTGCTGAGATCTCTCCCCACCCGCGCATAAGCAGCAGCTGGGATGGCCAAGTTCTCATGGGAAGAAGTTCCCTGCTTTAGATCCAAGGGCTTCTCAGGGAGAGCTCAGTTAGCTGTGCGGGAGACAGATTCCAAACAGGAATTAAAGCGTCGGACTGTGGTTCATGACCTGCAGACAACAGACCCCCCCCTCCACAGGAGTCTCACGACGTCGGTCCTTCCAGGGGTAGGTGCCCGCCCCAGCTCCATGGAGCTGCTCCCAGATGGGCTCTCCTGGGGGTCCTCTAACCCCGAGCCTCGGATCTAGGGCTCTGCCCTGGATGGTCAGTCCTGCTGAGCGTCCCCCCGCCTGGCTGCTGTCACCCTGGCCTGCTGCAAGAATGCTGTTCGGCCGGCCCAGCAAGAGAGGCCTGGCCTTGGTGTTGCCCTGCTGCCAGCGCCTGGGCACACATCTGCTCGTGCCCACCCACCCCCCGCAAAGCCCACCACAGGGGCACCCTACTTACAGTGCTAGTTTCCTGAATAAAATCCATGTCAGCATTTTTAAACAAGTGTTATGGATAATACTTTCTTCTAATAAATATGGCAAAATGAAAGCATTTTAGAAAGAAAAAACATTTGTCCAAGAAAACTGCATCTTGCTGGAATCACTCCTGCCTCAATGGGTACTTGCTGCGTCCGCCTCTTCGTTCTGAGAAGCATGATTTTGAACCACAAGCCACGGTGCCTGAGGCCCACGTCCAGGGTTTTCCGAGGGCTCGGAACCTGGCTCCCCCTGCCTCCGCTGGTGGTGTGACCTTGGAAGGTCTGAGTAATGCCTCTGAGCCACAGATGTAAAAAGCTGAGACTGGTCTCAAGTCTTGGAACATCAAGGGCTCTGCCGAGTGCCTGTTGGCTAAGCCAGGGCAGGGCTCTCTGTGGAAAATGACAACCTGCGAGCTAATGACTGTCATTATCCTGGGGGCACAAAGACTCTTTCCGTCTCGGTTGGCCAAACAGATGATCACAACAGCCAACGTTAAAAAAAAAAAAAATACCTTGATAAAGATTACGTTTGTTCAAGGGCCAGGAGGCCAGGTTGTTCTTGAGAGCCTATCCAAGCAGGCCACCGTCTGCCCTACCTCTGGTGGACATCGGGCAAGGTGGGCGCCTTCAGTGTTCACAGCTGGTGAGATGCGGGGAGGGGGCCTGGAGATGCTGCCACCGTCCTATGCGCATGGATCGGCAACAAGGAACACGACAGTACCATAGTGCAGCCCCACAGAGAGCCTGGTCCAGCCCAGGGCACCGCCTCCAGTCACACACTCAGTCCTGAGGCAGAGAGGCTTGCCTTCCCCCCCAAGCCGGTCTGGCCAGTTCCAGCCCCTGGCATGGCTTCAGAAGGTACTCGGGGACCTGGAGGATGTGGGGAGCTCTGAGAAACGTGTAAGTCCTGTCGGCGGAGAAGTAGAAGCCCTTGGATCTTGTTAACCTCAGATACTAGTTTCGGAACAAATTTACGTGCTCAGAACTTGCCCTCTCTACCCCCTACATGAAGTGTAATGTAATACGGAAGTCAAATTCAGGGGACACCTGGTGGCCCGGTTGGCTGAGCAGCGTCTGACTCTTGATTTCAGTGCAGGTCATGATCTCAGGGTCATGAAATTGAGCCCCACACCTGCTCCCGCTCTCTCTCCCCCAAATAAGTAAATCTTAAAAAAAAAAAAAAAGAAATCACGTAGAGAGGCATATAAAAGAAAATAGAGATTCAGTGTGTTTAAAAAGGCGGGTAGAGGGACACCTGCGTGGCTCAGTTGGTGAAGCGTCTGCCTTCGGCTCAGGTCATGATCCCAGGGTCCTGGGATCGTCCTGGGATGGAGCCCCGCATCGGGCTCTCTGCTCAGCAGGGATCCTGCTTCTCCCTCTCCCTCTGCCTCTCTCCCTGCTTTTGCTGTTTCTCTCAAATAAAATCTTTAAAAAATAAAATAAAATAAAAAACAAAAAGGCAGGTAGAATGTTATGAGGTTGGCGAACCCACCAAGGGGGCTGGTTGGTGAACTTGCCCGACGAGAACTTACCCGAGAGTTTCCTTTCTGGTCTAGCTCCCCGGCAGCCGCGCAGAGTTCAGATGGAGAGGCAGGAGGGACACCTGCCAGAAACCCCCTGGCCGCAATCAGCAAACACCCCTCCGACCAATGTTTTCTCCCCTCCTTGGAAGGAACGGAATCAAGGCCAAGGTGAGGGAGCCGGCCCCAGCACTGCCCTGCTCGTGGAGGGGCCCCAGGGGCCAGGTGAGTTCCTGCTCGCTGGTCAGGGTGCTGACTACTCACTGGACCAAAACAGAGCCTCTCTGATCGTCCTAGTGACCTGGCAGGCATGCGCAGGACAAACCAGGCCTGAGTCACCCAACACGAAGAGGGAGGAGCGGTCGACTGTGGCCTCCCGCCGGCTCAGGGTGCCCATCATCACAGCCTGCGGCGGCTGGGCGGGTCTCTGACCTGGGCTGGGTGAGTCTCGGACCTGAGGGAGAGGTCTTACCAGCCGAAGGTGCCCCCGCACGCTGACCTGCCCCTCCCCCCATACCGGTCTGCTGGGGGGGCTGCACCTCCGGATCACAAGTGCAAACGAGGTTGTTTTATTCTGTGCACCTGAGAGAAGACCTTTTGCTCATTTCTACCAATAAAGGTCAGCCATGAAGGTCAGTTAGCTCTGGCTTGCAGGCATCTAAGAGCGGAATTCTTGTTAGGACAGAATCTACACGAAGAGATCACAGACACCCAGACACAGGGGACCGACCTCAGGGCAGCCGCCCTGCTAGAGAACCGCGAGTCCCGCATACAAGCCTTTGTCGTAGCGCAGGTTTCCCGAGCGCGTTAAGGAGAAACACGACCGTTCTGTCACACTTGACACATCCCCAAAGGGGCAGGGATGTCGTCTACACTACACCGTGTTCTCAACGGAGCAAGGGAGCTCGCGAGTCGGCCGCTGCCTCCGTGTCACGTCGGCGTCGGGGTCCGGTGTTTCACTGTCTAGTCTCGGGCCGCGGTGGCTGGGAGGCCTCGCTGGCTCCCGGGGGGCAGACCGCAGCCCCACCCACCACCTGCCCCGAGCGGCTCCCTGCTGGGCTCTAACCCGCCGCGCTCAGTGCGACGCCAGCCTCGGGCAGTCGGGCCGCCCCGACACCCAGGGCCACGGAAACGACCCAAGCCCGCTGGTCCCCCGTGGGCTCACTGCTGCCCGCGAACGCCGCAGGCAGGCTTCGCCGCACACTCCGCCCGCAGCCCTCCCTCCCCCCACAGCCCCTGCTGCGGCCCCGGGAGGGGGCCTCCTGGGCCCAGAGACCTGCGGCTCCAGGCTCCGTCCCGCACGACGGTCGTGGCGGGGCCCGCGTGTCCCCGACCCGCCCAGAGCCAAGCCGGTGCGTCTTGGAGCAGAGTCCGGTCGACGTCACACCGGCCCTTTCCGAGGACCGACCCGGTGGTTCGTGCCCGGAGGCCCGACCGCAGAGAAACGGAGACCGAAAGCCGCGCGGGCCGGCGCCGCCCGCACTCACGCGCCCCAGAGCCCGAGCCGAGGCCCAGAGCTTGGCCGCCGGGGTCCCCGCGGACCGTCTCGCCCGGCCCCGCAGGCGCGCGGGCCCCGGCCGCCGCGGTCGCCCGCGCTGTCCCCACGACGCTCCGGCCGCGGGGGGCGGCGTCTGCGGGCACGCGGGGCCGCGGCGGGTCGGAGGGGGGGACACCGGGGGCGCCGGCGGCCCGTCTCCGAAGCCGCGGCTGGGGTTGCGCGCAGCCGGCGTCCGCGAGCTTACCTCGGCCCGACGTGCGGCCGCGACCGCGGGGCGAGGGGTCTCCGAGGGTCTCCCGAGGGCCTCACGGGCGCGCGACGAGCCGCGAGAGGAGGAGGCTGCGGGGCTGCGGGCGGGAGCCGGCGCCTCCCGGCTTCGCTCTGAACGCGCCCGGCAACGTGCGCGTGCGCGACGTGACGGCGAGCGTGTCTGCGGCGGCGCGCGTGGGCGCGGACGCATGGGCACGTGCGTGGGCGCGTGACGTGACGGCGAGCGCGTCTGCGGGAGCGCGCCTGGGCGTGGGCGCGTGGGAACGTGCGCATGACGTGACGGCGAGCGCGTCTGCGGCGGCGCGTGTGACGCGGGCGGGCGCGTGAACGCGGGAAGGGGGCGGCGCCCCGGGCACGGGGGCGTCTGCGTGGTGAGGCTCCGCCGACGAGGGACAAGCGTCTCCCCTGAGGGGCGTCCGGCCGAGTGCGCTGAGCCGCTGCCGCTGGGTCGCGGTCCCGAGTTCGAGCCCCGCGCTCCGTCGGTGCTGGGGGCGGGGCCGACTTAGGCAAACGGAGTCAAAACGAAGCTGAGGAACCAGTTCCGCGAACGACTTCCACCATCGGGGACCGGGGACCGAGACCCCGCGGCGGGGCGTCTCCAGGTCCCGACGGAAGACGAGGCCGCGCACGGGACCGCAGGCCGCGCTTCTCCGTCGGGAGAGCCCGGGGCTGGGGGCGGCGCGGCCCCTGCGGCCCGAGCCAGGCCGCGCGCGGTGTGACCACGGCGGCCGCGTGTCCGAGCGGGCCCCGCCGGGCCAAGGGCCGCGTCCCACGCACGAGGCGCCCCACCGCCGCCCCCCCTGCTGCCCCGCGGGTCTCCCGGGACTCGGGGGGCGGTCACGCTCGTATTCGGAGCGAGGCCCTCGGGACGGCCCGGCCCTAACAGGACAGGCCGCGGGCGGGAAGGCTCTTCGTTTTCCTGGAGGTCGCGCGCGGTGTCCGCGTGTCTTCGCTGCGGGCCAGCGCGGGAGCGGGTCGGCGACAGCCGGGGAGCGCGGCGAGGGTCGGCCGGTCCTCGCGCCCCGGACAGACTCGGAGCAGACGGTCCCCAGTGAAGGCCGGCTGCGGGGTGCCCCGAGGCCCGTCCCGTGGGGCTGGGGCTGTCGCCTCCCGTCTCCGTCCCGGCACTCGGCGTGTCCACGACGATTTTGCGAAGAGACGTCCTGTTCTCCCCGCGCATTGGCGGGGACGCAAAAGAAGATGCGGGGAGCACAGAGGCTGCCCTTTAGTGGGGCACGGGGCTGACCCACGTGGCCGGTCGGTGCAGCTCGGGGGCCTGGGGGTTGTGGAGGCGATCCCTGGGGCCTAGGACGGGAGGTCCTCTTGCAGGCCAGTCTGCGCCCCAGCGTGTGAGGTCAGCCTCGGGAACTAAACATCGGATTGTAGTTCTGCGGCAGGACGTCTGCGGGGCCTGAGGACCAGCGTTGTGGGCATGGGGGTCCCTAAGGCACCTCGTGCGTCCACTCCACAAGCCCTCACCCAAAGCCCGCTGTGCGCCCAGGTTAGGCTGTCACCGGCAGGGAGGTCAGCACGAGGCCGCCCCCCGGCTGCCCCCCCTCCCGAGCTCCCAGCCCAGGAGCAGGACAAGAGTCCACTTGGCCGGGTTACCCCAGGCTGAACGTGTCCCGCCCAGACTGGAGGAGGTGGTGCAGGCGGTGGCCCGGGAGGTGACCAGGGCCCGGGAGGGGGAGTCTCGGGATGGGACCAGCGTCCTTCTAAAGGACAGGAGAGACTGTGCTTCCTCTCTCCGGGCTCTCTGCCCTGGGAGGGCACAGACCAGCCAGACACCGGCCCTGGTGGCATCTGGAGTTCAGACTCCGCCTCTGGAACGGTGATGGCCCCCCGGCGGGTGAAGCCACAGCTGTGCCCGTCGTCCCATCCATGACGTGTGCGTAGGGCACGTCCGTTTCACCGGGGAATAAGCTCAGAGAATTCCCGCGTGCACCCAGCTCGGAAGTGTCAGCGGGGGAATGTGTTTTCGGGGGTGGGGGGCACAGTTCAACCCCTAAGGGGGCGTCAGGAAACCGAGACCCACGAAATCTCTCTGAGGCCGCGCGGCCTCTCCGGGGGCTGCTTCCACAGCTCGCCACTGGGTGGTGCCAGCGCGCGGGCTTCTGGTCCAGCTGCCCGCGCGGGGCGGCTCCGCTGTAGGCGGTCGGCTTGGTTGGAAGCATCATTGTGTATCTCAAGTGATGATTTCACCGTCAGGACATTTAACCAAGTACGCCACGTGGGGAGTCCAGCCACCGCTGTGGGGGACAGCCAGGCAGGGAGTGTGTGGTCCTCTCCGTGCCACAAGACAGAGGCTCACAGGTCACAAGCCTGGGGGCGGCGGGGAGGGGGACCCGCAGCTGGCCGCTCGACGCTGCCCCCACCGTGATTCACGGCGCCTCTGTCGATGGTGGGGGGCCCGGGGGGTGCTGGCGGGGAACGCCTACAGATCCAGGCACAGAAAACAAGACCCGTCACAACTTCGGGGAACGCAGGCGGGTCTTGCACTGTCCTCCTGCCCTCCGGACCCGCTGCGGCAGCCTCATTTCCTTCTTGGTTCTCTTCATGGGGGGCGGGGGGAGCAAAAACAAGGGGAGAAGGTGCGCGGATCCTGAGAACTCATGGGTCAGGAGGCATCATGCTGGGAGGTCCTTCCACCGGGGACGCAGAGGGAGCCTGCAGCCCCCCACGTGAGGAATGTTGCAGGGGAGCTGGGGGGAGGCTCCGCTCCGGTTGGCGGGGCTGACATTCTGGGGGCAGCAGTCTCGCCCCGTGCAGGCATGTGGCTGCGACAAGCCCCATGGGGACGGCCAGGCACCTTCTGTGGCGGGCAGGCCCGGGTCATGCTCAGGCTGAGAGCACGCCCAGAGTCGTGGCGACGACGTGGGACTGTGCTGGTGGCCGCCTTGCACGCCGGGGCATCTGGTGGTCAGGAACGGAAGCAAAGCCGGAGCACTTGGTGGCAGGGGGTCTTCGTGACGTTCTTGCGTCACACAATGGGAACCATCAGAGCCTGAAGATTTAAACACACTCACGTGTCAAAGAGTCCCCGGCAACACGGGAAGTCACCGCCACAGACGACCCCTGGCCAGCACCTCCGAGGGCCGCTCAGGGAACAGACTTCCGGCTGCAACAGCATCAGTGCTGGGGATGTGCACAGGGCGCGCCGGGCAGGCAGGACTCACCGTCTGAACCCTGGGCGTGGGTCGGGGAGCCCGGTGCATGTGCCCTCAAGCACTTAGCGGCTGACACGCTGTTCCCACCACTGTCTGCTTTTCAGGAAACCAGTCAGGCCGGCATTTTCTTAAATGGCCCAGGTCGGGGCCGTCTCACCAATAAGCTGAACTGAGCTTGGTTACGTGGGCTCGGGCAGCATCTGCTCCAATCTTTCTTTGCTCTGACGTCGACACTCGGATGAACTGTCCTCTCCTGACCCCCATGCCCGCGCGCAGCTCCGAGCCCCCCGCGGCCCCCCTGCCCACGCATTGGCTGGCTCTTCCGCAGTCGCGATTCATCTCATGGCCTGATTCAACTTCTCTTTTTGATGGTTTTGATCTCGACTCTGTTTACCTCCTTTTTAAGGTCAGTGACTATCGCTCGCGATACTCTATTGTAGACTTGGGAGTCAGCGAGAGTTACGACCTTCAGTGTTTCTCGTCACATATGCCACACGTGTCACTGTGTGTGGTGACACGGAGTAACAAAGCCGACGGTGGAGGTCATGCCTCAGTCCATGCAGCACCTGATCCTTATGCCAGTACCCGAAGCCACCGTATCATACGTCCAAAGAAAGGAAGCAAAAGTCACCCACCGTATGAATTTCTTGACCGTGGTGCATCTTTGTGCTTGAGTCTCTGCCTGTGCGGCCTTGGGGCTGGGTGTGAGCATCACTGCTAGAACGTTTCCGTTCACTGGCTGCCCACCTCAGGACTTGTGTCTTTATGGGGAAGACATTTTCCGTCCTGGAAGGAATGGGTGAGTTTCATTCTCTAACTCATCGAGCCCTTGAGCGATGTTTACTGAGACCTCCTCTGGGCCGGGCCAGCGCTGAGTGATGCTGCTGGGCTCGTGTTGGGGTCCTTTCTTCCTAACACGTCAGGCGGATGTCTCTGTGCTCAGGGGTCTCTTCTGTTTATGGTACTCATTCTGTGCCGGGCCTCGGGCTGGATGCTGAGGGTAATGACAGAGCGTCACCTGCATACAATTTAGTGCCCCCCCCCATGGCCCTGAGGGTCCAGAGGTCATCCAGTGTCCCACTCCTGCCACGCCACCTGGGCCACGGCTTCTCTGTCCCAATGGCGACCTTCACCCCGTGGGCTGGCTCACGTTACTGCCTTGCCTGGGGCCCTGCTGCCACCAGGACCCAGTCCAGGGGCTGCCTTCTCCTGACCTTGTGGATCTGTCATAATCTCAACTAGCACTACGCCCCCCATCCAGCCAGGCGCAGACCCTGCCTGGGGGTCCTCAGTGTCTCCCGAATTACTCCTCAAGATTCTTTATTACCATTACTCATCGATCTTTTCTCCGGGGTGGCCGTGTTGTGTCGGCTTAGCTAAGCCAGAGCCGCATCTCTCAGACTTCCCTTCACACTGGATCTGAACTCCTGC
This sequence comes from Martes martes, assembly GCF_963455335.1. NCBI lineage: Eukaryota > Metazoa > Chordata > Mammalia > Carnivora > Mustelidae > Martes > Martes martes. Next base: position 1,759,276 of record NC_137889.1, on the reverse strand, counting down.
CGAGGGTGTGGGGGACTCCCCTACCATCTGGAAGGCAGAAACTGGGGCAGCCACTTTGGGCAGACTGTTATCATAATACTGCTTGAGAAGCACTGAGGCCCATGTGTCCCCTTCCACCATGTAGCCCCCCCAGGGCCCATCATGGCCTTGGGAGCCTTTCTATCCATCCACCCACCCATCTACCCATCCATCCACCCATCCACCCATCCATCTATCCATCCATGCATCCATCCATCTATCTATCCATCTATCCATCCATGCATCCATGCATGCATGCATCCATCCACCCACCCATCCATCCACCCACCCATCCATCCATCCACCCATCCATCCACCCACCCATCCACCCACCCATCCATCCATCCATCCATCCATCCATCCACCCATCCATCTATCCATCCAAGCATCCATCCATCCATGCATCCATCCATCCATCTACCCATCCATCTATCCATGCATACATGCATGCATGCATCCATCCATCCATCCATTCATCCACCCACCCATCCACCCATCCACCCACCCATCCACCCACCCATCCATCCACCCATCCATCCATCCATCCACCCACCCACCCACCCATCCATCCATCCACCCATCCATCCATCCATCTACCCATGCATCCATCCATCCATCCATTCACCCACCCATCCATCCATCCATCCATCCATCCATCCACCCACCCACCCACCCATCCATCCATCCACCCACCCATCCACCCATCCATCCATCCATCCACCCACCCATCCATCCATCCATCCATCCATCCATCCATCCATCCATCCACCCATCCATCCACCCATCCATGCATCCATCCGTCCATCCACACATTCACTCATCCATCTACCCATCCACCCAGCTATCTCTCTATTATCTCTCTCTCTGTCCGTTCATCCAATCCAGCATCCACGCCTCTGTCCAATCTATCACCATCATCACCATCACGCACCTGCAGGGCCTGCACCTGTCTGTGCATCTTCAGCACCGTGTACCCGAGCCACACGAGCCCACACCGATTTCCTCCGTTTCAATCCAACAGTGCAGCCGCTATTCCAGTCTTCCCCACGTTTGTGATTCTCTCCTCAACAGTGACAAGACTCACATACGTGAACCTCAGTATATTTTTTCATTGTGGTAAAACACACAGAACATAATTTACTATTTTAGCCATTTTTAAGTGTCAAACTCAGTGGCATTAAGCACATTCACAGTGCTGTGCAATAACCCCCAGCCACCCCCTGAACCTTTTCACCTTCTCGGACTGGAGCTCTGGCCCTGTTGGACACTAACTCCCTGTCCCCTTCCCAGTTCCTGGTAGCCAAGCGAACTTGGTGGACGTTTGCTCAGTGACCTAAGTGAAACCCGGCCGCTGGATGCCCTCCCTGCCCCATGCCCTCAGCAGGAGCGCCGGAGGAGGTGTTCCAGATCCCTGCCCCAGGAGGGAGAGGAGGGAAGGGAGGGGAAAGACCTGTTCAGGAAGCGTCTGCAGACCAAATCAGCCTCCCTCAGCTCAAGCCCTGGAGAGAGAGAGAGAGAGAGGAAGGGGGTGGGAGGAGCTGGGAAGACTGCTGGGGGCCGCTCTTCCCTCCCGTGCCATCTCCCTGCTGCAGGACAAGCAGACTTGCCTCCGGGTGTGGGGACAGAGGGGGGGGCCGCATAGCTGCTAGCAGGGCCCTTCTCCTGGAGCTGCTCCCCTGCACGTAGCAGCCTTCTCCGGCCGCACTCACCGCTCACCTCCCTGCCCCTGGCTGTCAGCGGCCTCCCCAGCCATCTGTCCCCACCCGCGGCTCTGTGGTTCCTCCCCTCATGTCCTCTGCTGGGCCTTAATAACCATCGCTCGCTGTTCTCTCTTCCAACATTTCTTCTGTCCCATTTTCTCTTTCTCTTCCGCTGGGACTCAAATCACATGCATCTTTAAAGTTTTTATTAACTTATTTTTTGGTAGTCTCCACACCCCACGGGGGCTCAAACGCGCCACCCTGAGATCCAGATTCGCGCGCTGCACCGACAGAGCACGCACGTGAGACCCGCCGTCCCGCCCCGTGCCCGCGGCGCTCGTGCTCTTTGCTTGTCTCATGTCCTGTTTCCTGGGTGTCTCGGGCCGGCTCTGCACCCCCCACCCGATCCCTCCATTCACGGCGGATTTCAGCTTCACCGTTCCCCTTTTCACTTCTTCACTTTTCCTTTCTAGAACGTCCGCTTGCGTTCACGTACATGTAGGTGTCGCTCCTCCAGCGACACCCACCCCCCTGCTCACTTCAGTCACACACACTTGTAGGGGACACACATCCTAACTCCGACTCTGGAATTCCCATGGAGCTCTTCCTGCGGTCTGTCTTCTCTCTTGGTTTTTGGTAATTCGTGTGTGTGTGTGAGATCTCGGCCAGACGATCCCTGATTGCCGCGTATGAAAAAATGCAGACATCATTTGCGGATGGGGATGTATTATCCGTGGGAAAAGCCTTTTCCTTCTCTCCTGGCAGGTGCGTGGGTGGAGCCGATTCTGCTAATCCAGTCAGGACCTGAGCGGACTGGGAGCTGGAGTTCTGGTTTGGTTTTGTTTTGCTTGGTTTGTTTGCGAAATTGCTGCGAAATCACATAGTGAATTTGTTTGTGTTGAAAATCATGACCTAGAAGTTACTTCGCACCACCTGGCCCAACCTGCCCAGAGACCTGTGAGCTCAAAGCACAATGTTCTCAAGTTGTGGCTTCAAAGAAGTCAGTGAAAAACAGCACCCCCGCCCCCCCCACTCGCCCCATACAGACGCCTGGTCCTGCCGCAAGAGCTGCTGGGTCTGTAGATGGAGAGGTTTGGGTGAGGGAGGGGCAGGGGCAGGCTGGCTGCAAGAGGACAGGGGTGAGCCCTATATGGGGAGAACTCAGTCCCTCGGGGGCGATGGGAAGTTGAGGCTATATGGGGGAGAGCTGAGCCCTATGGGAGCAGAGCTGAAGCCTGTGGGGGGGGAGAGCTGAGCCCTTTGAGGGGAGAGACAGGAGCCCTCATAGTGGGTTAGTGCTGAGCACTATGGAGGGGGGACTTAAACCCCTGTGGGGGGACTGACCTGAGTCCAGTGGGTGGGAGAGCCGAGCCCCCGGGGGGTTGGTGAGTGCCGGCCTGAGGTGAGGTCGAGGCTCACTCAGCTTTGGCAAGTACAATTCCCTATGAGTTTTACTTTCCCCCTTTTATAAGAACAAAGCAACTGAATTAAACCTGAGATGCTCTTTGTTAATCTCCTGTCTTGAGACCAGGCAGAGGCTGCGGCAGATGGGAACAGGACGATATTTACCTTTTCCACTCTGCACCCAGAGCCCGGCTAACTGGGCTCTTCCTTCCTCCCTTGCACTCCACTCCCTCGTTCCTTTCTTCCTCTCGTGTGCGGGAGGTTTAGGTGTGTGAGACACGTAATGTGAAGTTGTCTGTGCATTAAAACCAGCATTAGATCTGTAATTCGGTGAGACTAGTGGGGAGAACCTCCCGCCTGCCTGGGACCCCGTTGTGCCTGGTATGACCTCACGGTCTACACTAGCAGACGCCCAGCTTCCTGGCGGGGATGCTCGTCGTTTCTTGCTGGGGCGCTGGGCTGCAGTGGGGTGGAGGAGTCCGGCGGGGGGGGTCTGTGGATGGATGCGTGCGGGTGACCCCCTCTGTCCAGGCTCCTGCGTCAGCTGGTATTTTCACACAAACACTAGCTGGTTAGAGGCAATGATTGGTTGATTTTAACTAAGGATTAAAATGGAAGATCTGTCCCTCCTCCGTGTACGACATTCACTTTCTTGGTAGAGTTTACAGTCCGAGCTGTACCCCGCCGGCCAGGTCAGAAGGGAGCCGACAGTACAGAATTACAGAAAACTGGTTTTGTCAGCTTGTGCCAAACTGGGCACAGTGTTGTCTTACCAATCCCTGTGCACTTAAATTCCTGAGCGAAAATCAATACGCAGAAACAACATCGACTCGACGTGTTCGTTAGCTCAAAACTCGGTGTTTCGTGGTGGTTTTCACACTTGTCATGGGCAGTCGGAGTGGAGGCCGGGAGGAACCTCGGCTTCAGGACCTGGGCGCCCTCCCGCTGCGTCTGATCGGGGCGAGTCTGATTCCATTTGCCCGGAAGCCAAAAGGTCACCAGGCAGCTCTAATTAAAGACGTTTCACCTTGGGAAGCCTGCCGGCCCCGGGCCGCTGCTCGTTAATGCCTGAATCCGCAGACGGGTTTGCCGGGTGTCCGTTTCCGAACTCAGATGAGGGCTCCGCGTTCCAGTCCTCACGGTTATCACGGTGAGAGCAGGCTGTCGCTTTCGAATCCGGTGTGTCCGGGGATCGTGGGCCTTGGAACCCAGGTCTGTGTCTCACCCCCGGAAGCTTCCCTCGGTCTTGATTCCAATGGAGAATGGGCTATATCTCAGGGAAATTGGTCACTCAAGATGAAGGATCCAAAAGCCTCCAGCATTTTGATTTGTTCAGAGCTTCTCAGGAAACCACCTTCTTCTTCGAATACAATAAAAACAAGCTCTTACTGAGAATTAACTATCTGACACGTTTTGCAGATTTTTACGGAATTATAGACCAAATATCCTTAGTGGGTACAGGATGGTTGAGAAAGGGTGGGCGGGGAGAATTTTGCGGGTGCCAGAGAAGGTCAAAGATTCATCCGGATTCAGACCCATGTCAGGAAAGGAGAGTCACGTTTGAGCAGCGGAGCCTGTGCCGGGCGCCTCTGTCCTGGTACGGACTTGCCAGCCCTGCGTCTGCTGACCTGGGTGCAAAGTCCCCAGGCCCCCCTCCACGTGGCTCCGCTCCCGGGGGGGCTGACAGACCTCACACTGACAGTGGCTGCAGTAAGGGAATTGTGGAAATCACGGCGAGCACAGGACTTGGAAGCGGAAAGAGCGATGTCGACAGAGAGGTTAAGAAAACCCTGCCCCCCCGGGGACCTCCCGGCATGTAGAATCCCTGCTGTTCAGGGCAGAAGCTTACAGCTGCTGGGGAAAGCCGTCCTCTGGGATCCTTCCTACGCCCGGTCTCGTCCAGTGTCCTGAGAAGGCAATGTCATACAATGTCATGACTTCCCCGGCCACCTCTCAGGCTGGCGCTTGCTGAACCCTGAGGAAGAAGGTCATGTCTCCCTCTGCGACTGAGATCAGGCCTCCTTACTGTTATCTGTGCTGGTGGGAACCCCCGCCCCACCCATGCTGAGACCCCCAGCTGTGCTACCCAACACGTGCCACCAGCATCCGTCCCTGCTCCGGCTCCTCTCCGTAGGGGAGGAGGCCCTCCGGCCTGGCGAGTCGGGGGTAAGATTTTCTGATTTCCCAGTCTCCGCTCTGTGGCCACAACCATCAACAGTAACAGGCCGGCTTGTGGGCTCGTAAGTCAAACAGGAGCATCTGTGACTCTTCGCAGACCAAGAACGCTACTGGTAGTTAATGCAAGTGCACGGTCATGACTCTCTCCAGCACAGCGCCCAGTACCTAAATGTTGTCCAATAACTATGTCACGAACCAGCGAATGACTGATGGGGACACAGAAGAGTTGGACGCACAGGTTCACCCGATGGTCGCCCTCAAGTGTATGCAAGAGTATCGTGAGTGTTTAGCACCACGTGCTTCACTGAGAGCTGGAGACCAGAGAGCGATCCCGTCTCGTCCCCGCGCTCGGAGGCTCACGGTCGGGTCCCAGGCCTTAGTGTGACCCAGGATGACAGCTACAAGGAGGAACATCATTTCAGGGGAAGAAAGAAGAAAGCGATCGTGTCGCTTGGGAAGGAGAAGGGCGACCCTCCAAGGTCATGGCTGAGGTCTGAAAGCTCAGCAGGATGGGTCCACGGGACCCAGAGCAGGGCAGGGGCCGCGGCATAGTTGTGAGGCTGAATGAGGCAGAAATCCGCAGCCGCTGGTGACTGTCACAGCAGGGACTCTGGTGCATGGTCGGTGGCGGGAGAGGGGTTCAGAGAACACACGGCCTGGGCGCTTGAACCCAGAGCAGCCGTCTGGGGATCGGGACTGTAGAAACAGCATTTTGGCAGTGGTGGGGGTCAGCTCAGTGGAACACGGTGCCGGGGCTGGCAGGGAGCGAGGGCCCCAGAGGACTGCGTGACTGGTCTGAGCAGGGTCTCAGCTCCTGAGGAAATGGTGCTTCAGGCCAAGGACCTGTATTTGGAGAGAGGAGGGAAGGGGCATGGGAGAGGCCGGAGGAACGGGACAGGGGAACATAGGGCCCTCGGAGAGGCGCCCGGGCTTCGCAGCCCAGCGGGGTGTCTGTCCCAGGAGCTTGGAAAGAGGACGTGCCCATGGGGACGTTCACAAAGGTGCATGTGTTTCGAACATGGCCCTCACGGTCACTGAACAACTTCTTTGCAAAATATGTCGTTGGTAGAAAATAGGATTTTTCACACTCTAAGTTGCAAAAGACCATATCAGTGTAATGAGATCACCTGGAAGTGGATTTTCACTGGCACCAGATTTCACTGGCACTACTGGTTTGGAGAACATCCATCTTGTCCATTTTAAACCACGGCAACGGCTGCATGAGGTGCACTTGGGAATTCGAGGTGGCGCTACGGGGCGGGAGGCAAGGCCTGGAGTCGGGTCTGCGAAGTCGAGGCTTCCCTCCGTGTCTGCGAAGTCGTGGCTCCCTCCCTGATACCGCGTCTGCGCGTGGCCTTTCGCCATAACAAAGAATCAAGTGACACTGGTCTGGACACATTAAGTGTCGCCGACTTCCAAGCCACAGAGTAAACGTGGACAAAGATAAAGAGCAGAAATCTTTCCAGCGTCCGAGTTTTCGAAAGGAACTCATGTACAGTATCGGATGACGGAGAGAGGGCTGCGGACAGGCAGACGGCTGCGCCGGACTCTGGCTTATCATGCTCCTTGCTTCGCCGCTGCTGCTCCTCTTAACTGACAGGTCATTTCAGGGGACCTGCGGCTGACAGGACAGGGCCCCGTATTACCTGCCCCTCCTGCCCCCGTCTTTCCTGGCACCAACACCGTACACTGGCCCGGTAAGTCTGTTACAGCTGACAAGCCAGAAGTCACACATTTAAAATGAAAATCACATTCCCTGACGTGATTATCTGTTTTGTGTGGGTTGAGTTTGAGGAGTTCTTTATAGATCCTGGATATCAGTCCTTTGTCTGTACTGTCATTTGCGATATCTTCTCCCATTCCGTGGGTGGCCTCTTTGTTCTGTTGATTGTTTCCTTTGCTGTGCGGAAGCTTTTGATCTTGATGAAGTCCCCAAAGTTCATTTTCGCTTTCGTTTCCTTTGCCTTTGGAGACATATCTTGAAAGAAGTTGCTGTGGCCGATGTTGAAGATGTCCATGTCCTCCTCTAGGATTTTGGTAGATTCCTGCCCACGTTGAGGTCTTTTATCCGTTTTGAGCTTATCTCTGTGTGCGGCGTCAGAGAACAGTCGCGCATCATTCTTCTGCCCGTGGTTGTTCAGTTTCCCCAGCACCGTTTGTTGGAACGCGAGCTGGGGCAGCCAGGTTCCTCAAGACACTAAAAATAGAGCTACCCAAAGACCCAGCAACTGCACTACTGGGTATTTACCCCAAAGATACAAATGTGGTGAAAAGAAGGCGCACCTGCACCCCAATGTTCATAGCAGCAATGGCCACAATAGCCAAACTGTGGAAGGAGCCGAGATGACCTTCAACAAATGAATGGATAGGGAAGATGTGGTCCATATACAGAATGGAATATGACTTCCCCGTCAGAAAGGATGAACACCCACCATTTACATTGCCATGGGCGGGACTGGAGGGGATGATGCTGAGCGAAGTAAGTCAAGCAGAGAGAGTCAGTTATCATACGGTGTCACTCCTACGAGGAACGTAAGGAATAGCGCGGAGGACCACAGGGGAACGGGGCGGGGAACTGAAGGGGGAGAAATCAGAGAAGGAGACAAACCATGAGAGACTCTGGACTCCGGGAAACAAACTGAGGGTTTCAGAAGGGAGGGGGTCGGGGGATGGGGTGATGGGGTGATGGGCATTAAGGAGGCCACGTGTGCGATGAGCACTGGGTGTTCTGAGCAACTGATGAATCCCTGACATCTGACTCTGAGACCAGTGACGGACTACGTGTTGGCTCATTGAATTTAAATAAATAAATAAATAAAAAGAATATCACTGAACTTTCTTTGCACTTTGGCTGACTTCTGGGAAAACAGCGTTAAAATGTACATGGATAAAAGTGTAAACTTTTCAGCGTAAAGCCAAAAAAATTAAAACTTTCATGGAAGAATTATGGGATTAACAATGCGTATGTACAAAGCCTTCCTTTTGCTATTTGCAAGTGTGTTATAGACAGTAACGGGGTAAGTGGAGAACACATCTGCCGGGTGTGTGTTCTCAGTGTCTTTTAGACATGGTTTCTCTCGGCTGAAACCTCTGTAAGTCAGGCTTGTCGCCAAGTGCGGTGCGAGGGAACGACCCCCGTACGGGTCCCCTCCCCGGACGGCCCTGTCTCACCGCATGTCCGCGGCTTCTGCAGGACGCCCTACCCCCTGGGTCGCCCTCGCTGCGGGCGATTGGAAATGAGACTCGGCGGTCCCGACCCTCACCAGAGGCTCTTCCTGTCCATCTTGCCATGTCCGCCGGAGCAGGTGGAGGGCAGGAAAGCGTACGAAGCACGGTCCCCAGTGAACACGGGGGCCAGGGTCTCCTGAGCTCGAGATCTTCTTCCTCAGGACCTCTGTCCTCGTGTCCTCGGGGGTTGGAGGGACAGACTCAGGAAGGGAGCCCCTGTATGGACATCAGCAACAGACGAGAGAAGGAAGCCCAGGCAGGACTGATCACGTGGGTGGCAGGGGAACCAGCGCCTAACCAGCCTGGGGAACGGCCCGCTCCAGCGCCCGAGAGATGAAGCACGTAGCACGGCCGTGCTGGCTGGTGGCTGCCGGAGCCTCCCCGTTCCGGGCGGGGCTGAGCTGCTGCAGGCACACGACTGTGTCTGCCTCCCTTGAGCCCGGGCCGAGACTCGGCGTCATGACCTGACAACGTGTCTCTTCTCAGTGCAACTCAAGAGAGTCTAAAACAACCATTAGCTAAATACCGTAGTATTTATTAATTTCAAACTCATTTTAATCTATGCATTTTTGCATACATATGAAATCTGTAGCCTTAATAAGTGTCCATTTCTTCTTAGTAGATAGAGAAACTGAGGATATTTCAACAACGAAATAAATCATGGGGGAAGGGTGCCATCGTTCTGTGATAAAACTCTTTGGTCTATATAATTTTTTCCGAGTTCAAAATAACACAAGAAGTCACTCCAATAAAAAGTAAACATTACTTTTCTCAAAAAATTTAATTGCGGAACTATTTACAAGAGGAGAGTGTCAGCAATACAGAAATCCAATGAGAGAGGCATCATCAGAGAGGCGTTATGGAGAGGACGGCGGGCACGGTTTTCTTGGGACCGGCGGGGAGTGGAGAGTCACGGACACAGAAAACTGAAAGGACAGAGCGCAGTAGAGCCTTCAGGAAGTGGCCCACATTCGGAGAAGGGTCATTGACAGGAAGCAGGGAGGGGCGGCGATGGAGAGCATACATTGTACATTCACGTCCGGTATCCTGCATGCGACCGAAGAGAATTTATCAAAAGAACTGTAAAAGCATGAGAAAGAGAATTACATAAAATAGTTTAATTCCAGGGAAGGGAATCTTTGTACAGATGTTGAATATTTGGCACTCTGTTCACCGTCATTGTCGATATGGTTTCGTATGTGTATATATTTATATATATTTATTTATATACTTTGTTTTTAAACTTTAACTAAACATCTAGTTTCCTGGTTCTAACATTCCTTGAATTTCTAGAGGAGGCATTGAGTTCAGTCCTTAGGCCACACCTGGGTATTTTGGCATGAAACATGGAGGCGGGTGGGTGAAGGGGTCTCTCGACAAGAAGGGCCTGTCCGAGAGGAAAGTGGCTTAGCGTTTGGAAATCAGAGTTAAGAGTAGCCTAGGGTTCACGACTGGTGGTGGGGAGACCTCTGAGTTCACCGAACCAGTGATAAGGTGGAGGGAGAGACACACGTGCTGAGCCCTTTTAATGTGATTTGATCCTAACATTGGAATGGTGGGGGCGGGGGCGGGCGTAGTCGGGGAACATCGGACAGTGGGTGCGCAGCCTCCGTTAGGTGCCACCCCCACGGCCTTAGTGTTTCCGTCGTGCATGTTAGCGGAGGGTGGAGGGCACGGCCTATGGAGACCACCGTCTCCTGGAGTGGATCGGTCTGTCCTTCAGTCGGCACAAGAATGGGGCGCGCGTCTGTCGTCCTCACCTCTGCCCCCCCCCCCGAATACACGAGAGCTCGGACCCCAAGCTCTCAGATTCGGAATGAGCACCCATGATGAAGAGTCACATAAAATCTAAGAAAGTAGGGCGGTAACCCTCTGTTACCGTAGTTCGGGTACATACAAAATACTTTAAAAAGTAGGTTCGATAGCAACTGCCATTTCCTCGGCCAAGAAGTCGTCTGTCGCGTGTCCAGGTTGACACTCGACACGGTCTCTTGTTTCGCTGCTGGGTGAGAAGGCCGGGGTTCGGGGAGCGAATCAGGAACACACGGATGCTTTTCAACGTCGCGGGGTGGACAAGATGGTTATTTCTTGGAGTGTCCCCCGTGGACCACTTCTGCGTTCCCTGAAGAGTGAGCAAGAGTAATCGCGGAACGCCGGGCTCGAGGGCAGCTTCACGACCTTCGGCCGTCCTGCCGGTCTGCCCGACGGCGTGCTGGGCGCGCCCCGGCCTCCGCGGCCTTCATCCCTGCCGTGCTTCCCGGACTCTCTCCCTGCATCTAGGGTACAACTGAGCCTGAGTGAGGGTGAAAAACCCACGGCCTAATTCTGGTTGGCGCTGGTCCTCTGAGATATTTATGAAGGGGCCTGACGTTGGCAAGCATCGCACACCTGGCAGGGAGGGTTGTTGGGACGAGGGTCACGGCGGCTCAGCCGTCACTCCTGCTCACTCCTGCTCCCGAAGAGCTCGGAGGACATGAGAGCCCACATGACCTCAGTCTTCACCACCGATCTGTGAGGGGGACAAGGGACAGGAGAAAACCGACGTGAAGTTTCATCTGGCTGATGTATGACCTGGAGCTGGGGTATGGGAAGAGCCGGCTGGCCATTCATTTCCAGAACATTCTGCAGCTGCTCTGCACACGGGCATGGAGCAGGGGCGTGTGAGGCCCCCTCCTCCAGCGCTCCGCTCGCTGCCCGCACTGTCCTGACCGTCAGCATGGCCTGGGCCCCGGACCAGGCAGGCCGCCAAGTCAGGGGTGGCCGGGTTAGCCCTCAGCAGCCAACCACGTTCTCCATCGCCTCCGCTCCTGGTTTTCTAATCTGTTTTCAAGGTTTGGACTCCTGTATTCGACCCAAACTTTCAAATAAGCGTAAATAAACGCGCAGATAAAAACAAGAGAGAACCTGCAGGAAGTTCCAAAGGAGTCCGGGGTGGGCACCCCGGCCCACAGCTACCTGATTAGTTAAATTTGCAATAGAGAGAAAAACAAATCGGCGGTGGGGGCTTGAGAAGAAAGCAGCACGTGGCAACAGGTAGAATTTAGCCATTTAGGCCCGATTCTGGGGGAACAGAATCTGTGCTTGACGGCAGGAGCGTTCCAGTTTTCAGAAGCGGGGGTCAAAGGCCATTCCTGGGTGCTCTCCCGCATGGGGGCACGCAGGCGGGACACGTCACGTGTCCATGTTTCCTGCTGCTGGCGCCACCGGGAGGTGGGGTTCCCGCGCTCACGAACACCAGCCCGGACGCTGTTCAGCTTGGGGACACACGGGCTCCTGAGCGGATCCCCGATTCGGCCGCCGGACCTTCTGTCCGCTAGGGCTCCGGGCACAGGGCTGGTGGCTCTTCCCCGCAGAAGGGGCTCAGCACGGCTGCCTCTCCCCTGAGATGCTCCACTGGCCTCCAAAACCCTCGGCCAGGAGACATCTGGCTTGACTGACAGTCTGACAAAGACCACGATCCCCTGAGACCCCTCCCTCCTCGCCACCAGGGGGTCTGGCCCGAACCAGAGAGCCGTCCCGGCAGGTGTGCACTCCGCGGTCACCGTGTGGCTGCAGTGCCGCAGCTTTCCAGAGATCCTGGCCCAGATCGGGGTGGGGCGGGGGTGACTGTCGCGCCCGGTGGTGGGTGGCCACACAAGGGAGCAAACATGCAGCGCGGGGGCTTGACGTGAGGGAGGGAGACCGTGCTCAGAAAGGCAAGTGGCAAGGTGGGGCAAGCAGGGACACGGACTGCAAGGCGAGGACGGCCGCCCACACGGCCGTGAGCTCTGCGCCTGTCTGTCTTCCGATGGCTCGTCTGGCTGCTTCCGCGGGACCCTGCACGGCGGGTCCCTCCACTTTGCGGGTCACTGATTTTGTGGCTATGTGTGGTTTGGTTTGGCTTTTTTTTAAAAAGAGGGACCCTTAAATGTAATTTTTTCTCTAATGATACACTTTGCTCTTTAATGCTCTAGAAGTCTTTAGTACTGACCTTGAGGGGAACACAGCAACGGCTTCTTTCAAACAGAAATGTGAATTTTTGGTATCATCCAACGGTTCCATTCTTGACACTGTTCGGGGATGGCTCTACACATTTGCTGAGAAGAACGCCGTAACTGTCGTTACGGGTTGCAACGCTTATGTGACACATGGTGAGGACAGGTGAGGTGGCATGGGGTGGGTTACATGAAAAGTGCTCTTGTGGACAGGTGACATTCGGCTTCTCTGGGTCTGGGGGACGTCAGGATGCTGTTCCTCATCCTCGTGTTTCGGTGTCGAGAGTCACCCGGAGCCTTCAGTGGGGCAACGTCAGCTCGTGGCCGTGAGCCATATCGTTTCCCATGTAGGGTCCCAACAGTCAGGCTGTGTCCTCCAGGAACGTAGCTACGTGGTCCACGGGAACCCTGAGCTTCCTTCCACGACGACGGCCACAGGGCACGGTGCGTGGGCGTCTCCTCCCGTGCTCTCCGGCTGGCGCACAGTCTTCACTAGAACTGTCTCCGCACTGTGGTGACAGGTCACACCGTTGCTCCGCAGGGTGCGGCCGCTCGCAGGGCCTGGAGGAAGTTAGCTGCACTGACAAAACTATTCCAGATAGCTTTCCTGTTCTGGATACTGAGCACACACGGCTCGCCGCCGGCACTGCGGGGGACGTCACCCGTGTGAGAAGTGGGGATATTGCACTTCATCATGGAGCGTGACAGGGCGGCCTGCGCGTGCCAGCGGCGGCTGTGGCTGCGCGTCCGTTACACGAACTTCTTTGGGACTCGGTGGACCACACCGGGGTTCGCACACATCCCCCAGTGCGCATCAGCGGCTGTGTCGAATTTAGTGGTAGGTTAATTTGCTCATCTCGGATGTTTTGGCCTAGACTTATGGGGATTTTAAGGTAAAAAATGAGGATACAAAACGTAAAAAATAAAAGCCAAATTCAGTGAAGACTTTCGTTGAAGTCAGGATCAGAGAATCTGGGACCTAGAATAATTATTGTCTAATTGTATAATTTGTTGTTCTACGTTTTGTCCAAGTGCACGGAAACGGGATGAAATGCACGGTCCGCCCGGGGACGGGCGCCGCTGGCCTCCGTGGGTGCGTCTTACGCTTCCTCTTACTTCTCTGGGTTGCTTCCAAAGAGCATTTCACCTGAAGTAATACATCATTTTTAAGTCTAAAATGCCAATACTTGCGAGTACGCTTGTTTTTAACGAGTACAGTGACTACAGGGAGAAGCATCATTATTGTCCCTTACTCAGGATTTAGGTATTTACTCAGGTAGAAAAGAGCGCTCTCAATACTCTGGGGAAGGAGAGTGCATTGATACAAGAATATTTCAGGGATTTTTTTTTTTTTGCATTTTTTCAAGGATATACATTCGTACTGATTTTTGCTTCCAAATATATTTTAAGGCTGTTTGGTAAAATATACCAGATATGAGGCTCAATTTACAGGGTTTTGTTCTTACAGGGAATTCTTAACTACTCAGCTTTAAAAAAGTAAAACTTTGAAGCTAAACATGCTTTAATACCAACTGTGCCCCAACGAACCCAAGCTTCTGGAATGTGGAGTGTGAGGGGAGGGAAGCCTGGGGGCGGCCGGGACCCCACTGGGTGCTGCCGATGCAAGCGGCTGAAGCAGGGGACGGGTACAGTTAAAGTGCCGGTTGAGCCGAGGGACAAAGTGCTACAGTGGGTAAGCGGGGCTGCTCTGCACGGAACCCCCAGGGCGGCGGGGAGGCCTGGGTTTGGGGGACACACCCGCCTCCAGGTGACATCTTGCTTTCGCCTGGCGTGACGGCGAGCACCCCGAGCTCGGGGTCGGACGGAGAAACGCGCCAGGCTCTTCCTCCAGAGACGTGTCGGAAGAGGGACACGGGAGGCGTTGGAGGGACAGTCACTGCGCCTACGTCTGATTGTACCGACGAAAATCCTGCGCATGCAAATCCTTCCTGCTTTTCTCTGGTGCCAATCAGAATCCTGAAAACTAATCACTTTTCTTAAAGTCTACGGATGGGAATCATATGTAATCTTTTTTTTTTCTTCGTCATGTCTAAAACAGGCAAGAAATAGATTCTTGACTTTAGCAATACTGCATAGGACAAAAGAATTCTGGAAAAATACGAATGTAAACTACATTTCTTCTTTACCATTTCAACTGAGATACTTACCACTCACATTCATATTTCTTAAACTTTGTACAACATCACAACTGTCATTTTAAACAAGCAAACTTTTTGGGGGGGTACCCTGGAGAGTGAACGGATGAACAGTCTGAGGGTATATACACATCTGTAAAAAAATCACACAGACAGAAATGGGGACACGTAGAGCCGAGACTGTGGGATGTAAGTTACAAAGGAACAAGACCTACAATGAGTTCGGCGTCAGAAGGAGGGCCACGCCGTTTCTTTCCGGAGCCTGCTGGGACCACCAGCCTTTCGTAAGACTTCGCTCTCTCTTCATGTGTCGCTCCCTTGTGTGAATGAATGAACAGTCAGCAGATTTCTTGATGGTGTAGACGCTGTGCTGGGCATTTTGAATGGGTTCAGACGTGGAATCCCCTGGGTTTCTGGAGAACTGCATGGCAGGGAGCCGGGGGCCTGGAGAGACGGCTTCTCATCACCGGAGACTTGGCACAAGGACCCTGGTGACGGGTCAGCTGGATTCAGGGAGAAGCATCCCCAGGTGGAAGGGGGCAGGGGGGTCTCTTTCCTGCCCTTCGAGCTGGAGCACCTTCCCCCGGGGGGTCTGGTGACCGGTGAGATGTACCCACTGATTTTGCTATTTGTTACTCTTGCCTCTAGCTATCGCACGATTTATAAAAATATAAATAACAAAATGTCAGCCGGGTTCCATCTCTCGAGGTGTTTCTTGTTATCCTCTGAGAACAGAGTGGCTCGGTGAGGTGTCCCCACGCGTCGCCATCAGAGCGGACGGAGAGTCAGACCTTCCGGGGGGGAGAAGAAGAGGAAGAAGCTGTTCCGCCGCGAGCTCGGCGAACCGCGGAATCCAGGCATTCCAGTGTGCGTGGAACAGAACACGACGGGCGGCTTCGGTGGAGAAACGGGAGGGAGGTTACCGGGCCGGTGAGAAACTGTACAAGCATTCTGTCACAAAGCAGAGAGAGGACGGTGGCGAGGGCCGCGGCCGTCCCTAGAGACGCGTCTGGGCCTCGGGAATGTAGATCTCGATGCTGTCCGCACGCTCCGAGGCCGAATTCTGGCGGAAGGATGCCGCCCTCTTGGCCGCCATGAGCCGCCTCCGGGCCTCTTGACGCTGTCTGTCTGGCAGGTCCAGGGACTTTTCTCTCGTGATGGGAAACTTCCCTTTGGGGGGCTTCTTTGGTATCGGAGGGGGCACCTTTCTTTCTTCCTGAAAAGCATCACAAGTCAAGAGTGGGGCCATCAGAGGACAGCAGCACCCGCCCGTGAGCCTGCCCCAGGCGGGGGTGACTACGAGTGGCATGGGACACCCCCCCGAGGGCCTGCATCGGCCCGGCCCCGTGGCCCACCCTGCGCCTGGCCGCCTGCCCGGTGGCCCTGCCCGTGACTTCTCACAGCCTTCCACGGTGGGGATTGGGGTCTGGTGATGGCGTCACACTTAAGGAACTTCAGGAACTCAAACCCATCCCTGAACACTGCCCGTGTCCTTGGTCTCTGCTTTATTCTGATGTCGGGCTAGAGTAGCGGACTCTGCCGTCATCGAGCACTGGCACACGCCTGCCAGGTCTTGAGAACCCGGGGGAGTGTGGCGGATGACACTTGACACCCCTGTCACATGCTGCAGTCTTTTCTACGGACTCCGGATTCTAAGGGCCTTCCTGGAAACCATCTTACGTGTGGGGCCATCAGCCAAATCCCTGTTAGGGCCCTAAAACCCCTTGACATTAACTAGATGGTACATAGACGCACATGATTACTTCATGTTCTTAAAGAACTCACGAAAACAGGTGTATGCCTTTTCTAGAAAGCTCCGGGCCACAGTCGTGCAGCGCGTGTGGTATGTAGTGCTTGTTACTGTTCCGGAGACGCGTCTGTGTCCCTAACCCTGCCCTGTCACTCACCACACGCCCTAACCGGAAAGGCTGGACCGGAGGCGGACTGTGCTGATGGCAGAGGGCTGACGGCTTACGGAGTCGACTGGGCCCTTCCCAGGAAAAGGTGCCTGGCACAAGGCACCAGAGCCCCTTTCTTGTCTGAGCAGATGCCTCGTTGTTGGGGGGAACCCACCCCCTGTCTCCCTCCAGCCTCTACAGAAACCCAGAGGGGCCGGACTGTGGGCACATTGTGGGGAAGGCACGTGGGGCAGACGCCAGTGGCCAAACCTTCCGCTGCGTAGTGTCGGCTTCGGTAGGAAGCTTGCTTTGCTGTCTGACACTTAATTCCCACAACTTATTCTAAAATGGCTTGGACCGACCTTTTTAAAAAGCAGGGGGTGTGGTACCTGTGACTTGGTCAGCTGAGTGGCTGACTTCCAGTTTTGGCTCAGGCCATGATATCAGGGTTGTGGGATCTAGCCCTGAGCTGGGCTCCTCACGGGGCGCGGGATCGGCTCGGGATTCTCTCTCTCCCTCTCTTCTGCCTCTCCCCAGATTAAAAAAAATTAAAATGACTTGGACCAGAAGCAACACCTTCTTCCTGACTCTCGGGTGGGCATCTATGACGATGGGGTGACTGGTTCACTGAGACGTTCAGCTCTTTCGGAAGTCGGTTCCTGCGCCGGGCACATGACCACCTAGCTTGTCTCTGCTCGGTAGCCTGGAGTAGGGGCTGCGGGAAATACATGGGAGCAGCTATGGGGGGGGGTCGGCCGTGCACGGGGCTCTCAGCTTCCAGCGTCCCAGGGTAGGGAGGGCTGACCAAGTGGCCGCAGATCTACAGAGTGGACTCGCTCAGGGAACACAAGAGCGGGGCCTCTGTGGTGTGAAAGAGCTGCCCATCGTCTACACCGGGGTGTCCGCCCCCCGCAAGAGATGGTCTTCAGCTCGGGGCCGTTCCCTGTGCGTAGCTCAGGCAGGGGGGATGGTATCAGCTGTCAATTACGGAAGAATGAGAAACATAGGAGGGTTCCCGCCTGCCTTTAGACTGCTGGCAGAGTTCCATTTTTAGTATTTTATTAGGACCACATTTGCGCCGCTGTACTAGTGACCTCCTTCACTTCAAAACCAGAGCACGGATGGGACTTGCTTACCTATGCTGTATGGCTCACAGAGCGCCTACGGCTGCCTACTCCGCTCTGCCCCACTGTCTGTGTGATTTGTCACGGTCTGCAGTGGTGTCAACGGCATCGAGCCCAGAACTCCAGGACGGCGGGGGGGACCCTTGTGGGCACGGCGCTGATGGCAGTGATGGCTTCTGCTCGGGCTCCCCACATGGCCATCCATCCCGTACTACAAACTACCTCCACGGCTTCCAAACACGCTGGGCTCATGTCATTATTTTATTTTGACAATGTCTGTCTTATGTTTCCTTAGATCATCTTTAAAATGGGGTAGGGGGTCAGTGTGTTTACTGCGGGTTCAGACCCACAGGGTAGTCCCCTAAAGACGAAATCCAAAGGAAGACGTGACCTCAAGGGTTTAAATTCAATGGACACGTTCAGGTACTTCAGGGCGAGGCTGGGAGATCTAGAGGGAGTTTATATCATCAAACCACTCACTAAAGCTCGAAACGTTTTCTTGGCTTCGGCTGGAGATAAGCAACTGAAATGTTTATCTCAGCAGGAAGCAGTCACTGTGACCAGACCTGACACACCCCCGTGGAGAAGCACCTGCGCATGATCCCAACACAGGTACCATGAGGACAGATCAGGGGGCAGACCCTACACGAAGGGAGACTCTAGATCCGGTTGTGGTTTGGGGCTGGCGCCCAGGAGATCCAGCAGGAAGGAGACTAATCTCCGACACCCGGCCACTGACTCCATCGCCCTCTGCACACACGTGCCCGGTGACGGCTTGACGCGGGGTCGCTAACCTGAGACCAGGAGCCCATGGCGTGGAGTGTGACTCCTGCAGCCGGGCCGGGCCGGGGCGCGAGGATGCCGGGCAGGATTACCTTTCTTTCTGGGGACTCGACGACGTTCCAGCCGCCGAGCTTCAGCTGGTGCAGCTCGTCGAACTTCATGCTGACGTCCTCGACGGAGAGCTGCAGCATGTCCCAGTAGCCCGCCAGGTCCTGGGACGTGGGTCTTGGCATGGCGCTGGGGTCCTGCCAACACACGAGCACAGTTTACAGCCCGCTCTTCCCCGCACGTACCTTTTAAGGCCTCGGGTCAGGGAGACACCTGGCTAATTCAAACTCCCATGCAAGTGTCCGAGTGGGCTCGCGAGGGCCCGGTAAGCTTGCACGAGTATTTGCCGACACACTGCACGTCCCCAAATATGGACAAGATACAAAGTGTGTGATCCCAGCTCTGTGACATTCTGGAGGATGAAACACTGGAGGGACAGTAAAAGGATCAGAGATTGCCTGGGCCTGGGGGGAGGGACACACGGGTGGGACACGGACATTTTAGGCAGGAAGACTACTCTGCATACCATTCACATCACGGTACATTTGTCCAAACCCACAGATTGCACGACACCAGGAATGACCCTCATGTGCGCCCTGGACTCTGGGTGACGGTGACGTGTCCACGAAGGGTCCCTGATTACAACAGAAGCACATTCTGTCGGGGAAGTGGGTCATGTTGTAGGGGGCGGGGGAATGGGAAATCTCTCTCCCTTCTCAGTTTTGCCGTGAACCTGAAACCGCTCTAGAACAACAATGTCCGTTAACGAAGATACGTGCATGACGTTCATTCCTTGCTTCCTTTCGAAAATGCTTTCTTAGGGGACGCTCAAAGTTTCCCGACGCTGGGCAGTTCCTAAAAGCCACAAGGCAGCCGCATCTTCGGTCTCCCTGGGCGGCTCTTCAGCAGACTGGTGCCTGGGACAGGGACACGGGCTCGGTGGCGGTGGTGAGGCTGGGCTTGGAGCCGGTTCTGTGTGCTCTGGCACATCTCGGCGCTAAATCCCACGGCCAGCGAGGCTGTACAGACGCAGCCCGTGTTTGCTGTGCCTCCGCAGAGGGAGGACGGGGACGCCTGTCCGAGGTAGGTGCACAGTGGATTCACCGACGGGTCCCGCACACACAGGGGAGGCCGCAGAGCTGCACACCGGCCCCCCAGGCACACGCTGTCCCAGGGCATGGACTCCATCCAAGTGGGACGGCTTTCCAAGATGAGCGCGCCCCTGTCTGCCCACGTCCCCTGCGCGCGCGAGGCTGGCTGCTTCGCACTGTACCTGCCTAGAGGCACCGGGGCCTGGGACCCCGGGTTAAGTGTGTGGTGTTTCCGCAGGTGGTGTCTTTGATTCAGTGGGAGGTCATCTCAGATTCAACTGAGACATTTTGGTGCATTTGCTTATAATGTGTAAATTTCAGCTTACTCGTGAATTGTTCCCGGTGAGCTTCACGTCCTCTGCCTGTGTCTTAGTCCGTCGGGGTGGCGAGACAGAGCCCCGCGGTGCTGGAGGCTGGGCGTCTCAGCTCAGGCCGGGGCGGACTCATCCTGGGGAGGCCCTTGTCCAGGTGGCCGACTTCTGGCTGTGTCACTTGGGGGGTGGCTGTAGGCCCTGTGGGGTCCCTTCTGTAAAGACACTAACCCCATTCATGGGGACTCCACCCTGATGACCTCATCACGGCCTGAAGGCTCCACCGCCCGACGTCATGACCCTGGGGGACAGATTCAGTCCACATCACGCTGGCCTGACACCCTTATCAGAATGGTCGCTTGGCCCCCAGCCCGTGTGTGACCTGCCAGCAGCCTGTGCGGGTGAAGGTCGGGGGGAGTGAGCTGTGTGTCAGGCCGGCTAATCCGTGGAACCTGGGGGGACACTGGCATCGGCGAGGGGGGCAGCTGGCCTCCAGGGACGTGTCTTCACGGGGGCAGCTCCATCCACCAGCCGTAGGGGGCTTGTCCCCTCACATGTGGGAGCCTGACTCAGCCGCTGCTCCTGAGGAAAAACAGCACGACCCTGTGATAGCTGGGGCCGCGATGCGGCAGTGACGGTGACGGGACCAGACCCCGAACGTGCCTGTGGCCATCGGGAAGGAAGTGGGGTGGGAGGAGGCTTCTCACACCTGGGAAGCATGTTCCGTCTGAACTGGAGTTTCGAAGGTGGGCTGTGGAAGTCTCTGGACGACTTCACCAACCCGACGAACCTTTGCTTTTTGTGGGTTTGGGAAGGGGGACGCCTGAGCGCGTCTGCAGGAGGCAGCACAGTGACCCTGCCCATCTCCCAGGTCAGGTTGCTGGGCTCGGGTCATGTCCTCAAAGGGAAAAGCTAAGGAGGTGCTCCTAGCGAGATGCAGGTTCCCGGCAACCCAAGGGCGGACGTCGCCCAGCTAGGCTGCTCTCGAGGCAGGGCTGTGGCTGTGTGCGGCCGCCGGGCACACCCAGGCTCTGTCCCCCGTCCTCTGCCCTCTCCTGGGTGGGGATGGCCGCATGCCCATGGTGGGCCGTGCCACCCCCATCCCCCAGCACGGTGACACGGTGCCGTCTTTCCCCGCTAAATTCTCATTCTGCAGAGTTTGGTGGCTTGTTGGCCCAGCTGGCAGAGGCCCCCACAACGTGGGCTCTGGGCTCCCGTGTTCCCAGCTAATGTCCTCCAATGGGCTGGGGAGCCGTTCCAGGCACATAGGGGACGGTGCCGCTGCTGGCACGTAGGTCTGGAGGGGCCTACGTACTCTTTCCAGGCCGGCTGGGGATGCCGGGCTCCTGGTCCATTTGGGAAGCCCGTGTTTCCGTACAGGTGCAAGGGCCGTTGCTCCCACTCGGCTCTGCGCCTTGTGATGCGGCCAGTCGCCCGATGCCCTTGCCTTGGACATGCTGCTCTGTTCTCCATCCTGAATATCCTGGGCTCCGGCTTATCTTCTGGGCTCATTCCTTTGACTTGAAACTGGTCAGCCGCCTAAATCCTCCAGCTAACAACGCAGCGTCTGCCTGCCCCTCAGCGTCTCTCTCTGGCCAGGCCGCCTCAGACAGCCACCCCTCCTGCCCCCCCACTGCAGGCTGGTTTGGGTGGGTAGTTTTTTTTTCCTCCCTCGAATCCTAGATAGAATCCAAAAGAAAAGGAAGCAGCCACACTCTATATATTAGAGCTCAGAAAAGGAGTTTTGGAAGGTTAGGATAAGATGCAACTGGACATGAGTAAGAAGCATCCAAAATATTAGAATGGATGATTAAAAAATCTAGTATTAGCTGCTTCTGGCACACAGGACGTGGACAATTTATAAGCTTGAGTAACGTTTTCACATGTTTTTACTGCATGTTGGTTGCGTTAGGTAGTGAGTTCCTAAAGACGGTGAGTACCGATGCTTACCCAACTCAGGTGACATGTACAGAGCTGAGTAAGTGCCTAAATCTGTTCCTTTAAGAACAGTCATCAGACAGGGAGAAGCAGGACATGCTCCCCAAACACCACAGCTGGGCATGTCGCGGCCGCACGTCCCTCTCGAGGCGCACGGACCCTTCCTGCCCTCACTTCCTAACGGGGGTTATGACCTCCTGTCCCAGGAGACACGGGGGCCACTTTGTACATTTTGGGATGAACTCCAATGGGGTTAACTGGAAAATACTAGAGAAAACATACTTTTAAACAATCCTAATCAAGAGGGGTGAGTCGGCAGCTCTGATGCACTCTGCCTCCTTTGATGTGTGAGAACATTCAGTAAATTCACGTCTCCTTGCAAATTAAAACAACAAAACAAAGTCAAATCATGAGCACCATCGCTCCCATGATGCGCAGACCTACTTGCATTTTAACGACAAGTTTGTGCTGAAAGAAATCCACGTATGGATTATAAAATAGTCTGTACAGTGATGTGAAAGGTCCTTAGTTATTTCTACAAAAAACGTCACATGGATACACGCTTTCATTAGACAAAGAGAACGTGTGTGCGCGCGCGTGTGTGTGTACACAGACGCCGTAAGTGTCAACCTACATGTTGGTTTTCTTTCTCTTCGACGTTCAGAACAGTCAGAGCCAAGCTTAAAGCCAACTGTGCTGTCTGTTCCTGGTATATTCTTTTCTGTCCTGACTACGACACGGAAAGCCCCAATTATTCTACAGTCTCTCCCGAATCTCTTTGAATGTTGCTGTTAATGCGTTGAGTCAAGCCACCCCTCGTCGCAGTCTTTGTCCGGGACATTACAGCTGTTTCCATCCCTCCTCCCTCCCAGGGTCTTGGGTAGGTGGACCGCGCAGCGGAAAGGCACCCTAGGGCTCTGGGGGGCTGTCCCCGCGCCATCCCTCCTCTCCCCGCGCCACCCCTCCTCTCCCCCAGCACTGCCCCACAGTGGCCTCTTCACCCCCCCGAACCCCAACCCAGGACGTTGCTCGAATTTGCTCCTTGCTCTGCAGGCCCCAGGAGCCTCCGTCAGAGCAGCGCGGAGACCCCGCCCCCTCGGCTGCCTCTCAGGGCCGAGCACACCTGCGATCCGCTCACCATGTTCTGCTGGCACAGCCAATAAAACTGCTGGAATTTCTGCGACATCAGAAGCTGCGCGCTCCCCACCGCACTCCTGATCTTACCGAGAACTGTGAACAGAACAAACAAAACACGTTTGAAACTGGGTCAGCAAGAAACCAAAAGCAAGAGTGATGCATGCGGAATCAAGTCCAGATGCCTGAGTGAGTCTCCCCCTTCCCTGAAGGTCAAACCTTCGAATCTGCTGTGCGGGGCGCGGCCACAGACTGAAGCTTTTCCCAGGCTGGCCGTGTCCGGGTTTTGAGGGAAAGGCGATGATGTGTAGGTAGTGCCGGCTGTTAGGCTATGACTGGTCAGTGCTGGGACGGGTGTGGTCTGGAAGGGTGGTCTCTACCGTAGGAGGCTCTTCTCCTAGCGACGCTGCTCAGGGGCACGACAAGGTGAGGCGCAGGTAGGAATAGAAAAGACACTGAGTCCTTCTTACTTTTTATGGCCTCCACGGAAATGAAGATGTTAATTCCTAATTTCTAGGAAATCACATCGGACTCGGTGACCTCATTGGACTCATGGGAGTCGTCTCTGGGGCTCTGAGAGTGTCTCGCCTGGGGGGAGGAGCTGTGCGGGGAGAGGCTGTGCTGTGTTTGTGGCCCGTCACCTCCCAGCCTTGGGCTCTGTCCAAGCTCCCGCCGCCGGCCGTGGGGCCCCGTGGGCAGCCAAGTCACTGCCACTGCGCTGGGCTCCCATCACGTTCGACTCGCCAACTGATTCCCCACGGACGTTCGTAGTGACGATGCCCCTGTCCCCCCGCTCCTGTGACCCCACTGAGACATGACAGGAAGTCTCCAAACGATTTCTAAGTCGTATGACTTTAAGCAATCAAATGCCACTTTTTGGGGCGCCTGGGTGGCTCAGTGGGTTAAAGCCTCTGCCTTCGGCTCAGGTCATGATCTCAGGGTCCTGGGATCGAGCCCCGCATTGGGCTCTCTGCTCACTGGAGAGCCTGCTTTCTCTCTCTCTGCCCCCCTCTCTGCCTACTTGTGATCTCTCTCTGTCAAATAAATAAATAAAATCTTAAAAAAAAATGCCACTTTTTAAAAAAGTAACTGCTGTAGTTTTGTCCATGGAGAGGACTTAACACACTGAGGAAGCGTGGGGTGACCACTTTGGGATGGAGTTTGGGCGAACGCAAGCCTGTGTGTGTGACGTGCTGGGTCTCTGCCCCAGTCCTGTGACCTCTGGGCGCCTCCAGCGCCTGCCACCTCCATCCCCCGTCCTCACACGGACCAGTCCTTGCCCGGCGTTAGCGCCATAATCATTTGGGAACTAATAGCTTTGGCGGATCCCAACTCAGAAGACTCTAAAAGCATTTGGGACTCTGTGGGGACCCGTTTCCTGCCTCCATACCCTGAGCCCAGGCCCCCCTCTGTCCCTGAGACACAAATACAAGTTATTCACAGGGTTTCGGCCGATCGGCGTCTTGGAGCTGGAGCGGATTATCCCCACCGGCTCACTTCCGGCTGCCCTGTGGCTCTCTTGCAGACCCGGAGTGCACGTGGCGAGGGACGGAGGCAGCCTCTCCGGCGGACAGTGGCTGGGCCGTGACCTCGGGCCTTCCCGCCAAGAGCGCCACGGGAGCCTGTATTGGCTAACGGCCGGTGGGAGGCTGTTACAGAAGGGGCTGTTTCCCTGTAGATGTGTCCGTCCTGGAAGGGGAGGAAAGAACCGTCGCCCTCGCACGTGGGCTTGCGCCATCCACCGTTTCTGCACTCCAGGCCCGTCTCAAGAAGAGCGCGGACCAGAGCTCGAGGTGCACCAAGGATGAGCTCGCGTCCCCCAGCTTCTCGTCTGGAGGGCCGTCCTGACACTGCCCCTGGGGGCGCCTGTGCCGGTCTGCGGGGCACACACGACTGTCGAGGCCTTGTAGGTGTCCACAGAAGGGGAAATTGAGTCCAGGGGAGTAAATCCAGCTTCCCCCACGGCCCCCACCATTTCCCAAATGCAAGCGACTGTAACCGGTGGCCTCTAAGCAGAGCATCTGGGAGACTCCTTCGGTGTGTGTGGACCCCGCGTGGAGGAGCTGAGCGCTCCCCAGCCAAGCCCCGCCGCTGCTGTGCTCCCCCCCCCGGGCCTCGCACCGGAGGGCAGGGCCAGAGACCACGGCGGGGACGGGCCTCCACACCCACATGACCAAGTGCTATGAAGCGGTGCGAACAGAAGTGCCAGGCATGACCCCGTGGGTGGGCCCAAGTCGCGTCGTGGGCGCCAGCGGTCCCCACGGGCAGTGGTAGTCCATTCCCTCGAAAGCGAGGTGCTGGCATCGGGCATAACGTGTCCTTAAAATGATTTTCTCCAGAGTTAAGACGATGGATTTCAATGCTTACTTCAATTTGTCTCGTTTCCTCATCTGCCTGTGAGGACCTCAGCTTGCTGTCCCCGGAGTTTTATTATGAACAATTACACATGCGCGGGATCTGAAAGGAAGGCGTCCGCATCACTTCGAATCAGCAATTAGTAGTTCTCCACGCGCGTGTGTTTATCTTCCTGAATGAGCTGAAGATAAGCCGCAGCCAGCCCGTCACCTGCCCTGTCCTGTGCCACCGTCACGTCCTTATCATTCCGAAGGAGTGAGGCATACCCTCACGTGTCTAATTCTGCACCGCTTCTCGAATATTAACAGGAGTTAAGGTTATAAACTGAAGTGCTTTGTGTTAATACTTCTGATGAACTACATTTTAAGAAGAATATGAAAATCAGGGACTAAAACCAAGTTATATAAAACTGACTGACTTCTAATTACCGTCTGAGGAAACCTGGTCACTACCAAGGAGCACTTTTGTCATCGCTTCTATGTCTTCCTGAAGTGACAGCCTGATCGAAACCCGTGTCTCCAAATCTTTTCGTCAAGTCTTACAGGTTACAGGGGTTCACACGCGCGAACTCCGCACTGCACAACTAAGATCATCCCTCTGCCCGGCAGCAGTGAGAGCAGAGCTAGGGAAATGTGTTCAGTTTGGGGATCAAAATGGGAATGAAGGGGAAAGTACTCTCACCTCTCCTGGGAGATGCTCAAATGATGTGTTAAAACATGTGACTTTAATAAAAGTGAATAAATTAGAAAACACCGTGGCATCCTTTCAGACTTAAAAAATGTTTTCATGTTTCTCGATCCCCAGGTGTGTTCTGCCAATCTGTTTCGAGGGGGGCTTTCCTCCCCACAGACCCATGTCCTCCACCTGGTTTGCCAGGCAGCAGTAGGCCTGGAGCGGTGGTCAGGATCTGGGGAGGGGGAGTTGGTGCAGGGGGAGGGGGAGGGTGCTGGGGTTCAGGACTGAGTGTGCCCTGAGGACAGGCGGTGGGCAGGTGCAGCATCAGGGCGGTGGGCAGCAACGGGGATGGGGGGGCAGGTGCCGGGATGCGGGGGCGGGCAGGTGCTGTGAACGGGGAGATGAGCAGGAGCAGGGACGGGGACGTGGGCAGGTGCAGGGACAGGGTGGGCATGTGCTGGGATGTAGGGAGGGCAGGTGCAGGGGTGGGGGAGGGCAGGTACTGGGATGGGGGGGGTGGGCAGGTGCAGGGACAGGGGGGTGGGCAGGTGCAGGGACGGGGGGGTGGGCAGGTGCTGGGATGGGGGCTGGGCAGGTGCTGGGATGGGGGGTGGGCAGGTACAGGGACGGGGGGTGGGCAGGTGCTGGGACGGGGGGGTGGGCAGGTGCAGGGACGGGGGGTGGGCAGGTGCAGGGACGGGGGGGTGGGCAGGTGCAGGGACGGGGGGTGGGCAGGTGCAGGGACGGGGGGGTGGGCAGGTGCTGGGACAGTGGGTAGGGCAGGTGCAGGGACAGGGGTGGGCAGGTGCTGGGACAGTGGGTAGGGCAGGTGCAGGGACAGGGGTGGGCAGGTGCAGGGACGGGGGGGTGGGCAGGTGCTGGGACAGCGGGTAGGGCAGGTGCAGGGACAGGGGGGTGGGCAGGTGCTGGGACAGGGGGGTGGGCAGGTGCAGGGACGGGGGGTGGGCAGGTGCAGGGACGGGGGGGTGGGCAGGTGCAGGGACGGGGGCTGGGCAGGTGCTGGGACGGGGGGTGGGCAGGTACAGGGACGGGGGGGTGGGCAGGTGCTGGGACGGGGGGGCAGGGCAGGTGCAGGGACGGGGGCTGGGCAGGTGCTGGGACGGGGGGTGGGCAGGTACAGGGACGGGGGGGTGGGCAGGTGCTGGGACAGGGGGTAGGGCAGGTGCAGGGACGGGGGGTGGGCAGGTGCAGGGACGGGGGGGTGGGCAGGTGCTGGGACAGGGGGTAGGGCAGGTGCAGGGACGGGGGGTGGGCAGGTGCAGGGACAGGGGGGTGGGCAGGTGCAGGGACGGGGGGGTGGGCAGGTGCTGGGACGGGGGCTGGGCAGGTGCTGGGACGGGGGGTGGGCAGGTACAGGGACGGGGGGGTGGGCAGGTGCTGGGACAGGGGGGTGGGCAGGTGCAGGGACGGGGGGTGGGCAGGTGCTAGGACAGCGGGTAGGGCAGGTGCAGGGACAGGGGGGTGGGCAGGTGCAGGGACGGGGGGGTGGGCAGGTGCAGGGACGGGGGTGGGCAGGTGCAGGGACGGGGGGTGGGCAGGTGCAGGGACGGGGGGGTGGGCAGGTGCTGGGACAGTGGGTAGGGCAGGTGCAGGGACAGGGGTGGGCAGGTGCTGGGACAGTGGGTAGGGCAGGTGCAGGGACAGGGGTGGGCAGATGCAGGGACGGGGGGGTGGGCAGGTGCAGGGACGGGGGTGGGCAGGTGCAGGGACGGGGGTGGGCAGGTGCAGGGACGGGGGGGTGGGCAGGTGCTGGGACAGTGGGTAGGGCAGGTGCAGGGACAGGGGTGGGCAGATGCAGGGACGGGGGGGTGGGCAGGTGCTGGGACAGCGGGTAGGGCAGGTGCAGGGATGGGGTACGTGGGAGTGGGTAGGTGCAGGGATGGAGGAGTAGACAGGTGCAGGGAGGAAGGTGGCAGGACAGAGTCAGAGCATCTCCCAGGAGGGGTGAGAGTACTTTCCCCTTCATTCCCATTTTGATCCCCAAACTGAACACGTTTCCCTAGCTCTGCTCTCACTGCTGCCGGGCAGAGGGATGATCTTAGTTGTGCAGTGCGGAGTTCGCACGTGTGAACCCCTGTAACCTGTAAGACTTGACAAAAAGATTTGGAGACACGGGTTTCGATCAGGCTGTCACTTCAGGAAGACATAGAAGCGATGACAAAAGTGCTCCTTGGTAGTGACCAGGTTTCCTCAGACGGTAATTAGAAGTCAGTCAGTTTTATATAACTTGGTTTTAGTCCCTGATTTTCATATTCTTCTTAAAATGTAGTTCATCAGAAGTATTAACACAAAGCACTTCAGTTTATAACCTTAACTCAGCATGGGCAGATGGCACGCTGTGTGTGATGCGGGGTTAGTCTGAAGGGTGCAAAACGACCACGGCTCGGGAGGGACGGGGAACGTGGAGGAGAAGCTCACGATGTGACTGCTAACGGCGAGAGGGTCTGCTGCGGGGTGAGCGGGGACGGTTTCATCCAGTACCTTTAATGCAAATGGCTTCCCATAGTTGCTGAGAATCGGAAGTGAAAAATTCAATTTATTCTTTTCCACTATAGTCCCCTACTGTTGTCATAGTCCCAACACTTGGTTTGCAGAGCCACAGGCGGCGTCTGCGCCCCCAGAGCGCAGACTGATGAAGGACCTGACGCGGTGCCTCTGACGCTCGAGGACGTTGGATTAGCTCCCTCACTCCCTTTTATTTCTCATGCGTCCCCTAAAATTTCTAATTCTTTCTAAATTTGCTATGAAATGCCAGGACAACATTTACACTTTCAGAAGCTGAAGTGGATTTTTGTAGAATTTGCATCGTTTGAAAAGATCACGGGACTGTTTATCTCCTCTCGGGTCTCTCGGGCTCCCCCAGGACCGGTTTCCTCCAACGGAACGGGCGCGGGAAAATCACTATTTGCGCGGACGTGGCCCCTGCAGGTCTCACGCGTTACCATTCTTGTGTTTATCGTGTGCACGTGTCTTTGCCCACTCCAGTGTCCCGTGGCCCTTTGGAGCCTGGCACGTGAGGGACATCCCCCTGGGCACCTACCCGGGCTGCACGAGAACCCGCAGGCAAGCCCGTCGGGAGGCCGGCGGCGGCAGCTGCGCAACTGGCCGGGCCCCAGGGCTGGGGCGGCCGCGGTCACGTCTGATTCTGCAGTTTTCATTCCTCTGCTGACACGAGGCATCCACCAAACTACAAACATAGGGGTGGCTTCTCTCCGGCCCCTGTCCTCCCCGTGCCCCTGCACTCAGGGTCGCTCGGAGCAACATTTCCCTCTTCCCCGTGCCTGCTGCGTTGTCTACAAGCTGGGCGTGGCCCCGTCGGGAGGTCACAGCTGAGAGCCCGGGGTCCCCCTCTCTCTGCCGGTAAAGGGAGACCCTCAGATGAGGGAGTCGCTTAAGCCCCCATTTGGGTTTCACATAACTAATACAAAAGTCCCCAAATATGAGTATAGTAGCGGTTTCCAGTCCCTCCAGGACGGGTCTTTAATGACTTAACAAAGGAAGGCCGCATGGACATGACCGACTTGCACCGTATTTACGTGGGCTCCTGATGCTTTTCATCGACCACACAGGGCCGAACGGGTCTCACTTCAGCCAATCAGTGCAGTGAGCCGCGATGATCAAACCACAGTGTGGGTAGAAATCAGTTCATGTGACGGAAGCTTCACTATTCGGAGCTCAGAGTTCTGCTTTAACAAGCCAGATTAACGTAATCTGCTTTTTAAAGGTGGCCTCACCAGTAACGAGTACAAGACTCAGAGCTGACTTTTTAGCACTTCTTAGGGAAATACCTCACGTTGATTAACAGGGCACTGGCTTCAGGTACGAAGGGCGATGAAGACCACAGCCGAAGTGTTGTGTCATCTTCGTCCACAAAACGGTCACACGTCTGCGCAACTTCGGGAAAGAAATTAAGAAAATCACAGAAAGTATCGAGTGCGTCTACCCTCTGTTCCCTGCAGCCGAGCCTTCCAGCAAAGCTGTCATGTTCAGTCACGAACCAGGACTGGGACAAGCGCACACAAAGCAAATCATTAGCTGAACTCTCCAGGGCCGGGGGGATGCTCCCAGGCCCCCAGGTGAGGGCGACGGGAGGTCTGGGGGCTTAGATTCAAGCGTTTATGAGGGTGTGACAGGAGCGTGACCGTCCCCGTCCCTGACGACCGTCCACCTCGTTCTTCCTCCTGTTCCTGCTACGTCTCCGTGGCACAGCCCTGTGCCGGACACGGGCGGCGATGGCAAATGCAGCAAAGGGCCTCACCACCCCCGAGGAGCCAGAGGCCTCCCACGACGGCAGAGGCGCAGCCCCGGGAAGACGCCGCAGCCGTCCTGTCCTCTGAAGAATGCATGTCCCCAAGGGCAGGCAGGTGCCACGTCCATGTCAAAGGGCTCCTGTCTGTGGAGGGGCTTCCCCCACCCACCCCTCTGCTGCCCCTGCCATGCAGCCGAATCCGACACCCCTTCGAGGCCCAGCATCATGCCACCGTCTCCATGACGCCTTCCTGGAATTTCCGCTGGTGAAAGCATCTCACACCTGTGAGTTTCTTAAGCTCCTATCTGCATGTCTCCCACTACACGGGGGGCGGGGGGAGGTTCTCCACGCGGTATACATAGTTCTACCCCGGTCTCACTGATCCCGGGCATGGCAGTCCGTGTCTACACTGCTGGTCACTCCCCGTCAGCCTACGGTCTGTGGGGTGGCAGCTGGCTCAGGCGCGTACTCAGGAAGTATCTGTTGAATGTTTACAGCAATGAGAGAATCCAAGAAGATCCCAGAGCTTCAAGAAAGGTGTGTAGGGAAATGCAATCGAGGGCAGCAGAAATTCGCTTTCTGCTACAGCTCGTTGAAGAAGAACGTGCTTTCCAGATGCGTCCGGTTAAGGCGGCCGGAGTGCGAGTACTGTATTTCCCATGGGGATGGGCTCTCATGGCCGATCGGGGTCACTGCTGGCCACTGAACGAAATTTCGTATAAAGTAGCTTTATAGCACTGTTCCCAGAACTCTCCTGAATGCCCCCAGTGACAAGACAGTCATGACTCACCAGGACAACGCGTCAGGGCTGAAGCCTTCCAACTGTCAGATCTTTTGTGTTTAGTTTGAGAAGGAATTTGATCCCTTTCCCTCTTCATCTCCGGTGGCCAAGCAATGACGAGCTAAGTCTCCATTGCATCTGCCCGGGGATTCTGTCTGGAGCCCAAGCGGGTGCTGCAGCCACCGGAGACCTGAATGAAGCAAATGGCCAAGGACCGGGACGCGACACGCCCTACGCTAGGGCAGAAGGTAGTCCACAAGGGCACAGACGGGAAGGAAGCGATGCGGGGAGAGGGTGCCCAGTAAAGGGACCCTGGGATTTGATAGCCTCCGGCAGCCCAGTGACACAGCGTAGCTTTCAACAGGAGACCGTCCTGACCTTGCTTCTCGACTCCCTCCCCGTACTCTGTGGGATCTGGGGTGAGATGCCAACCTCCTTAGGCCCAGGTGTCCTTATTGTTAGTATGGCGACGCTGCTCTCCACGCACCCCAGGGCAGGGCGGTGAGCACTGAGCGAGGTGTGCAGAGACCCGCTCACAAGATCTGTCACGGGATACGCCCTGGGTACGTCCTGGTGTAGGGCTCTCTTCTTTTGAAACAGTAACCCTTTTAAAGATTTTATTTGTTTGACAGAGATCACAAGTAGGCAGAGAGGCAGGCAGAGAGAGAGGAAGGGAAGCAGGTTCCCCGCTGAGCAGAGAGCCTGACTTGGGGCTCAATCCCAGGACCCTGAGATCATGACCTGAGCCCAAGGCAGAGGCTTTAACCCACTGAGCCACCCAGGTGCCCCTAAAACAGTATCCCTTTTAAAACTAGAATTTTTGGAAAATAATATTACATTATACTGAAATAACTACGTTATTTTTAAGGACATGTTAAATATGGAAAATCACGGTAAGGTAACAAAAGCTCTGGGCCTCCTTCCAAACACAGCAGCGGCTAGTGTCTCCCGTTGTCCTGCCCATAAAGGGGGACCAGAACTTCTTGGATGTGTCCTAAATGATGTAACACCAAATGACGAGAGGACCAAACACATAGACACGTGGAGCTAGAGCGGACAAGTTCATCTTCCGCGGAGTTTTGATGCAGGAGGGTGGGGACACGTCCTGGCTGACCACCCCGCGGGTCCGCCCGTCCCGGGCCCCGGAAGAGCGGACACCGACCCCAGGCGCACAGCGGGAGCCCACAGCCTGACTCCGATTTCGCATCAACTTAGGCAATTTACTTTTTCCAAGTTTTGTCTTTGTGATAAAGACCGTAAATCCCTGCAGCGATTAAGTACCGATTTTGCCAAGCAGAAATGCGGACGGACAAGTGAGATGAGTGATTTTTAAATATCAGAATTGTGAGTCATCGTTGCACTCAGTGTACCCTGAATGGGTAATACATTTGGACGAACGCGTGAGAGCAGTCTGAGACACCGATCAGCCACAGCCGGGTGGGGAGCAAGTTCAAATGCTTCTCCACGGCCACACTTCCTCAGAAACACCCAGGGTCTCCTACCATCCAGGTGAACGGCGTGTGCGACATGATGCTGAAGAGAGAAGTGTGGGGGAGGGGAACTAGCGTATCCCTCTCTTCCTAGGCTAACAGGGAAGTTCTGATGAGCGGTCGACATGCCAGTTAGGTACTGGGCTTTCTGGACCCCAGGAATCATACTCTTACGTAAGTCCACATAATTTCATCATCGTCTTTCCATGTGCAGGGTGGACAGACCCTATCGCAGCAGACATCGAGACATGTGATAGAGGCGCACAATTCCCAAGGACGCCAGCCACCCTTCGGAACTTGAGACTTTAGAGTCCAGCAAATGGACAGAGGAATTCATGGCAAAAGAAAAGAGAGCACGACTCGCTGAGACATTCAGAGATGCCTCTGTGAGACCGTGTTCGGGCCAAGGCACTGTTAGTTCCGGGTATGTGGCAATTACTCTCGGATCCTTGGTATACCCAAAAAGACAGGTGGTATTTGTTTAGAAATCACATAGAGCGACTCTGACAATGCGCAAGACAAGATTCTTCAGGTCAGTGGGAGGCAGACGCAGAGTGAGGGCTGTTGTCCCCTTCTCTGCCGAGAGGCAGAGACCCGTCAAAGCCAGACAGGGGCTGGAGCAGGTGTGCTCTGTGGGCCTGGGTCAGGAGGTCACACGGACTCCCGCCCAGCACGGTGATGGGGAGCTGGGCGCACACCGCCATGGGCCTGGCCGGTTCAATCTCTACTCATCTCAACCTTCTCTTTGGCATAAAGCCAACTCAAGGGGCGCCTGGGGGGCTCGGTCAGTTAAGTGTCTGACTCTTGGCTCCAGCTCAGCTCGTGATCTCGGGGTCCTGAGATGGACCCCGGGTGAGGCTCCATACTCACTGTGGGGTCTGCTTGAGAGTCTCCCTCTGCCCCTTTCCCTGCTCAAGCTCGTGCTCTTTCCCTCAAATAAATAGATCTTAAAAAAAAAAAAAAGTAAAGCCAACTCAATTCCTTGGAAACACAGGATAAGCCCAGGGTAGTAACGATTCTGGAAGCCAGGGGACATCCTCCACAGCCAGTCACTGCGAGAGTTCAGGAGGAGAGGCACATGGAATGAGTTCAACCACACCACCAACGCCACAGTCAGCACCCATGGGCTCACGATCTCACAAGACCCCAAAGGATCCCCTTGAGCACGCCAGCCGCGGCTCTTCTGCTCCTGTGCTCCCCTGCCTGCTGGGAGCTGAGGCCCCGCCTGTTGCCCGTTCGCTCTACTGAGCAACGACTGGCGCTAAGAAGCCCGGGGAGGGGGGTGTGCTCTTACTTTCCTCCGAGAGGTCGTTCTCCTCTGCGTCCCTCTCCATGTCCTTACACCAGCCTTCCATCCTCTTTGTCTCCGTGTGCAGCAGCTTCACAAACCACGAGCCGTCCCTCCGGCACGGGGACATCCTCCCGGTGTCCGCTGTCTCGATGGACGGCTCCAGCCAGGGGTCTGGCGGTGGCAGGTTGGCAGTGTCCGCGGGGGTCCTGTAGTCCTCTCTGTAACTGAAGAGCCCCTGGGTCCGAACAGTCCTCACCGCCCCATACTGGGTGGGCGTGCTGGGCTCCGAATGCCGCTGGAAGGACGGCCCAAACTGCAATCCTTTGTCCTCCATGGTGACGTGTCCCGGGAAGCCCTCCAGCTCCAAGTCCGCTTGGACGGCGGCGGTCACACTGTTGGAACGCTTGAAACGCCCATGTCTGCGGGGAAGGGAAGGAAGAGAGAGGGGAGACTTTCGGAGCTGACTCTGCGGCGAGCCCACGCCTAGCTGGTCGAGGACACGCCTGCCTACGGCGAGCACAGCGCTCACGGGGAAGACATCGTCCTGTCCTTCAGCTGCTATTTCGGTATTTCAGCTGCGAACGAACATTGGGTTTTGTCAATAATTAACCTCTCACATCTACCCAAGTCTCAATGCCTAAATAACGGCCCTGAAGACGACGGGCATTGCAGGGAGCAGTGAGGGTGACGCCCTGTGTCACCCGCAGCCGTGGCACGGCTCCTTCCCTTGACAGACCTGCCCCGTGCTGCGCGGACGCAGCGGGAAGGCTCGGTCACTTCCTTTATGTAAATAACTTCTGCACACCACTGAGTTCTGGGGACACATTTCAGGGCATGAGTCTCTTCTCCTACCTGAATAACTTAATATCATCCCCATGAAGTCTTTTATGCAAAAAAGGAATCCAGATTCTCACCTGAGCGGGCATATGTGCTGGAACGGCCCCCAGGCCCATGCAGCCCGTTACCGAAAGGATGGGCAGGAAAGGGCTCATCACGGGAGAGAGTGATGAACAGAGGGTGAGAACCCTCTGTGTGTGGGGGAGAGGGGGTTACTACAAACAGATCCCTAACTCTGCATTTGGCTTCTCACCAACAGAGCCCTCCTCTGGCAACAGCTGTGTCTGCAGCTGGCTAACGAGCTTGCCACTTGGTGTCTTTGCTGGAGGCAGAGGAGGAGAGAAGGAACCCGTGATGGGGACGGAAGGCTGGAGGGCAGCGGGTCCGATCCCTGCGAGGAAGCTGTCTGCGGTCCAAGTGCTCTCCCGGGAAGCTGGGAAGCCAGTAGCTTGCAGATTTCTTTGCAATCAGACTCTTTATTGGCTGGGTCCCAGCGCCCACCACGATGAGCACCGTCCCCCGGGACGACGTGCTGACGTCGCAGATGTGACAATCCTCTCATTAGATTAGTTTTTTTAATGAAATGTACAAGATGTATTTCTTTAATGCAAAATAATCATCTTGTTCTCGATACAAAGATCACACTACCGTCATAGACACCTCTGTATTTTACAGTTTGAAACCGTAGTATGCTAAGGTCTTAAACTTCCTTCCTTCTCTTTCTCTGTCTTTGTTTTACTCTTAACATTATTCGGTAAGGAGACGTGCGCCCAGTCCCCCTCAAGTTTCCCTGTTCTCCCTCTGGGGGAAGAACTCTGGCTCTCAGGCCCGTCAGCCCCTCTGCTTTCCCGGGCGGTGAATCACTTGAGAAAGAATTACTCCCCTGCCTCTCACAAGACCAAGACATGGGCAGATGTTAATTCACACTTGAACAGTATAAACTGCAAAGTGTTAAGTATTTGACCCTGTTCCCACACACGGCATGATCACTGATGGTCAGCGGGAGCTAGACGTGTGCAGCCGGGTCCCTAACAGATCACTCTCGCTGGGGACGTCGTGTACCGCGCTGGGGCTGAGTTACCGCTTCCCGTCTTCCACCTGGACGCCGACAGAGTGGTACTCCCGAAGGCCCCGGCTCTCCGTGTCGGAGTCTGTGGCTGTTTCCACCTGATGCGACACAGAACATCTTATTTTAGAACTGAGACAAGGGACCTGGGCAGGGACTATTTTCTGTGTGTGTGTGTGTATGTGTTCATTAGCTATAACTAATCACACATTTAGTTAGTGCAGAGATGCACTTGACCCCTAAAGTCACAAAAAAGGGAAATGCATTCATAGCAGTGTAATTACATTGCTACTGTGTTTCATCAAATTTCACATAACTACTTGAACTCAGCATTGCACTCTGATCTCTCAAACGTATGCAGATAAAACTGCTTAGTTCCACTAAGGCAAAAAATAGGCTTTGTTGGATTGAGTGATTATAGGACTTAAAAGCTCTTATCACGCCCTACAGTGAAGAAACTAAGTCCCGCAGGAACCAGAGGGAGCTAAGAACTGCCGCACACACGTGATTTAATAGAGTCACACTGGTGGCCGCATCCACCCACACACACACACGGAAAGGAATTTCAGCGCGTACTGGGACACTGAGGCCATCTCCCTGCCGCCCCTCCACACAGGTGTCTTGCATCTGCTAACGGGACTGTGCCCAGCGAGGCCGTGTCAGAACAGCGCAGAAGCCACGCACTGCGCACGGACCCTTCTTGTGGTTCTATCTGCCCAAATTGTCTCCCAAGCCCAGCAAGAGCTGTGGGGCCACCCGCGGGGCAGAGGAACATGTGAGGGGTTGCTGGTACAGTCTGTTTTCTAAAGCAAGCAAGCAAACAAACAAACAACAACAAAACCCAAACTCGCGGCACAAGAAGTCTGCGAAACCGAAGGTTAGTTTAACCGTAAAGATTATCCCGGCTGTTGCGACGTCCCTTTCCTGCATCCCAGGAAACGCTACCTACCGCAGCTGGGGGACCTTGACCCTAGTCGGAAATGTCACACCTGAGTTGTAAACCACGTTCTCTCTTAAAGACATTAGTGATTACCATGAGGACAAGATACAAACCACGCGGCAAACCATTCTGACACTCTGTGGGGACTTTGGAGAGTCGGTGACTGTACCTTGTGGTTGCCCTGTGGCTGAGCTCAGGCCGCCGAGCGCTGACCTGACTAGCGGCCAAGAGAATCAACGCTGCCGACACCACTGTCTGCTGCAGGCGCATCCGGCACCAGGCCTGCGCCAGGAGCGTAGGAAGCGCTGCTGCGGGCAGCGTCCACGACACCCCTGCTGTGATCTCCTGCCACTCCGAACAGCTGAGGAGTCAGAAAAGGTGAGTAACTTGCCCAGGGGTGCACAGCTCACGGGGGGCAGAACGAGGGTGCACGCCTGCGTCTGTCTGACTCCAGCGCCGCGCTCTGTTCTGATGCCGTGTGACCAGAATAGGGACAGCTGGACCTGGGGCTCCTTGTGAGTTAGCGAGCCGTAGAGCACGGCTGGGCACACCCCCTTTCTGACTGGCAGCACCTCGCACGCACGCAAGGAGGTCACACCCCCTCTGGGGTGCACGGTTGGATGGCGGGATGAGGACACGGGTGACCATGGGAGGACAGACGTTCTGGAGCCCAGATCTAACCTTGCTGCTGTCTGTGCGGGGGTCACGGCTCTGTCATACTCACCTTCCTGGACGTGGGGATTGTGACTGTCATGACTTTACATGGAAGACAGCAGTAACAACCCCCACATCGAAGAGGTTGTCCTATGTCAGAGCAAACAGAGCTGCTTTGTGTTTTAACTGCTTGTGTCCCATTTCATGAACACCCCCGACTTATTTCGTCTCCAACGGAGGGGTCATCTGGTTACTTCCGGTTTTCTGCCACGATGAACGATGCTGGCACAGATGCACATCTGTGCACATTTTATGAACACAGTCACGGTGTATGTAATTTCTGGACCAAAAGTATTGCTACAGTTCCGGTAGAAATTGTTGAATTCAATGGATGCATGACTGGGGGGAGATCGATGCATATATACAACTTAAGAAAGATTTTTGTAATGGAAAGGGCGGTGGTTTCTATCTTGGAAATATTCAGAACATTGTCTTATTTATTCCTCGTCCAGGATTCTAGTCTAAGGAAATCACCGTTGGTTTTGGCAGCTGTGAGAGCTGTTTGTCCCCACGCTAATGACCGGGTGAAACAGGGCAGGGGTGAAGTGGGGGCTGGCAGCAGAGGGTAAATTAGACTTTGCTCACGACATGACCACGAGGCAGCACGAACAGGATGGTTGTGAGGGCTACGCCCCGGAAGGTGCTCATGGTCCCACGCGCGCTAGCAGGTGGCGTGAACGGCAAAATGACAAGACATGCATGTAACCACAGCCACGGACACATGCCACGCGAGTGACTGAACCCATGACCAGGTAACACCACGTTGTCTCCCTCTGTCCAATCTCCACATTCCCTGCTCTAGGATTCTCTCCTGTTCCCGGGGAAGGAGGAGGGTACAGCTTTGGGGCCAGAGTCTGCTACGAGGGGGCCGTAGTCTCCTCGGGGAGAGTCTCGGGGAGTCTCCTAAATTTTGTTGAGGCTTTTCTTCCTCATCTGAGAACCGAGGGGGGTGAGACCCTTCACTCCACCGGAGTAAATCTCCGTGGGAAGCAGACTGAGAGAAGCTGTCGCAGCCAGGGCCGACGCTCTGTCCTCTCACCCTCACCTCGACCGTGAAGACGGCCAGGCGCGCGGCGACACGGACACTGAAAGGGGGAGCTCACAGACGTACGTGCTTGTCACAGACACTTCTCTAAGAACAAGTGATGCTGCCTCTGTGCTCAGAAGGCGAAGGCTGAGGGGGTGATAAAATCACATATGGTCTGGGCGAGCTAAAGACTTCACCGTTTCAGAAATCCTGGGAGCAGAGACCCTTACACGGATCGGAAAGAAAGCAAATTCAAGACAAGGAAAGGAATTAGTGCTTTGCACAGTGGAAAAGAGATCAAAGGCCTCTCTTCCCAAGAGGAGGATCGGGCTGAAAAGTCAAGGGGTCTTAAAAATTTTGAGAAAGGAAGGCGCATGTTCACTTTACGGGACCGACCACGTTCTGGGCATTGGGAAGAAAGATGTCTTAGCAGAATCACGTGTGATAAGTGAGCTCTTACCGACGCGAATGTCACGTCTGCAGGGCTCCCTGCTGAATGGGGACAGCCATCTCCCCAGTCGCTGCCGTGAGCGCCGGTGCCGTCCCAGAAGAGTGTCTGAGGTGTGCAGAGCCCAGAGCCCCGTGCCAGCCCTCCCTGTGCAATGACGGAGGCCGCAGGCTGACCCACGCACCATGATGACAGGCGGGAAGGAGGATGTTTTGAAATATGATCTGTTACAAAACAAGGAGCTTGGTTTGTGTTGGCTGGTGTGTGTGTATGTGTGTGTGCACGTTTAAGTAAACGTGTGAGTGTACACGTGTGTATGCGTGAATGCGTTTGCACGAGCAGGCACATAGGTGAGTACATACACACGCGCACACACACAAGCACGCACATGTGTGAGCGCGAGAACACGTGTGTGTACGTGCATGGGCAGCTGCTCACATGTTAGCTGTGAACACATGTGCACACACAAACATGCTTGCGTCTTTGTGGGTATGAGCACATGTGCGCGTGCATGTGTGGTTCTGCACGCACACATGTGTGCAAGTGACCTGCGTGTATCTGCGTGAGTGTGCACACAAGTGTGCGTGCATGTGTGCAGGTGTAAAGACACAGGTGCCCATGTCTGCATGTTGAGGGTGCTGCATGTTTGTGCAAACATGTAATCCTGAGTGCCCAGGAGCATGTGCATTGAGCGTGAGTGTGAGCGTGTGCATGCTGGGGCATGTGAGCTCGGCGGGAGGCGGCCCCAGTGTGCCCTGGCCCCTCTCCTGCATGGTAGGCGTCTGTGGGAGGTCAGAGCGGATCAGCTGCAGTCCGAGCCCCGCCTCCCCGCCTCTTGGATGCCCCTGGGAGAAGCATCCAGGCAGAGAGCCATTACCAACGCCGGGGGCAGCTCCCCCCCTTGTCTCTGCTGCCTCAGTCCAGATCACGTATGCTCTGCCTTCAGAAGCCAGCACTGAGCTGGGCAGGTGTCCTGCCTCCGGGGCCTGGCGGCCCTAGTTCCCTCAGGGACCTATTATAAGTCCAGGAGCGAAAGGAGCCCTGCCCGCCTGGCTGTAGGGAGACACCCCAAGCAGCATCAGCACTTCCAAGAGCAGGTGGCGGGAGGCTGGCCGGAACGCGAAACGGCTCAGACCCACAGCGAGAAATCCGCCTCGTGGGCAAAATGGTGTTCTCGCAGCTGGATGCTTGCATTGAGGAAGAAGAGGCCTGTGGCGGCTGCTCCGTTCACCCCCATCCTGGCCATGTCAGAGCAGTGATCGTTCCCACTTTACAGATGGGGCAAAGGGGGCACGTGGGCCCGAGGATCCCTGCACACTGATCCAAACTGCCGTGTCTGGGAGCAGGAGACGTTTCCAGCGGACAGTCACAAACACAGACACGTGCACGAGGAGACGACAGATGCTGCAAGGACACACATGCCACAGATCCACCGACCAGGGACACAGGGGAGAGGTACATGTCAGCAGAGATGAGGAAACGTGAGGGAGATACCGCAGGGTCGCCCCACGGCCCCGTGCCACCGGGCCAGCCCATGAGGAAGGGCCTGGAGCTGCACCCACAGCCCTGCAGACATGGGTGGGAGATGCAAGGTGGGTCTTCTGCCCCGACGGGCTGTGGCCATGAGGTGGCTGCGTGTGCGGGGAGCTATGAGCGGCAGGACACACAGACCGGGGGCAGGTTGCTCCTGGCTACGCAGCTCGGGACACACGCCGCCCCGAGCCCACCTGTGTCCTGTCTGGGCAGCGGGCGTCCTGCCGGCTTTGCACGGGGTCTTCCCTCCTGCCTGCAACCCTTACTGGCCATGACCCTCTAGGCAAGCCACTCAGCCCCGAGCCTCAGTTTCCCCACTGGTAACTTGGATAACGCCTGGCCCCTGTGGTTACGATGAGGTTATAGCGAGACTGTGCTGGACAGCCGGGGACATGGCCACGACCACAGCCTGCTTCTCTGCTACT
The DNA here is from genome assembly GCF_963455335.1 of Martes martes. Taxonomy (NCBI): domain Eukaryota; kingdom Metazoa; phylum Chordata; class Mammalia; order Carnivora; family Mustelidae; genus Martes; species Martes martes. The sequence goes on along the minus strand of NC_137889.1, from coordinate 1,718,439 downwards.
TCTGCATTATGCCTTCGCCGCGTGGACATGCTGGCCACCCCCCCGGGCCCTCCACGTGTCCGGGGGTCTCACTCTGCTTCACTGGCCCCTCGCTCTGCGTCGCCGTCAGCCGGCTCCCCACACCCACTTCGCTTCATTTCTTTGACTCACATTTGGGCTAAAACCTGAGTTTCTCTGACAGTTTTCCATCGGCTCTTGGAGCCACCGAGTCCGGTAATGACAAGGGCACAAGCTCACGCGGCACCGTGCACTCCTCCACTGCCACGGACACAGCGACCCTCGCACACGTGCACTCTCACCGCGTCCACAGAGCACTCACCACCGTCACCCGTGCACCCACTTATCCGACACTGACCGAGCGCTTGCTATGTGCCAGGCACTGTGCTAGGCGCTGGGTGGCGAAGGCGGGGGGCAGCTGGGCCTTCAGGGACACGTGGCACGGGGGGGGCACCAGAAAGCCTCCCAGGGAGGGGTCAGTGTGGGGACGGCGGGGGCGGATGGGCTGGCGGGGGGAGATGGACGCTCTTGTGGAGGAAGGGCGTGCTTGCCCAAAGCGGAAAGGGCCAGGGGCGAGGACAGTTGTCGGGGCATCTGGAGATGACGTGAAGGTAGGGGGCGCCCTCAACCGGCAGGTGACCTGCTGCTCAAGTCAAGTCAGAAGAGGACAGTCCCGCCCTTGCTCCAGGCCGGCGCGGCAGCCAGGGAGAAGCCTGCGGCAGGGGGCAGGGGGCCGCTGAGAAGGCCAGACGGTGCACGAGCACCCGGAACGCGGAGTCAGCCTCATGAACCTGCGCACCCCACACGTCTTCTCTGGAGCCCAGGGAGCGGCGTCTGAAAATGCTCCCTCCCTCGGAGCAGTGCTGGGGCCCCTGCAGCTGGTCACTTGCCGGTCACTTGCCTATTTGAGCCCCGTCCTGGTCCTCATCAAAGGGGAGGCTGATTCCACCTCACTGGGGGGCGCGAGGGCTCCCTGCTGTACTACGGGGCTCCTAGCATAGTGCCTGGCATATAGGATCAGGACAGAGCGAGGTGGCAGAGCAGTCGTATGAAAAACCCGAGGAAGGGGGGGAAACAGAAGGTCATGCGCACTCGGCTCTGCGGGACGCTTCAGTACTTACATCTGACCTCGGGTATGGCTGATGGTCTGGGAATTCGGAATCCTAAACAAAACAACGAAGCCACAGTGTGGGGACCTGGTTCAGAGGACCTAGTCACGCGGGCAGTCGCCCCAGCCTGCACTCTCCCGTGTCCCCGGGATGCCCCAGCCATCGAGCCTCCTCACGCCAGCGCCAGGCACGCACGGCTCTTGGGCAGAACTCCGCTCACCCTCCTCCCCGGCCACAAAGCCTTGTGATTCCAGGACTTCTGGCCAGACGCAGGCTGAGCGGAGAAGTGACAGGAGGCAAGAGTGGCCCACGTTTGCAGAGGACTCCGCGAGGACCCTGGCTGTCTGTGCCGATGTGACCTCGCAGGGCAGAGGGGCTGAGGCAGGGCACTGCCAGCGGGAGGCGCATCCAGTGCGGTTCCGGGGCCGGGAAGTGGGCCGAAAGGCGGCCCCTGTGTCTGAGCACTGCCTGCCGTGCCCGGGGAACGGGCGTGCCGGATGCTGTTTGTGTCTCGGAAAGTGGTCTGGGGCCTTTGGGGGTGTGGGTCCACCCTCGGGGGTCTGTAAGCTCGGGGCCCGGCTCTGCCACCACAGCTAAGCACCCGGAGCGCCCCGTGGCCAGTGGGGACATGCTTCTCGCAGCCAGGGAGGAGCAGCTGGAGCACGCCTCCGTGTGCCCGGAGGCCTCTGGGACCTCTACCCCGTATTCCCGGCCCTTTCCCCCACTGCGCTGCTGGAGCACAGGACGGCAAAGCTTTTGAAAAACTGGGTTTCAACCAAAACCATCCTTCCAAAGTATCAAAATAAGCTGTCTCCATACTCGGTCAGCAGTAGGCATCCCCTAGAAACTTGCCCTGGGCTGGGCATATCTGGTTGGCAGGGGCAAGCGTGACACGGGGACCCGAGATGCCCCGGGGCGGTCCCCGGCTGCTGGCTGGCCAGTGGGCCCCACGGCTGAGAGCTCAGGCGTCTCCCGGCCCTCGGAGGCTACGCTCCCTGCTAAGGACCCTGGGCTACAGGGCCGCTGCGTGAGTCTTGCTATCAGCAGAGCCCATGCGGCACAGGGAGGCTACCTGGATCCCGATGGAGGAGCGTCTGCTCTTGAGGAAGTCCTCGGCCTTGGACACCAGGACGGCCTTGTCGCTGGTCCGCACGGAGCTGCTCTGGCCCTCGGAGGCGAGGCGCTGGGCTGCGGCCGTCTCCAGGGCAAGGCTCATGGCCTTGGTGCTGTCCAGACTGTCTGTGGAGTTGTAGAGGCCGCGGCTGTCCTGGGGCCACGGGGACACCCGCTGGGCGCGGCTGTCCTGGTAGGCGTCCTGCGTGGACTCCGTGCTGCTCTGCGCGGTCACCGAGATCAGGGGCTTGGAGGTGGTGCGCGGGGGGACGGGCGGCGGCGTTTTCTTGTAGTTCGCGTAGGAGATGGCTGTAAGGAAAGTCAGTGCACCGTCAGCAGATGCAGCCTCCCTCACGGACCCCTGCTCGCCCTCACTGCCCATGACCCATGAGCCGTCTCAGAGATGGTCCACGCAGACAGACTCGCAATAGTGGGAGATTAGAAAGCTTCCCCCTCCCCGAATGCCGCGACAGTGACCACTTGGGGAAACTTGGCTCAGCAGGACGGACAGCAGCCACGAGACCGTGTCCATGCAGGGGAGCGCCCCAGGCAATGCTCACGGCGAGAAGCAGGGCCTACTCTACTGTACGTGGGGAAAGGTGGGGGTATTTATAAGGAGACCCTGTGTGTGAGAAAAAGGTCAGACACACAGAAAACCGTTCATCAGCTCTCAGAGGGACAACAGGGTGACTCTCGTCTCTTTTGCTTCTCTGCATGTTCCACAAAGGCTTATGACGAGTAGGTATTACTTTTTTAATGGAAAAGCAGAGAATGTGGGAATCAGACCATTTGCTCCCTGTAAGGACACAGTTCCTGGGTCTACAGTGTAGACGGTGGTTGCAAAGGGACCCTGGCTCTCCAAACGCGCACTGGCCAGCCCTCTCACACCCTGCACCCACCCGTAGCCCTCAGGCCTGCCGCCTCCCACCCGCACGCACTCCCCGACTGCAGTCAACCGCCCGAGGGACAGAAAGTGCCTCTGGATGTGAACCCATTTAAATGTCTCTTTAAAGGTCACCCCAAAGTCATTAAGCATATTTGCCAGGATCTGGGTGTTATACATATTTTTCCAGCAAGATGAACAATGCCATTTTGATACGAATGTGTTTTCCGTTGCAGTTAATGATTCTTCTTTGTCTGCAAGGGAAGAACTCACCCATGGGCTTCTGCAACGGACGCCTGCAGCACGGCCACCACCACGACCAGGCGCAAACACTCCCACCCGGCCCGCAGGCGTGCGAGGACCCCTGCGCCGTGTGCATGCCCACACCTGCACACGTGCCTCTCCGGCGGGGGCTCAGCCTCTCTGGGAGGACAGACTGGGCGAGGTTCCCCCACGAATTTCAGAAGCTGCCAGGATAGGCGTCCTGCTGCGGCCCAGGGGAGCCCTTTCTGCTCTTCTGTTCCGCGGACGTCCACGCGCTTTCCCATTTCCTGCCATCTCCCCCCGTGATGGGGGATCCTGTGTCAATGGTTCTCCTAATAAATAAAACCTCAAATGTCATTCCAAACAGAAACTCCAAACAGAAAACAGAACGAGTTTGTTGCGTCAGGATGACCTGAGTTTGAGGCATCAAAGCTGCACGTGAAAATTTGCACCGTGGACGCATTTTGAAATCGAGGCTTCGGAAGAGACTCAGGAAGGTGGGAACAGACGGAGGCAGACCGCTATCGGAAGCCCGGGCTTCGAACTCTGCACCAGAGAAACATCGGAAATCCCTTTTTTACTTTCCTTTTTTCTTTCCCTTACACCAGACCTCAGAAGCCGGCAGACCCCTTGCTCTGCTGGATACGGCCTCTGAAGCCTACCCGCGGGGATCCCACCACGCTGGGCCCCAGATCTGTAGGGATCCTCCGGACGGTCTGCATGGGACTCGGCCCATCAGGTGGGGGTCTGCGGAGTGCAGGACGGGCCACTGTGGGGCTGCAGCCAGAGAAGCCCGCAGAGGGCTGCCCTGGCCCGCGGTCGGCTGTGCCCCACCTCAGAGCTGCTAAGAAGCCCCTTCCTCCCGCCCTCTGGCTCTGGCCTGGCCCGACAGCAGGGCTCCCACTTGGCCTCAGTGTTTAGAGCCCCACCACCCACAGCCATCGTCCCCTGCGACTGACACCTGGCTCCGCGTTCAGGGAGGGACAACGGCCTCAGCTGCGTCTTCCGTGTGCCTGGGCTGGTCAGCTCCCCACGATCTAGTCCTCTCTTCCAGACTCCTGCAACAGGTGGTCGGGGGCCGATCCCTGGGTACAGGGACTGTCCCCACCTCATTCCCCTGTACCATCCCTGCCCCCCCTTGCCTGTACGGCCCTGGGACTCTGACCTGGGGAGTCTCAGACTCTCCCGTTGTGTAAGTCTGTGGGTCAGCCCTGGGTGCTCTGCTGGGGCGATCACACCTCCTCTTTCCCCGGGGGGCCTTAGCAGGATCTGGAGGACATTCTTGGTGTTGTCACTGCCGGCGGGGGGAGGGTGCCACCGGGATCCAGTAGGAAGGGACCAGAGAAGCCATCAAACCCCGTGCAGGGCACACCACAGCCCCCTGGTCCCCCTGAAGAGCTACCCAGCTGAGAAGGTCATCGTGCTGAGGCTGTAGACACAGGTTGGGGGATCACATCACCTCTCTGGGGCACTCCTTGGCTCCTCGGGGAGAGGAAGGGACACACGTGTGGGCAGATTGTCCTGCAACGGCCACTTCCTCCAGTCTGGCCGTCAGCTTCGGCCGTTCCCTCTTGTTCCTAGTCTGGACGAGGGTCACCATCCACAGTGTGTTTCTCTCTCCTTGACGGCGGTGGCCCACCGCAAGACTTGTTTCTCCCCCAGCTTCTCTGAATTCTACTCGCAGTGTCAGGGTACACAGTGCAGACACCCGAACACGGGGACTGACCGGGGAAAGCTGTGACGAGAGCGTGCCAAAGGAGGAGCTCACGGGGCCACACGGAAGCCGAACTGTCCAGCACTGCTGCTCGGGCGAGCGAGACCTGCTCCCTGGGGACCCGTCCGCGGACGCTCCAGAGCTAGCCAGCCGGGCGCCGGGCACACTCTGCGTGGCAGGCCCGTCACACAGGGAGCTCCTGGGACAAAACGCCGCTTCCGAGGGGACGTCGCATCTCAGTGGCGGCAGGGTGACCAAGCAGGCAGCCGAGAGATACAGGAACACAGACAAAAAAGTCACTTCTGCCGTTTAACATGGCTGTACGGCTCTTGGCCCTGTGGAGAGGAGTCGAAAGGCACTCAGGAAAATACCAAACCGGCCTGGTCCTCCCGCCGGTCCAGTCCTCTCCGCAGCGAAGGACGGCGTGTGCATCTCAAGGACTGGGACACATCGAAGGCACGCAGAACAGACGCGCCTTCCCGGAATCCAGTTCCAGTGGGGTCACCCCTTCACAGCCGTCCACAAACATCTCCCCTCCACCCGAGCACGACGATAACTCTCCCAAGTGCACTTGGTACAACTACACTTCCCACGTGGACACTTTGGACGTAGGAACGACATGCCACGTGCCAGTTATCTCCACAATCACAGCAAACTCTAGCATCACGTCCTCTCTCCCTACGGGCATTTGCTACAGGGTGATGACATGAGTTCTGAAATCGACTTCTTTACGAAACGGCAGCAGAACAACGTTCTTTCCTGCGAAACTGATGGAAACTGGGCAATGCTCAGCATGCGTCAGGGACAACAGATGTCACTCAGGCTGGGACGGTGCGGCAGAGTGACCTCTTCTTGGGGGTGAGAGACAGATGCTGTCTTCGTGCCGTGCCCACATTTGATAACCACCACAGGGGAGCGTGGTTTGATGCCATCAGTGTGGTCTGTTGGAGTGGGCACACACGGGAGCCCGTTTCGGGGCGGCTCGGAGAAGCTACTGACCGGCTTTGGTTAAAGACCCTCTCGTCTGGAAGAGAGATGCTCTCCTGCGTGCCAGCAAAGCCTGAGCACCCCCGTGTTCATCCAGGCTGCTCTGGTCCCTACTAAATCCCGTAGGAAGTGTGTCCAAAAAGAAGCTCTTCCTACCGCTTGAAGAAATCAGCTGCCTGCACGACCATTACTTTTCCCGCCGAACAGCGGAGGACATTTTGCAGCAGCACGGAGCCAACTGACGGGGGACACCCAGAACTGCCGCCGCAGGGGCTGCAGGGACTATGCATGTCTGCCGCGCAGGCACCCCGATCACCTGCCGGCCGTCCTCTGTCGCCATCACTGGCTCCACTAAACGTTTGTCTGGAGCCCAAGAGGCTGGCTCCTTCCGATCGCTCGTAATCAAATTGAAGAGAAGGGCAGAAGGGCCAGCATCCACACAAGAGCCTCACAAAAGCCGGAGAGAGAATGACCCAGGGTTCCAGGAGAGCTTTCTGGAGGAGATGGGCTGTGGCTGAGTCCTGGAGACGGGCGTGGCAGGCGGTGTGGGGGAGGGCGCGGCCAGTCCGGCCGGACCGGGGGGGGGGGGGGGGGGGGGGAGAGGGTTAATCCGCAGGGACACACGGTGCCAGACACACGGGTGGCAGCGCCCGTGGGACGGGGGTCTGGAATCAGTGGGCCAGGAACTACCGAGGAGACGTGGCCCCTTTACAAGATGCTCTGAGCTTGCCTGATTCTCCCCAGTGCTCGGAGGCTCTCACTCAGGCATAAGGGACGGATTACACGAGCTTTCTAGGGAGATCATCTTGTTTGTTTTTAAGTGTCACAGAGTTTTCTTCAAATTATTTACTTTTTGGGAAAACATCAAATGGACCTCCTACCACTCGCTCTTCCCCCAAATGGGAGAAAAGCGTTGTTTAGTGTCCACACACTTACTCTGGTACGTTTTAGTCGTTTGGTGTCTTCACGTTTTATTGCAGTGCACCTTCCAGGACACTGATGCTCCTGGTCCGATATCCCAAACCCACGGTGGCTGAAGATTTCTAGAAAAGGGAAGTTCTGTACATTTCCTTCTGGTTCTAACAGCCCTGAACTGACTCTTCCCTGCTTCCAACATAAAATGAAGTAACTGGGATCGCGGACAAATTAAATTCTCTCTGTCCCAGTCTGCTCATCCGTAAAAGGGACATACTCAGGATGTCTCGTTATCTGTCGTCATGGGGATGGGAGATACAGCCAGGGGACAGGCGGCTGCTACAGTGTTGGCCACACAGAACCATCCCTGCGTCCGTCCTCCAGGAGAAGTAACCCGCTCGCGGCAAGCGTGCACCGGGCGGCGCCCACCATCTGCTCCCCGTCGCCTCCTGTGCGTTTCCGAGGTCTCTCCGCGCATGGTTCTCCCGGGAGCGCGTGCGCACGGCCACCACCTGGCGGCCCCAGGGCGAGCACCTCCCACTCGGTGTCTCCCCTGAGCCACAGATAACCCTGCCAGGTACGTGGCATTTGGACTTCCATTTCCCAGATTAGAGAATAGATTCAAACGGGTTCAAACATCGGCCTCAGGTCAGCCGGGTGGCAGGACGGGGACTTCGGTGCCTCCCCAGGTGTGGGTTAGGAGGATGCTTTTCCTGACCCTGCGCTGAGCTCAGTGTGATTTCTCACGGCTGGGTCTGACCCGACTCCTTCTTGCCCGCTGCAAAGTAAGTGATCATTTCAGCAAGAATTTCCTCTTAATAGGATCAGCTCCAAGCTTTCTAAAAAATAAAAATAAATGAAATGCATCTGGCAGCAGAAGAAATTTTAGACCGCACTCCCACTGTGTGACGCGCGTTGTTTGAAGGGCTGTGAGCCGATGGGGTTGAGGCGGACTCAGAGGAAATTAACTGCAATTACCTCTCAATCCTTCACACGACGGAAACCAGTGGAACCATTTCTGGGACAAAAGCCTTCGATACTTGCTTACTCATCTAATGAGACATTTCCTCGGTGCACAGGAGGCTCAGGGGGGACCTGGAGAGCTGGCCTCACCGCGCCGTGGGAGCTGAGCGACAGGACGGGCACTCCTCCCTCCCGCCAATCAGCCGCCTCTCAAGAGTAAAACTTCTCATGGGAAATGTTCCTTCTCTGTTTTAGCCGAATAACGGTGTTTGAAGCCCGCGCCTTCTCAGCGCGGACCAGCCGTCGGGAGAGGGGGAGGACGCGGTTGCTCTGTGAGCTCGTGACTAGCGTTCCTGCGGCCGGGACAGCAGGTGCCGCTGCCGGCCAAGTGACCCAGACACAGCCAGCCCACGGCAGAAGTGTTCTCTCGGTGCTTGAACACGGATGGGAAAAAGTCCTTGAACAAACAGGACGAAGATGTCTGTTTATAGCGTTTTTTGGAAAGAGCTAACGGTTAGTTGGTGAACACTAAGTCCAAACACTGTATTGTTTTGGACACAGACACCTGCATTGGATCTTCCAGAAATCCTAGGACATAGAAGCAGGTCGTCAGTGTCCTCAGTCGCACGGGGCGCGGGAGACTCGGGAACCCTGCAGCCTCACGGCCGGCGTTGGCATGGTCAGCCCATGTCACGGCGTCTGCTGGGCTCTGGGACCTGCTCAGGGACAGTGCTGCCCGGGGCTGCCGTCCAGAGCAGCAGGCTCCCTGGAGACAGCCAGGATGGCCAGCTAAGGACTCAGGGAAAGTTCTGGTGGAAGGTTTGAGGATTTCCCACCTACTGACCCACATCTCCTCAGAGGGAGATACGTGCATGGTGGGGGCAGGGGGGAGGACACATTTTTTTAAGCCCCTGAAAATGCTTAATGTCCGTGTGATTCTGTTTGCAATGGCCCCACCATAAATCCAACACACAGATCTAAGAGACAAAAACGATACTTACTGTTTCGAGAATAATAAATACTATGTAAGTTAAAGAAACATTTAGAAATACCCATAATAACTTCCAGTCACCCAGATACCAGATGTATTCTCACATGTTAGTATAGGAGTCGAGATGGGATTTGTATTTTAAAATAAAAGATGCGCATTTGATATACGTCTTGACTATACCCACTTTCTCTTGGGGGCCCTATGACCATATGACATGGTCCTCCATGGGATTTTGAATGGGATGTTTATAGCAGAACAATAAATCACATTTATATTCCTGGTTAACTGAAAGCTTTTGAGTTTTATAATTTAAAAAGTGTCAGCTGTCAGCGTTCAGTACATTAAAACAGCAACACACAAACATATTTTAGGTAAATAAAATAATGTTGAGACAGAATTTTTGAAAAACTGATGTAAATCAGTGTTTTCACTGATTTGTCAGTCTGCTCCTGTGACAAATATTTATTGGTACCTATGATCTTGTGGGGCAGAATCGTGTCTGCCTAAATGGAATTAGAAACTTGAAACTACAGTAAAGAAAGAATTTAAAATGATCATTTGATCATGTAATTTTGCTGTTAAGAATTAAAATAAACAATTAAGGAAATCATTTTATATATTCAAGAAAAACATTCAATTATTCAGCTGGCTAGTTTGGGGATAACTGTCTTAATTCTGTGTACGTGAATACACAATTAGAATATACTCACCAGAACTAATACTTACTAATTACAGGCATTGTTATCTATCATTTTCTATATGCATATCAGGCAAACCTTAAATGCAACTGAAAACTGAAAATTTAATTTAGCAACATAATGCTACTAAATTCTCTGCCAACAGAGAAAGTTTTCTAAACAATCACTTAAGATTTATTTAAATATCAGTGATCAAATAAGAATTTTGAAATAAAAGTGAAATAATTATTTAACTTAATATCTTAAGGGGTCTGAAGATCTATTTTTTTTTAATTGAGTTCAGGCATAAGCATCCTTTTGGTCTTAAAAGCCCGCTGTGGGCTTCTTCTACTGTGTGTACAACACGACGGGAATCTCCGATGGGTGTTCCAGGGGCTTTCTTGTGACAGGGACGGAGATTCCTATAGACTGTGGACCCCGGGGAACCGACTGAGGTTTCAGACGGGCGGGGGCTGGGGGTTGGGGGAGCCTGGTGGTGGGCATTAAGGAGGGCACGGACTGCGTGGAGCACTGGGTGTTACACACAAACAGTGACTCATGGAACGCTGCATCAAACACTCATGATGGGCTGTATGGGGACTAACATGACATCCTAAGAAAAAAAACCACATACAGCTGTGTCTTCTACTCCAATTGCAAAATCAGTTTGGGTTTTGCTTGTGTTCTCGGGATCAGAGTAGCTGCTGAGACTCACCCCCAGACCCCAGGACCAGGGAAGGAGGCAGCTCAGCAAAGTGCCTTCCTTCTTGAGTATACTTGGTGCCAACACACGCCTCTGTGCCATCAAGAACAGCTTAATTACACGATCTAAGAAGGAAGGAACCACGCACAGAATCCAGTTTTGGAAGATTTCTGCAAAAACGGCATTAAGTGAAGGTCGTGAAGCCTGCAGGGAACTGGCTCAGGTCGGTGAGCTCTGCCCGTCCAGAGGCGAGTGCGCGGGGCTGGGAAGAAGCGTGTGCAATCGGTACTTTCCCAGGTATACGTGGGGTGGAGAGAGCCTCATCTGGAAACCCTTTCTGAAGAACCGCCCAGAGCGCCGGGTCGGGAGAGCTGCAACCAGGAGCGGGTGAGAGAGGCTGCCGCGGCGACCACACTGCCGGCCACGCAAGTGACTCAGCTCCCGAAACACCCCAGTCTCTGAATGTCAGTCAAAACCCAGCTCCGCTGTTAACGCCAGCTGAGTCTCCAGTGTCTGACAGTCCTGCACAGTGATGGGTCCCCAGGCGGGGAGCACGGCCTATGGGGCTTTTGCCTCCCTGGACAGCACTGGGCTGGAACATTCTCGCCCCGCAGTCACGGCAGTACGTGTGCACCCGTCCGTTGCGCAGACGACACGAAGCCCACAAGCCGGTCACTAGGACTTGCCTCGAGGTCTTCGGGGGTCGGGCCATGGGTCTCTGGAGGGAGAACCTGGAGGAACACCCTTGATTTGAGATCCGCTCGTTCGAACGAGATGAAACTAAGGGCCAGCCAGTCTCCGTTGTTCACGGTGTGGGGGCATCTCTGAAGCAAACACTGGGGTATCTTAAATCCGCGCCTGGTAAGAAACCCTCCGCACCCGGCCTTCCGGACACTCTTTCTGAAAGCAAGCCTTGTTAGGCCTTCGCAAGCCAAAAAGGAAATTTAAAAACTAGCACTCCATCACAGAGAGCACAAACCCGTAATCAAGATGGAATGTGTTTCCAACGGCAGGTGTCACCGCTCTGTTTGGATGTGAGAGCCGCACTTAAACTCGCTGTCCTCTGTTAATCAGAGCCTCAAAGATAACAGTGTAGAAGGAATTACAGCCATCAAGCCCATGGAGGTCTAAGTGAGAGCGTGCGGGGTGCAGAAACCGAACTCCAAAGGTGAGAGCCTCAACATGAGAGACGAAAGCCATGTTGACACTGGGGTTAATGTTAGTCTCAGGGCACCAGCGTAAGTCCAACAGGACACAGAGGCCACATTCCACGGCCAGGCACAGGACGGTCTCCCCGAAGTTACAGAGAACGAGACAGGCCATCCAAGTCCTGGGCAGCATGAATGGGTTGGTAGCAAAGACATCTATTTCCAAAGTGTTAATTAGCAAGAAATTATAGAGTAGCCAGCACTCAGCATCTTGTAGATGGTAAAATAAAGTCGTGACAGCTGTTCCGCGGCTCAAGACACTTCCTGTTCTCCTTTTAGATATTTAAAACTCGCATTACATAATAAGAGCGTGGATTTTCCAAAGAAAATGTGTGTGTATTTAGTTTCACGTGGGACATTTACTGGTGAAGGGTATTCAAGCTGTGCCAGGGTTACAGTTTTGCCCTCAAACTTCAGGGACGGGCGACATCGTGTATCCTCACGTGTGGCAAATGGAGTGTGTGGACGATGATCTCTGTAAGTTAACGTATCGGGGGTCGCCACCATCCTTTTGTTTGCGGAAAAGAAAACAATCTTCCATGAAGAAGTTAGTAAGTTGATCAGACAAATGCTGCTTGCAAGGGGGAAACCACACCTAATGCCTGACTCACCTACCCTCCTGACGCTCGGAGTCCCACGATCGCATCATAGATGGGCCCGCTTCTCCGCACAGTCCCATGAGGACGCTGCAAGGCCCACCCCCATGGTAGGCATGACATTGCCATGATCTCAAGGTGACTGTGACGGGAAATACGATCATCGACCCCGAAGCCAGGGCTGACCGTTGATATGCACCTGTGGTGTGTCCCACTGACAGTGACTGGTCGGGTGGCTGTGCCCGTAGATCGGAGCTCCCTGGCTGAAGGCTTCTCTGCAGACCTCCAGAGCCCTCGGGAACCAACAGGCACTAGTGGTGTCACCAGCCGGGCAGGAGCAATGCATGTGGCCGGGAAGCTGGCAGCGCTCTGGGAGCGCAGAGGGACGGTGGTGACGGGTGCCGTCCAGGCAGCATCAGGAGCTGGGGCGTCTGCAGAGGCAGCCCTGCTCCTGACCGACTCACAGACAAGGGACACGGACAAAGCAAACATGAGGTGGTCTGGGAGTGCCTGCTCTGTCCTCGTCGATGACACGTCGGCTCCAAGTCCCCCACGGGACCGGCGCTGGAGACACCGCGGAGAAGGGCTTGGTGCAGCCCTCCATCTGCTGCAGGGCCCAGGCGAAGGTCATGTGGCAGGAAACTGCCCCCGAGTCAACAGGGAGCAGGGCCTGGAGAGAAGAACAGGCGAGGGAGGACACCCACCGGCCACAGCGGGACGTTACCGTGCTTTTCAGAAACCGTTCACACACTCGGGCCTGCCGGCCAGCTCTCACGCCTGCGTTCTGATCTTACCCCTCATTAAGAGGATACCCTGACCCCGAGTCCTGGAGCTAGAGAAGCAGAATCCCCGCTCCGGGGTGAGCCCAGACCACCCTGCCGGGGGCCCCAGGCGAGGTCGGCACGGTGGCATGTGCGTCCCTGACGTGTGTGCCTCTCCTGGACCTTGGTAGGTGTCCTGAACGTTAGAGAAACACCTGTTCTCCTGTCCCTGTGTCTCTGGTGCCTGTGCCTTACCCGGGATGCAGGCAGCACACCAAACCTAGTCAATTATTAAAATATCCATTAGGGGGGTGCCTGGTGAGGCATCTGCCTCCGGCTCAGGTCATGATCCTGGGGTCCTGGGATCAACTCCTGCATGGGGCTCCCTGCCCAGAGGGGAGTCTGCTTCTCCTTCTCCCTCTGCTTGTGCTCTCTCCCCCTCTCTGTCAAATAAATAAATAAAATCTTAAAAAAACAAAAATACACATTATGTTCTAAGGGGACAGACAGGATGGACTGAAGACAGACTCCAAGCACGCCTTCAGTAAAGTGTCTGAAAAGCACCACCCTGTGCATAAGCCCAGCCGTGTTTCTGCCTAAGCGCGCCCTGTGGTCCGACAGCCTGTTAGCACCTGGCGAGTGCGAGGGCTACAACGCCGAACGGAAGCACCACGTCCTCAATGCCACACCTGCCTGTTAGCATAAGGCTGGAAGCGAGAGCAGCCGAGTTCTCCAAGGAGGGGTGGTGCTAGCCAGCATCTGGGGCTGGACAGACTGGGCCCCAGAGCGTTCCAGCCTCCTAGGGCGGGCCTCTTCGGAGAAGCCCGCGGAACGCGGGGCCCTGCTAGCTTAGAAGCTAACCCCCACGGAGCGCAAGCGGCTCCACAGCCGGTCAGGGACCTCCCCGTGTCATGCACCACGGGGGGAAAGGCTGCACTCCTGCCGGGGGCTGTGCCTGTGTTCGCAGTGCGTAGGGACAACGGAGCGACCTGCCGGGGCCGCGGGAGGCCGGAACCCCAGGCTAGAGAAGGACAGTCGTGGCAGACGATTTGCACGGGGAATGGTGTCCTGCCTGCCACGGGGAAACGTCCCAGCTGGGGCCTCCGGGTCTACGCCCGGGCATCACCTCTCTGGGGAGGCACTGGAGGCCTGCCAGGGGCCGGGGAGCTGGGTGCCTCGACCCAGAGTGTGAGCCGGGCCGAAAGCTGCCATTCTCACGCCGCCGAGGATTCTGACCCCTCGTGACCGTTCCAGGACCACTGATGTGGCCGCACTCATTTGCATTGGCCTGAGGGCCGCCCACGAAGACATGTCATGGGGGTGGGACAGGCTCTCTCAGCCCCACACTCGTGTCCCCGGCTCCTCCAGCAGGATCAGAAAGAGATGGGGCTGGAGTGTTTGTGGGGTCTGCCGACCTGCCTACCCCAGAAAAGACCTTGGGCTGAGCACCTGAGACAAGGAGAGCCTTTCTTTGTTGGCACTGGTCCCCAGAACACTCGCCCTGTGATCCCGAATCTGTGCGGGATGCAGACTGTCTTGCTCTGGATGCTGGAGATGTGCCCTCGAGGCACCCAGGCGAGTCCCAATGTCTGCACTTGCCCCCCATCTCTGCCGCAGGGACCCAGCACCACGCTCTGTCCTCCGAGCCCCGGCAGTGCGGCTGTACACCCTCGGAGTGGCTCTCGAAGAGCAGAGTCCCGCGCCTGGAGTGGCCCCACATGCCACAGAAATTCATCTTCTTCTAGTACCGTTTGCCAGAAGACACGTCTTTTAGGAGTCCTCTCAGAGACAGTTCAATCCCGGTCTGCAAGGAGGAGCAGGCGGGAGCGAGCTCCTGTCCCCACAGTTAAGGTCTACACTCTAAGCTCACACTGCAAATACTCAGCAAAGAACACGGGCTGTTTTACGAATCGTAGAACATCGTGTACGGACGTGTAAGGTCAAGCAGAAATTAAACATTAACTAGCAGGTCTTGGAAGAGAAGCTGTGAACGTTGTATTTATTGATGCGCACACACGTGCGGAGCCCCTCAGCCTGTCCCCGTGCTGCTTGCTCTCGTGGTACGACGCACCTCGCTGGGGTTTACAGGCGTTAGGCGTGGAAGAAGTCCTGGCAGATCGGACTCGGTTGATGGCGTGTAGTTGATCAGAGCGGGGGCAAATGAATGGCAGCCCATAAACCAGGACGCTGATCGGGAAAACACTGGGATTCTGTCACAGGCAGAGACAGCTTAAGGAGCCCGCGTGTGAGCCCCCCCGTGGCCCCTGTGGGGTCGCCGCTCCTGTGGGTTCACCGCTCAGGAGCTCAGCAGACCTAGGGTTGCTCCAACGATGAGGTTTCTGCACTTCACCTAAAGAATCGTTTCCTTCCTAGGCTTCCTGCTTATGCCCACGGTGAATCTGATATGATCCGTCCTCTCTTCCGCATCGCTCTCCTCCTTGGCAGCCGAAGAATCACAGAGAGACCAACAGAGGGATCAAAGGACCCATGATCAATCCACTGGGATCTTCCATTCATTTCTTAGGGTTAGAAAGTGCAGCATCTCCATGGCCACGGTAGCGTGAAATAAAGCCTGTCCTACGTGCTTGACACATAGGAATGATACACGTTTTCTACATTCCACATGACGATTTCCTCACCATGCGCGACTCCCACCTGTCTGTCATGTGAAAGTATCAGCAGAAATATGAACCCCACGGTCCACGTCCCCAACCACACACCAGCTCATGGGGATTGAGAGTGAGCGTGTGCACATGTGTGTGGGCCTGTGTGTGTGACTGTGTGAGACAGTGTGTCTGTCTGTGAGTGCATGCACACACGTGTGTGTGCATGTGCATGTGATAGTGTGTCCATGAGTGTGTGCACAAGTTTGAGACAGTGTGAGTGTGTGCATGTGTGTGAGCATGTGTGTGAGACAGTGAGTGCTTGCACATGTGTGTGAGAATGCGTGTGTGAGAGTGTGTGCCTGTGAGTGCATGCACACGTGTGTGTGCATGTGCATGTGTGTGCACGTGTGTGCAAGAGTTTGAGACAGCGTGAGTGCGTGCACGTGAGCGTGTGTGAGACAGTGTGCACATGTGTGAGCATGCGTGTGTGCATGCATGCGTGTGTGAGCATGCATGCGTGAGACAGTGTGTGTGCCTGTGGCTGCATGCACACGTGTGCATGTGCATGAGTGCGCGCACATGTGTGCAAGAGTTGAGACAGTGAGTGCGTGAGAAAGTGTATGCATGTGTGCACTGTTTAAGAGTGTGTGTAACTGTGCATGCATGCGTGAGACAGTGTGTGAGAGACAGTGTGAGTGCGTGCACATGTGTGGGCATGCGTGTGTGAGACAGTGTGAGTGTGACTGTGTAGCATTTTCGGTGTCTGAACAGTAGTTGAAGGATTAAGCTCCAAGTAATCCACCTGGTTCCACCCTTTCGCCAAACTCAGGACTGTTCCGCGGCCAAACTCACCGTGTGTGGCCTAATCCCGCTCCTAAAAGTAAACAGTAAATGGCCAGCACTCACTGAAAGCCTGAATTTTGAGCAGCTCCAGCGTCTTCGTGAAGGCAGAAGGAAGGTAGTGCTGGAATTTTTCTTTGCTTGCAGAAACGTTTTTGAGATGTGTGTGTTTCGCTGTGACCATCTTGAGTTTTAGAGAAAGGCAGGCTCCTTACCTGTGCGGAGAAGGAGAATTCAGCTGGGAAGGGCAGCAGGCAACGATTCCGTGGTCGGGGCCACAGAGTGCCTCTCTCCAGGGTGCGCACAGACATCGTCCAGGGGGCGGGTCGGGGCGCGGCCACCGGCAACCCGGGGAGACCGCCACACCTGGCCGCCACTGCAGGTCAGTCTTCGGGGATCGCCTGCATGTCCTCTTCCCATGGTCCTTCCCATGGCAAGCCGGCTCTGGGCTCCTCTTCTTGAGGCTTCCTCGGCGGAAGCCAGCTCCAGGGTAACCTCAGCTGGACACTTGTGACAGCCTGTGACAGCCTGGACTCGACAGAGAGAGCATCCGGTGGTCCGGGTGGGGTGGGACAAGAGCAGAGACTGCAGAGGATGGTGGTGGGAGCCAGGGACAGGGTCTGTGGGCCTCTGGGAGCTGCAGTCCTGATGAGGCCCCGTGAGGCTGGGAGACTCGGGGGGCCCTGCAGAAGGGACATGGAGATCTTGGGCAGCGGCAGCAGGTTTCTGGGGGCCTTCCTGCCATGTGTGGGTGTAGGCCTCACCAAGCCCTGGGCTCACCCCAAAATGACAGAGGCTGAGTCTCCCGGTGCACCAGGCAGGAGGGCGAGGCACTCAGAACGGGGGTGGGACGCTGGTTGGAGACAGTAAACTACGGGGTTCTCTCTCGCAGGTCTGCTGTGGACAGTCGGGGCAGTGGCCTGTGGACATGCAAGGCCATGGGAGCTGGTGAACGGGGACCGCCCACAGAGACAAACAGAAAAGAAGAAAAGCCCAACTGGGTAGTAGCCAAGCACAGGGGAGTTTGAATACTGAATTTAAAATATTAAGTCAGTGCAAACTGCTCCTGTGAATGGATCTAAATATTTCATAGACTGTAGATTCTCAGGTCAATTATTCATGCATTCAGCAAATATTTATGGAGTCCCATACTGTGTTGGGGTAGAAGAGGCGATCGGGGAACCAAATTCTTCTGGAGTGTCCCCCCAATGTGACCTTCAGTCAATCCTCTGAACTCTATCAACTCAAGATAAATGAGGTCCTATCCCGCAGGTTTGTGACTGCTTTGGGCGGGATGTCCCAGCCTGGCAACACCAGCGCTGTTTAGGAATAATCGTGGGGTTTGTTTCCAGCAGGTTCATCGGAGCTGGTGGGTTCATACTGGTCATGTTGCCGGAGAGGCCACTGTGAGCAGCTCCCCACGAAGGACAGCCACCACGGGCAAACTGTGGGCTTCCCGATGCCACATCCCTGCTGTCACGCTGCTGGTGGTCTGAGACTCTGGGAGGAGGCATGTTCCATGGGTCAGCAGTGGCACGGGGGATCCCGGATCAAGAACCCTTGGGAGGGGAGCCTGGGTGGCTCAGCCATTAAGCGTCTGCCTTCGGGTCAGGTTATAATCCCAGGGTCCTGGGATCGAGCCCCACATCAGGCTCTTTGCTCCGAGGGGAGCCTGTTTCTCCCCCTTCCTCTCCCCCTGCTTGTGTTCCCTCTCTCGCCGTATCCCTCTCTGTCAAATAAATAAATAAAATCTTAAAAAAAAAAAAAAAGAACGCTTGGGAGACGCAGCATTACCCTGCTATCGTGTGTGCATGAGGGAAACTCATGCCGGAGCACAGTCCGTGTGCGTCCAACAGTTCCTTCCCACCCGGGGACGTGCAAGGCAATTCACAGGTGATGAATTCAAGCCCCTTCTAAGTGTGGACACGGCTCTGGGCGTTTCTGATCACATGTTTCACCATTCCTAACTGGTGCCTGTTCTCATGGCCCTCACATCCCAGTAGAGGAAGGCAACACACAAGTAAAGATTAAAATAATTCCTGATCTCTATGAGAAAACCCAATACTATAAATATGGGACACTGCACTCAGCTGTAGGGAGAGAAATCTCACTGTGATGCCGGCCGGCGGGAGCCTGTGCTCCTAACCCTTCTGTGTGCTATGACTCCTCGGTGGTTTGGTGGAACCTACAGCCTCCTTCTCAGGGTTTAACCACAAAAAATAAAATGCAGATGATTAAAAACCTTACACTGTACTGCAGTTACCAAAATAGTCCATGTCTTTGAGACACAGATGTGTGTATTAATGCGGCAAATGATGAGCTCTCACAGCAGGACGGATGAGCACGGTCGTTTCTGAGCCTGATGCACTCAAGGGATGTTTTGAAAGGGCATCAAGAACCGAGTGGCGGTCACTCTCTGGAGTTCCATGCTCGATGAAGTCATGGACGCGGCCCTCGTGAGTGTGCCCTATTGCCCACATCCGTAACCAAAGCGACTCTTATGGTCAGATATTCGTAAAAATAAAGATTCACTTTTAAACCCATCAGCGTTCATGCAGCCCTGACTCTTGACTCTATTAGGGACCCCTGGACTCCAGGCTGGGACCTCAATTCCAGAGCAGGTGACCTCTGCTGAGAGACTGTCTGCATTTCTCACCAGTTCCCTGCAGGGCGTGAGCTGTCGACTCATCCAGGAGAGCGGGGACGTCTCATCCCCAGAGCCACATGCTTTGACCCCGCAGACCTCCGTGGTCCTGACCACCTGTGCTGGGATGAGCCCTGTGACCGCAGGCTATGTGGCTGCTGAGTCTCCAGTGCCCTGCTGCTGCTGGTCACTGCCGGGTTACCTCTGAAGTCTGACCTCTCCCTCCCTTCTCTGTGGGGCTTTTCTGGCACTCACCATGGTCGTCCTTTTTCTAAAACAGAGTTTGCAGAGTTTTGTCTGCCTTCTGGCTACACTCACTTCTGACAGGCCTGGTGGACCCATCCCCCTACCATGTGAGGTCCGGT
Organism: Martes martes; assembly: GCF_963455335.1. Classification (NCBI taxonomy): domain Eukaryota; kingdom Metazoa; phylum Chordata; class Mammalia; order Carnivora; family Mustelidae; genus Martes; species Martes martes. Next base: position 1,699,103 of record NC_137889.1, on the reverse strand, counting down.
AGCAAAATGCTGATTTCCCAATTTGAAGAATCAGGCAGGACGAATTCTCTCCTGCCCATGGGAGGATCAGCTTTGTGTTCTACTCAGGCCTTCAACTGATTAGATGTGGCCCACCCAGACAAGGGGGGGCAGTCTGCTTTCTCAATCCTATTGATCCAAACGTTCATTCAGCAGAAAGAAAGCAAACCTCGCAGAAACATCCATGATTGTGTTTGACTAAATATCTGGCCCAGTCAGGCTGACACACAGTCAATGATCCTAGGTGAGATTTTCCAACATTCCTCATAATGACAATGCTTCATCCTCTATCACCAACGTGGAGCAGAAGGCCGCCAGCCACTTGCAACACAACGGGAAGGACGTGGGGGTAGTAAGAAGTCTAATTCTCTTCCACTCATGTGCCATGTTTTAAAGGATCATTTTCATAAAAAGCTAATTCTCCAGAATCTAGAAATCTAACTAGAAACCATTTTTGTATAAGTTCAAATTTGTCGTATGAAATTGTCTCAAGTGTTTCTTGGTACCCAGAAGCAAAGAACGAAAATTTGAAGTTACAAAAGTAACAGATCAATTATAACTTTTAAGTGTGTTTTAAAGACGATATATGTGAAATTATTAAGTCTGCATAATCAATAAACTGAAATGTACGGACAGGAGTTTATGGTTGTGTTCCTCCCATTTCCAGTGTGAGGTTTGTTTTTTTAAAGATTTTTACTTATTTGAGAGAGAGAGAAAGAACGAGTGGGAGGAGTGGCAGGAGCAGAAGCAGACTCCCCGCTGAACAGGGAGCCCCATGCGGGACTCGATCCCTGGACCCCGACGCGGGGCTCGAACCCCGGACCCCGGGATCACGACCGGAGCCGGAGGCAGAGGCTCCACCGACTGAGCCACCAGGTGCGCCACCAGTGTGAGTTTATGTTCTATGTCATAATAAGGAAAGAGAACTAAAAATTCACTTTGGGTGATCTGATTTAACAGCATTGTTACAGGATTTTTTTTCCTGAGAGAGCAAAATTATTTTTTTCAATGTTCTCATGTTTTGTAATATTATGAATTTAAATAACTTGTCTAAGTTATTAAAAAGCATAAGTTATAAAGCATAACTGTAATGCTTTTTAAACTAAGAAGTAAGGATTAAAATCCATAGTATCAACACTTTTACAACCTGTATAAAAGACAGTGTAAACACAGACTAGTGAATATGGCTGTAGCCTCACGTCGTGGGCATCTAGTATCTCTACATCTTTGAAAGAGAAGCACGTTTTTTAAAGAAACAAAAATTGGGATTTTGTTGTTTTAATAATTTTTTTTGTTAGAACTTTTCTGATCACGGAGTAGGAGCTAACAAATTATTTTTTTCGAAGATTATGTTTATTTATTTGTTTGAGAGAGAGCACAAGTGAGGGGGTGCAGGCGGGGGGGGGGGGAAGCAGGCCCCCTGCCGAGCAGAGAGCCCGATGTGGGACTTGATCCCGGGACCCTGCGACCATGACCTAGGCCAAAGGCAGAGGCCTAACCCACTGAGCCACCCAGGCGTCCCAGGACTAATGATTTTATCTTGGCATCTACATTGATTAGGAGAATGAATCAGAGAAGGCTTCCTGGAAGAAAGGATCTCTGAGTTGCATTTTAAGCAAAGCTACGGAGGACAGAGCCTTTGCTCCCTGGCAACAGGAAACCGAGAGGCTGGCAGGAGGGCACACCGGGGCTGGGCTGTATCTTTTATTACATTTAACTGCATTCTATGTATTTGGGGGACTATATTTTTAGAAAGAAAATCAGACGCGTGTGGAGGCTGGGGTGGAGCGAGGATAAGTCCAGAGACGGCCGCTCGCTACTCCCACCGTGACGGACAGAATGTCCCCGTGGGTCTCCAACCGCACCGCCGCGCTCCCACCTGCTCCAGTCGTCCCCGATCTCAGGTAGGGACGGAGGGACAGGGTCGGCCACAGACAGTCGTACAGTGTAAGAATCCGGACTGAGAGTCTGGGGTATGTGGGTCTCCTCTCCGTCCTGCTGGGACTCAGCCTGTTGGCCGGTTTGGAGACGGAACGGAATGGAGCCCACAACCGGGGGTCACTCGCTCTGTGGTCCCCTCCCCCCACGTCAGTGCCTGGGTCTGAGGGAGGTGCAAGGGTGGCTTGAACACGGGTTCCGAAGGGGACAGCGCGCTCACCCACCGCCTGCCTGGGAAGGGGGGCCCCTCCGCTGCATTTGGTAACTGCGCAGTGTCGCCCCCAGTCCCCAGGGCTGGGACCGTCTTGTGCCTGTTTATCCGGGAGGTCCCGGGCACACGTGGGTGAAGTTGATAGATGATTCTTGACTGTCGTCCAAGGGAATCAGGAACTTCCCATCCCACAGATGATGCCCCACCTTTCCGACGTCCAGCCTGCAATCCGGACTGCTACGGAAACACAAGTCCACGGGGACAGCAGAAGCCCCACGGAAGACTTGGCAGAGACACCATCAGGCCTCCAGAGATCTTGGTGCCACGGGCCACCTCATAAAGGAGGCGAAAGTCTTCGCGGTCGGCCCTTGCCCCTGAATTGCCCATGCGCCGATTCCTGCGGCCACACAGCTGGAGACGAGCCTTTGGCGGGAAGTCTGATCCTGCGGTTGTGGGAAGGGGGGCCTCCACGTCCCCTTGTCACAGCTGAGGGCTTCTCAAGAGACCCCCGTCCGGCAGCCTCCGCGGGGCTAGGTTTCCTGTCATCTGGAGGAGTTTGGGTTCACGACAAGGACTAGCTTCACGTACCCAGCAGGGTGACAGGTTCCCCATGCTTTAGAGGACACAGACATCTACTCTGGGCTCGGGGTACCTCGTCCACCCAACCCTTCCCCAAGGCCCTCAGTCAGTACTTTCTATAATATTTACAGGATTTAGGATCACGGCATCATGATCCCATGACGGCAGACAGGAGGATGCCCACACCCCCAGATGTCCACAGTCTTGTTCCTGGGCCCCGTGTCACCGTCCACGGCAGAAGGCACGTTGTAGGCGTGATTAGGTTCAGGGTCTGGAGATGGGACCATCCCTGGGTTGAGTGCAGGCCCAATGTCATCCCAGAGTCAGAGAAGGGAACGTGGGGACAGGGACAGACCGAGCTGTGGCTGGGCGGCTGAGGAAGGCAGCTGAACCCTGGAGGCCCCAGGTGCTCCTGGAAACTGGAAATATGCTGTACACTGAAGGACAAGTTACTATTGAACTATAAACAACAAAATAAAAATAAATTTATGGTTGTTTCCTCTGTCGTGCTTTGTATGGATTTTCCCTTTGTTTTAATAACTTCTAGAATCAGTTGTGACATTTGTTGAAAAAACTTTTGACCCAGAGAAAAATCATTATAATCTAATTTTATGGCACTTTCCTCCATGGTATCAATAACGTTCTCTCTCCAGAAAGATCAGGTGAAATGCATATTTAGACAAGTAAATCTCTCTGATAAATCATTTCACAGACGAGGAAGAACCCATGTGTGAAATGAAAGATGTTTTCAAAACCACTTCATTGAAGGACAGGACAGTAATCAGGACACAGTCTTTCTCCTAATGAGAGACACAGCAAAGGACAGACGTCTGTGGCTGTGGGTCGCCCCACAGAGCACGCGCCAGGCCCCACGTGCGTTCCCCCGGGACCTGAGCAGAAGGCCACGTGCCCTTCAGGGTTCAACACAGCTGCCCTCCAGTGCCCCCAGACAAGCAACACGCGCTGACGGCATCGATTGGTCGATGTTGAGGGCACGGGCTGCTGAAGCGAGCACCCATCCACGGGCGTTTAAACCAGAAAGGCCCACACGTCCCAGCGTTCTCAACACGCTTTCACGCCTCTATCGCACAGTTTGTGACTCCGAGCTGCGTATTTCGTTACACGAATGCATTTGTTCTAGGGGAGACAACCCAATCCCACCAACTTCTACTTTTCAAGCTTGCAAAAAGAAACATATTTAAATAAATCTTAGGTTTCCAGATAATCACTGTAAATTTGAAAATCGTTTTCTATTTTTTTGGGAATTATTTTCAAGAGACAGTTGTGGAACCATAGAAGAAAATCAGTTTGTCAAAATGCTCTCTCTTCACACACACGTACACCCCCGCGCCCAGAGGACCGGGGTGAGAGGTCAACGTTGGAATGCCGCCTTCTGAGTGTGTTAGGACGGAACGACTGCCTGAAAGACAGGGAGCCCCGGGCCGACCTGGAAGGTCGGGGGCATTTACGTTCTGTGTAGTTGGAAAGTTTCTCCCCTCTACCTTTGTTTTTCTACATGAGGACTCTCTGTTTCTTAGTATTTTTTCAGTCTCACTAAACGGACTGTTGCCGCCTGCTCAGTTCTATGGGGGACAGGAGCACACACAGCGCTTGGGGTGATGCGGGCAACGGAAGAGTGAGAGACCCTCTGCTCTCGCCTTCTTCAGAACGGCACTCTGTGCTGGGAATCTCCCCGAGTGGTTTTTGCTTCCTCTCTTAACCCGATTCTCAGACCCTCCCCTGACCCTGGCACGGCCCCACAGCCCCAGCCTGGAGGCAATCTTGACTCCGTAACCAGGCCAACATCCGAGACAAATCCAGACTGGAAGCGTGTTTTGTGATTTATCTGGTGCCTACATTTTGGGAACACAACAATGTACTCGGGAAAATGATATGTACATAAATTAGAATTTCAGTCTGGGTTCTGCACCGGTTCTTGCATTATCTCTATGCAAACAGCTTTATTTTTCTTCTCCCATAATGACAGCCCTAAACACAATGAAGTCATTTTCTACTGGGTAATTACGGTTGCAAAGCCTTTCTGAAGACCATCAAAGTGCTCACTTGTCACTCGCTCATAAGAGACATTCAACAAACACCAGCAGAGATCAGCCAACATCTATGAAAGTGTGTTTTTTACAATGCGGGGGTTACGAAGCTCACCACTTCCCTACATTTGGAACGTGGTCATTTCCCACGAGGGGCAGAGCGGGAAAGGCGGTCTGTGACTGCGCCGAGGGGAGGCAGGGACCTCCTGAGATCCGGGGCACGTAGGAGGAGGGCCAGAGGCTCAGCCCCGCCACCCACAAAGCCCGCCGTGATGACGCCCCGGTAACTGCCGCCGCCCGGCCCACGTCCACGGAGCACGTCCATGGTGCTGGCCTCTCCGTCGCCTCGGCACCCTGCTGTGGGAACCAGGCACCCTGTGGCCCAGTCCACTTCTTTGGAACATCTTAAGCCTTCACGGTCAAAACACGTCACCAAACCCCCCCTTGGGTGCCACAGAGCCACAGAGAAAGATTGCCGAGGACCCACGCGCCCTTTGAAAACTAGTCGCTAGCTCCCTGCACGAATTAGTCATCGCGACCGCTTCTTCTGAGCACCGAGAGTCAGGAAGTCAATAAGCCTGTGGTCCGGGAGGGCCGGACTCCCGGGGCGAGGCCTGAACGCAGTTGCTCTTCTCCCACGTCCACGCTCTCCCACCGCACGTTCTTCCCAAAGTGCGCCGACAGCGGGTCCCCTGCTGCCTGCGGGCCGGTGAGACCCCCTTCCTGAGCTCCCTGTCCTGCCCCAACTCTGGTCCGCGCTCATTCGCCCGACAACATCCTTGCCATTTTCCCACACTGGTCCCTTTCTAGCTCTGCCCGGAGTCAGAGGACCTCGCCCCTCGCCACGGCTGCTTCTGAGCTCGGGGTGTGCGCAGCCCCGACAGCACTTCCCGCGCACCGTGTCGCGTGATCTGTCCGGGCCGTGCATACTCGTCGCGCCACCCAGGCGGGAGCAGAGACACGAGCTCTCATGCACTGATGTGTAGTCCCGGTGATGGACGTTCCCCAGGTGGATGCGGTTTTCCAGAAGAACGCAAGCCCACCATGACACCTAACCACAGAGTGCGGGGACGGTCCGTAGACCTACGCGAGTGACAGATCTGCTCTGAGCACGGAGTCATGTGCATGAACTGCTCAGACTGGACGCGGCGAGGAGGGAGGCCGGGGGTCCAGGCGCGACCCTCAGGTTTGACCACGACCCAGTGAACCTCAGGCTGAAGTCACGATCACCGTCCGGATGTCAGCGCGTCAGCCTGTTTCCTACAGAGACCCTCACGGAAGCTGCACCGGATTCTTTTAAAGAATCTTGGTACTAAGATCGCACCCTGAGCAAAAGAAAGGTCAGTCGTGGAAGAAACATTTCCAACCCCACCGCGAGTGTGACGACGCGCCGAGAGCCACTTGGCAAAGGTACGGAACCTCCGCGGAGTGTCGCTCCCCTGCATGGAGGGGCTGCGCTCCTCTGGGAGGGCGAGTCCAAACTGGCCCGAACGGCTCTCGCTTGGGAGGCCAGACGGGCGCCCTTACCTGCTGTGGACCGGATGGTCGCGGCGGCGTTGGGGGGCGTCGCGGCCGGAACACACTCCTCGTCCTGCGAGTAGCCGGCCTGGATGGCCCGGAGGTAGCTGTGGCTCCTGGTTCGGAAGCAGCCGGGGAGGTCGAGGGCGTCCATGGCCTGCGACTCGGCCTCGCTGAAGACCGACTCACACACCGACTCGAACTGCCCGTTCATCTCCGCCTCGCTCATCTGCAACAACAACGCACAGTCGGTGGTGAGGCCCGGCCGGTGATGGCGGCCGGGTCCGGCGAGAACGAGAGAAGACAAAATGCACCCGCCCCCGGCGCGGTCTGTGCGGCGCCGTTCCCGGGAGCCGGGCCGTGCGGGTCTGTCAGGCTTAGGGGCGTCTTCCTGGGCTATTTCTTACCAAGCACTATGAACAACCGTCAGCTCCAAGACTCTCCTGAAATTCCGTGCAGCCCACGGGAAGCCTGATGGGGGTGGCGGCCGGGGGCAGCAGGTTTACGAGAGGCCGAGAGCATGCGAGGTCAGGGTTCAGACGGCCGTCCCCCTCTGTGCTGGCCCCAGCGCCTCTGTCACCTCTCCAGGCTGTTTACAGCAGCCGGCTCCAGGTATAGGGGCCACAGTCGCAAACACACACTCAGTCTGCTTCTGGGCATTGTCATGGAAACCCACCACGCGTCTGGCTGGTGGGGTTTTGCCTTGTGCACCCCAGCTCTGTTGCTGTTGGGCTGGGACAGGAGGAGACTCGCCTTCTTGGATCATTTGGCAGGGAAAGGAATGATTTGCAAGCCCGCAATGTAACTTCCAGGTCGAGAGTCATCCTGGGAACCTCAAAGTTCCAAATATATCAAAATAAATCTCCAGGCTTTGGACGGGGGTGGGGGCACGTGCACACACGGTCGTGACCGTCGGGTTGACAGGAGGGCCTTGGTGTGGGGTCCGTGACGCTGGCTGGGGACACACTTGCCCTGAGTTCCCAGGGCTGATACTCATGAATTTGCCCCAAGACCAACTCGCAGTTTTAAATGGGATCCAGGGAGGTGGAATGCAGTGCTAAAGGCAGCTTGGAGGGAGGGGGTGGGAGGAGAGACGAGGATTTCAGGAATGAGAAGCTCACAGTGTGCGGCTGCCCCCTGGCCTGAGGACCGGAGGCTCTCTGGGTGGCTCAGCGTCAGGCTGAATGGGCCGCTGAGGAGGGAGCCCTCTCCTGCTACTCCCACAGGCTGGGTCTGCCCCTTGCGTGAACCCTGTATGGCTTAACAGGTGCGTATACGTGGGACGAAGCCGATGGGTGAGGGCCGAGGCCCACGGGAGGCCGGGAGGGTGAGTGTGGGCTCCGTGCACAGTGGGGAGGCACCGGGTGGAGGGAGCGCCTCCTGGGTCTGCACTGTTCCCAGATCGGCCCCCGTCCCAACCCTCCTGCCCTAGGCATTCAGAGGGGCTGGGGCCAGACCCTGAGACACCTGTCCCACTTCCCAGGTGGCTGCTCCCCGCTGAGCCCACGAAGGAGCCCGGCAGCGACTCGTCCCCAGCACGTTCCTGCACCGCCGGCTGCTGCGTCCACACCCATGCCTTCCGCAACCCTGGGTGGCGCCGACCGATGGGCACGAACAGGTATGGTCTCAAACACCAGGTCTGTCGCTGTCCTCAGACCATTCACAGAGTGAAAGCAGGTAAAAGACCCCGACCACCCCTCTCACAGGGAAGCAAACGTGGTTTTTTTCTAAACTCTCTAACTGTACACCGGACTGCGGCTTCTTTGGTGTCACCTCAGGTTCTCGACACACTAGAATAAAGGCTCCTTTCACTCAGCAGAGCATGCTGAACCCGGCCTCTGGTGGTAGAGATGCTGGGGGACGGCGCCCGGGGCCACAAAGACCCACGGCGTAAGGGGAAGAGTCTCCGGGTTGTGCGGCAGAAAGGACCAGAGGGAAATAACAGGTGAGAGTGTCAGTGTGAACGGCCTGTGGGTTCCTGAAGCTGGAGCGGGACAGACAGAGCCAACACTCCCATCACCACAGCCCCAGCTCCTCGGAGAGCGGCGCACGGCACACACACGTGCTGGTTTGAAACACGGCATTTTCAACGACACAGTCTATCAAAAAGCCTTAGATCGTTTCCTATCATTTATGTTGAAGATCCACATTAGACAGCCTGAAGAGGCCCAAATCTGAGCGGTGTGGCTCGCGTCCGGTGGCAGGATTTAGCGGAAACCCTGCTCAATCCCACTCCCTCCTTTGGGGAGAAAACCAGTTTATAGACCAAGGACTAAAATTTCAGTGAGGGCCACTTGCTGGCACTCACAGCCACACAAACACTTCCGGGAGGTTCTAGAAGGGAAGCTGTTGTTTCTCCCAAGCAAAGAATTGGTCGAGAAGAATCTTGAACTTCGGTACAGCGAGGAACCGAAGTGACCTGCTCTGAGAGCTGACGTGTTCACTGAGACCGAGGGAGGCTCGGAAACGCAGATACAATGTCACGCGGGGACTCGAACCGAGGCTCAGCCCCTGGAACCCAGGAGGACATTAAGCGTCAAAGTTATGGCGACAACCAGTGTCCTTCGAAGTGTTCTCGGTCTTCTTTTGTGAACTGTAAACTCGGAAACGCAGCTTCCGGAGAACGTGGGCACCAAGGAACCAAAGCAGGCAACATCAGGAAAATGGGGGATGACAGGGTGAATGTCCTGCATGTGGCCGGGAAGCCTCGCAGAGGTCGTGACAGATGGCACCCCTGAGCAGGCACGGCGGGGTGTGGCCACGGAGACCTGGGCCTGGTGTGGGCCAGTGGGAACGGACGCCGGTGTGGCCACTGTGGAAAGGGGGTGGTGGGTCCTCAAGAAATTCAAATAACTACCCCAGGACCCAGCACGCCACGTCCGGGTATCCACCCATGGGCACAAAGCAGGGACGAGAACAGTGATCTGCAGACCCACGTCCTCCCCATTACTATTACAGAGCAGGTGTCAGACCCCTCCGTGGGCAGGACTATTACTCCGTCCTGCCCACGGAAGAGTCTGACACCTGCTCTGATGGGGAGGGACCTGGAGGGCAGGATCCAAGGGAAAGAAGCCAGGTGAGGATGGACACAGCAACTCCATCCGTGCGAGGTCCCCGGAGCAGTCAGTTACACAGAGACACCGAGACGGCCGTGCCAGGGGCTGGGGGCAGAACTGGGGTTCTGCCGAGTTCTGGGGATGGACGGGGGAGGCCTGCACAGCACTGCCGGGGCACTGACCACCACCGACCTGTGCACTCACAAATGGTCCAGATGGAACACTCTGCTAGGGATGTTTTACCACAATTTAAAAAAAAAAAGGCTACAAGAAAACCCAGAGTCCAGGTGCACGGGACCCCGTTCCTCAGGGTGACCTCAGTGACTGCGGATTCCCCAGAACCAGATTCCCTCTTGTACTTAATTCTGTTTCCTTTCGAAACGAAATGCTTCACCAGACTGTCTCGGTAACAGCGTGGGACGGGCACTCTGCCTTCTGTGTCTCCTTGCCGTGTGGGTTCCGTGGACAGCCACGGAGGCCACGGATGGAGGGCCTGGAGCCAGTGTGTGGTGGTGGAGGGTCAGATGAGCTGCGAGTCCCGCTGCGCAGAGGCTGGACATACGCCCCAATCAGCAGATACAATTCTCCGGAGTTTCGGTGTGCGTGTTCCTAGCGGGAAAGCCGTGAAGGCGGCAGACACGGGAGGCTGCGTGGTGACACACAGGCCTCACACTTGCGGCCGCTGCTCTCGCCAAGAAGCACGCTTGCCCACGGCGCCTTCGCAGGTTCTCTGAAGTTGTGAGTTACGAGCCGGATTTCTGCTACTTTACGGAGCCTTCCATACTCGAGATGAGCCTGCTGCATCCAAAGACCTGGGAACGTTCGGAAGTTTCTGTCCAGGTGACAAACGGTTCGGAAGGACAGGCAGGCTGCTCTTCCGTGCTGGGCACCGATGTCTGAAACGGATCTTACTGTTCCAAAAATACCCCTGACACATGTGCTCTAAAAAGGTGCGACTCTTATGGATAAATTGGCTAAAATCATCTTCATTGTTCACAGAGCTCTGTGGCAGAACCGGCGTGAAGAATTTGCAGCTACTTCAATCAGACCCCGAAAGGGAGACTGTCTTCACCTGACCACGATGCGCGATGAGCCAAGGGAGTCCTTCCATCCTCCTGAATTCCCAAACATTTTAGGTTCCACTTATTTTGAAGGTCATATTTTTTTTGGTCTCATTTTATATTTATTCAAAATGATGACCTAAGTTTGTTTCCTTCAAAAGGTCCACAGAAGACAGCAAGAGGCTGTTTTAAGTGGTCACTTTTTTTTTGTTTTCTTTTTTTTTTTAATTTTTTATTTCTTTTCAGCGTAACAGTATTCATTGTTTTTGCACCACACCCAGTGCTCCATGCAATCCGTGCCCTCCCCAATACCCACCACCTGGTTCCCCCAACCTCCCACCCCATGCCCCTCCAAAACCCTCAGTTTGTTTCTCAGAGTCCACAGTCTCTCATGGTTCACCTCCCCTTCCAATTTCCCTCAACTCCCTTCTCCTCTCCATCTCCCCCCAAGCTCACATCCAAGCGTCAGGCCACAGAGCCACGCTAAGCAGGCCACGTTGCTTCTACCCACAGCCCCGTTTGCATGCTCTGCACAGCCCCTGCCGAGGACTCCTGATTCCGCATGCAGAATTCCTTCCCATTTATTTCTTGTCCACGGGCTAAGTGGCCACGTGCTCTGCCTACCACATTTTACCTTAAGGAGGGTCAGGAACCCTTACTTGCCAGCAGTCTGTGTCCCCAATCAGACAGGGACAGCAGGTGTCTCTGGGTCCTCCCTTCGTGGGCACCCAGCATCCAGACAAGCTCCTGGGGCATCACGGAGGCTCCTGGTGCTCAGGCCCAGCCCCCCGGCCTCGCACACTGTTGTGGGGGTCGGGTTTGTAACTGCTTCCATGGCCGCCCTCCCCCGGCAGAGAGGGTCTTCGAGGAAGGAGAGTCAGTTCTTCCATCCGTATGTCCTCAGCCCCCATCGGTGAGCCTGGCGGTCTTCTCAAAGAGCGGAGCGGCCCGTGAACGGAACTTGAATTCGAGCCAGTTCTGATGGGCCGTTGACTTGTGGATTCGGCAAGCTCTCCTGCGTTACGGAAGCTGATTTTGTGTGTGGTGGAAGATAGATTAGCAGGGAGGTCAACAATGCAAAAGGTTAAGTTTTCAGCTGTTTAGAATTAAGTTATTTCGGAGAGTCAGTCAGTTAAGCACCTGCCTTCGGCTCAGGTCATGATCCCAGGCTCCTGGGATCGAGTCCCACATTGGGTTTCCTGCTCAGTGGGGAGTCTGCTTCTCCTCTGTTACTCCCTCGGCTTGTGGTCTCTCTCTCCATCAAATGAATAAATGAGATTTAAAAAAAAAAAAAGAATTAAATTATTTTCTACACTAAAAAAAAAAAGGCTGCACGACAGAAGGAAGCTATGATGACCCAGATCATCTTTTTAAAGGGAAGGAGGAAGAAGTGGGCCGTGAGCCAGCACGCTCGGCTGGAAGCTGTGGGAAGGACGCAGCCCGGACGCAGGGGGCCCCCCTCCATGCGGCCCCAGGGCCCGGCTCCGCACCGCCAGGCCAGGGAACGGCGCGGGTGGTCAGACTATCCCCACCACGGACGAGCGGAAACAAAGGAAACGCAGAGACTGCGCTCCCGTGACCTTGGGCGCCTGGGCCCGCTGCGCTAGGAGCGGCGCCAAGAGCGAGAACAGCCAGGAGACCAGGAGACGGCGCCGGGCGTTCCACGCCGGCAGGAGGCTGTGTCTCGGGCATCCGCAGACGCTCACGGGGAGGGGTACGGTGATGCCACTAAAGCTACGGGGCTCCACGGCAGCTGGGTCACGCCTCCCCAGTGGCCCCAAGGGCGTGTGCCTTCTGTCTGGGGCCTCCATCTTCCTCCCACGGAGAGGCGTCAGGGGGAGACCTGGGGGCCCAGCGGCCTGCCACTTCATACCCTGGGACGCAGCTGTGTCCTTGCAGCTTGCCTGGAGAGGGCTGGGGCTCATAAGGAGTGTCTGACCCCAGCAGTGCCAGGACGCATGGGCAGCTGGCATCTGTGTGGCTCTGGGACCCCTCTGGGGTGGGACGCTGGCCCTCCACACATGGGGTGTGGGCATGTGACAAGGTGACACAGGGAAGGAGGCTGCTTGGGGTGGTGGGGATGGAGGGGATGGGAGAGGGCTGCGGTGCCGTCTGCTCATCTCTGTGGGCAGCTGGGGGGTGCCGGGCACAGACATGAGTCCCTGCTCGGCCCTGAGTGTCAGACAGGTGGCCACCTTGAGACCCGGTTCCTGCCTTGCTGCTTGGCGTCCCGCTCCCCTGCGTCCCCGTGTCCGCGCACAGGCGGGAAGGAGCTCCAGGACACGTGGCCGAGGGCCGGTCTGCCAGGAACCCACAGTGCTCACACCCCACTGGGTGACCCCTGGGTGACAGTAACGGGCAGAGCCATGGCAGGGATGGGGACCGGCAGGCTCGGCAGGGCACTCTGCTGTCCTGTTATTATCAAATGATGGAGGACTGGATGGTCTTATGGTCTTGCTCTAAGTGCTCTCTGGGTTGTGGAAACCGTGGGCATTCTTCCAGCCATGGTATAGACTTGGCCAGGCAGACCGTAATGCAGAACATGGATGTTTGTCGGGGAGGGGGCAGTGCAACCAGGACAAAGCCCACTGTGGTCTCTGGAATGGTGGGGACATCATTCTGGGAGTAAAAGCCCTGTTTGGGGTCTCGTCAGATGAACCGGCAAGCTGGTGTGTCCCAGAGAGCTTGGGGAAGGTTAGCCACGACGAGATGCCTGGAGAGCACAGGCCACACAAGCAACACGACATGTCTTTCTAGTACCTTCCAGGACGTTTCTCCAGGGGAGAGACTTTGGTTAAAGATAAACCCCACCGTTCAGGCTGGTCCCCGGGAAGGTGTAACGTCCCGCCACCACTGCGATCCCAGTGCCCCTGTTGGCAGGTCTAGCATCCGCCCAGACGCTCCACGCACCGACGTGGACTTGTCCAAGGCTCGAGAGCTCAGAGACGCCAGACCCGAGTCCAGCGACTCAAGTTCCAACCACTGCACGGCTGTCGGACGAGCAAGTCTCATGAGGACTCAGTCAGACCTGTCATCTCGCTTCTGCACCGGAGAGAGCGCTGCGTGTTAGGAGTGCGGAGTCCGGAGCCGCTGCAGGCACCACTTCAAGGCGCTCAGGGACACTGCAGTGTTCCTGGAGCATCGCCCCACATGCACTGAGCTCCGTTCCTGGAAACTGCCCCCTCCTCCTCCTCCCCGGGGTGGCGGGTCACACCGGCCGGGGTTTCACATGGAATTACGACAGATTTGCTTCCAGGGCTGAAGCGGCCCTGTCCACTGCTGGGGTGCCGGGGTTCTTCGAAGTAACACTTTTTAAAAAATAAAAATTAGAATTAAAAACTGAGTTCAGCGTGAAGTCTGACCATAGAACTCAGTCATCAGAAGGACTTAGAACTCCAGAGGTCCAGGCCTTCAAAACCAGTGAAGCGCCACGTGCCCACCTGGTCTGCCACTGCTCCAGTCTACAGCGGTGAGTACTTCCCGACAGAGAACGGCGGAAGGACCTGCTACTTTTACCGACGTATTTTTGGAAATCCCAGCTCGGGGTCACTAAAAACATGGCGTCGAGGATCGCGCACGGGTTACGTTCCTGCCACGAGGGAAGCTGGTGGCTGTCACGAGAGCATCTGCAGAGGTGCGCTGTGCACGCAGGGAAACCTGTTCGTTGAGAGCAAATGAGAACCAAGGAAAAGCAGAATCGGACCCACAAACAGAGAACGAGCTGACGGTTGCCCGGGAGAGGGATGGGGGGACGGGAGAAATGGGTGAACAGGAGAAGAAGGTGCAGGCTTCTGGTAATGGAATGCACGAGTCAGGGAGACGGAAGGTGCAGGAAGGTCTGTTACGTCGTGACAGCGGGAACCGGCACGGGACAGCACAGATGCAGTTACACTGCCGGGAGCTCCCCAGGATGCAGAGCGGGGTCCGCCGGTCCCTGCCTGAATCTAATGCGACACTGGGGGTCAACTCGACTTAAACAGAAAAGAGAAAGAAAGCAAATCCTGGAGGAGTCACCCCGTCTGCTGTGAAGTCACCCTGCCCCCTGCCGCAGGTCCTGATGGGGTCCCGTCTGACTCCGAAGTCGTGTGTCGGTAAAGGAGGTGTTGCAACCAGAAGGGAAGCTCCAGTCTCAGAAGAAGCCCGCTGGGAGGGTCCTCCTCCGGGGCGGGGGGCGCGAGGTGGAAGGTGCCTCCTAGAGTGCCCTGTTCAGTTAGTGACCCCTACTGTCATCATGGACCTTCTCCTCGCTGAGCGGGGCGTCTCCCCAGTTAACTCGATAATTACGGTAATCTGGCTGCCGACCATCTGTTGCTCTTTCTATCATTACTTGCAGGGGCACGTGAGGTCAGGCTGCGGTGTGGCCCCTGGCCCCCATCTGCCCGGGGCTGAGGGTTAGTCCAGGATGGCCCTCGTGTGCACTCAGGAATGGTCTGAGAGGGGAAGGTCCACTGGAATTCTCTTTGCAGAAGCTGGAGACCTAATCCTGTTTTTAAAGAAAACCAGCATCTGAGTTGATGGAAGAGGTCGCGTCTGTCTTCAGTTGTGGAACGGGAAAAACCCAGACTGTTTAGTAGAAAAAGTCCAGAGCGCAACTCTCTGATGAGAAAAAAAACTTAAAATGAGCAGCCTCTTGCTTTATAAGGCACTTAAAGCCTGTGGTAAAACCGTCTTCAGCATATTTGAACCCCTGGCAGGCTCGGGAATGCTCCTAGCACATCTGTAAGCAGGAGGGCTTTCTAGAATTACGTGTTACTGGTACTGTTGTTATTACTCTAGTAATAATACTGGCTGGCACTGAGTGTGCACCGACTGTATACTTCTCTTCCCAGAATGAGAGTCAACATCCATCATCCCCCGCCCCTGAGTGAATGTGGGTCACTCCCGTGCCTACGATGCCACGCGTAGCCTTCCCGTCCCCGCCAATGGGGAAGGGGAGGTTCTCGTCAGCTGAGGGACCCACAGGGAGGAAGGGAGCCGGGCTCTGCCCCAGCCACACCCTAGCCACTGCTCCACAGGAAGGGCAAGAAAGCATCAGGGGTAAGCCTGAGACCCATGGGATGAGCTCCTGCACTGTTTTTAACTGCAGCTAGAACGAGTAAGCAACCTGTTTAAAATTTCAGGCATTCAGCTCTTATCGCTCCTACTTGCAGGGCAATTAGAAGCGCCGGCCAGAGCTTGCTTTGCTCAGGTGAACTCTCTGAACAGTTCAGAACAGGAGGGAAGCCTGCTTGGCTCCCTGCGCCTCCAGCAGTCATGCCTCTTGCCCCCGACTGAAACCTCAAACACGGCCACTCGATCCCGGGGCCACGGATCCCACCCGGCTGCGCGAGGACTGAGAAACGGGTCCTGTGCGCCCGGCAAACTCGGCTCCGCACCCCGGATTATTTTCACTTACTGGATTGGCAGAGCTGCCAGTGGGTACCGGGACGGAGAGCCACTGCCTTCCGACCCCGGCTGTCATGCACCTGCCCGGCCCCGCCCCCTGGGGAAGGAAGACAGTCTGAGCTAAGACAGCAAAGCAGGCTGAGACATCACTCCTGACGCAGAGGAGGCCATCGCAGGTGTGGACAACTCAGGGTTCCAGGGTTCCCAGGGGTAGGTCAGAGACAGTTCCAGGCAGGAACGTCCTTCTGCTCATGGCCTTGCCCCCAGCAAGCGGCCACTGTGAGGACACGGCGTTAGAGACCGGACCCTAGGGAGAGGGGAGGGAAGGCATTCCCGACCTGGCTCACACAGCTGGCCTGACTCAGGGTGCTGACGGCTCTCATGTAGCTCTGGTTCCGCGAGCGGAATTTCGGGGAGTTGTAGCTGGCCGAGGGGTCCAGGCCGTGGCCGGCAGGCACGTCGCTTGTAGCTTGCAGGTAGCTCTGGCTAAAAGAGAAAAGAAACGAAGAGAAAAGGTGTTCTGTGAACATGCACACGGAAGGGGCAGAGCAGGGAGGCTCATTCCAATCCACGCCAAGAGGCCGTTGGGAAGTTTCCAGCTGGATGTGTGTCTTTTGGTGGACATTCCAGCCTTAGGTCCACACTGCGGGCTCAGTTACAAATGCAAAGTCGTCAGAAGTAACAGGGGATGCTGTTTACAAAGCTGCTTTGCAACCTGACTGTTCGTGGCCAGGTAACGAAGTTAGGATCCTTCCACGTTCACAAAATGTGCTGAAAAGCACTGTAACTCACAGAGCACAGGACTGGACGTGGCTCCTGAATTTAAGCCCAAAACCTGAGAATCTCACAAAAATCATGTTAGCTTTTGGCAACTTTACACACTCAGAAAAATAAAAGGAAGGCCAAAAGGCTTGCCTTTGGTTGTAACTCATGCACAGTTGCGCGGGTCACGCACTGCAGCAGAGATAAAGCGCAGGCTGGGAGGCCACCCTGCCTCACCCTCACAGTGGCTGCGTTCCTCCAAACTCCCTTAAAAACCAGCATTCTCTGATCCCCCTTCACGCGATGCTTTACTGTGTTTACAGATGGGAAACCCGTGAGGGCTTGTGGTGGGCAGAAAGGTCAACTTAGCTTAAACTTCTGGTCCACTGAATTCCGTTTCAAGTTCTGCAGACCATATTTTGATAATAGAGTAAATATTCATTTTATCTGATCCCAAGCTGCAGTTGTAAGACCAGATGTAGTGAAGCAATCCTCCTAGTCTGGGTCGCAGTGGGAACACCAACAGGATCAGTGCACGGGCCTGGACGTACAAATGGGGAGAAGTACTCTGTTGCTAAGTCTGGCTCCATTGTCAGTTAAAGTTTGTTACTCCCTTTTCGGAGTAAATGCCTGATGTAATTTGTTTTCTCTGTGATTTACTTCTTTCTGTAAAAATGGGTTAGCAGAGAGAAACTTGGCCCCAATTCTAAGTTCTGATTAAGCAGTGCCCATTTATTACAGATTTAAAGTCTGTATTTCTTTCTTTCTTCCTTTTTAAAAAAAAAATATTTGTTTATTTGACAGAGATCACAAGTAGGCAGACAGGCAGGCAGAGAGAGAAGCAGGCTCCCCGCTGAGCATAGAGCCCGATGTGGGGCTCGATCCCAGGACCCTGAGATCATGACCCGAGCTGAAGGCAGAGGCTTTAACCCACTGAGCCACCCAGGCGCCCCTGAAGTCTGTATTTCTGCCAGTATTAATAATACTTATTTTTACATATCATTAGAATATAATTTATATTGTAAATTATTATCATGTCCATTTTTGTTTTAAAACCAGGTGTGTAGCACATTTCAGCTCCCTTCACTGAAAACAAAACAAAACAAAACAAAAAGAGGAAGAAATTAGCTGTCATTCAGCTGGTTCTAATTTTGTAATTTGGGCATCTAATGGAGAGTGGGGACTCCTCGCCTAGACTCCTGGTTTGATCCCACAGCTCCAGGCTGCCAGGGGCCAGGCCTGACTAGCCATGCAAGACAGGTGGGCAAAGCCTCAGGCATGGTCACCTGTCCTGAGTGCGGCAGGAAGTGGCCAGAGTCCATGGGAGCAGTGAGATGCCGACGGACTGCATCCTGGACTGGGCTGCATGTGGGGCTTGGGGTGGCTTGCACAAGTGGGCGAGGTGCGTGTGTGCAGCTGCCCTCCACCCACCCCGGCCAGGGTCTGCGTGCATTCAGTCCAGCATTGTGTGCGGGAGCCTGGAACCCTCCAGCTAAACCCCTGACCTAGGCTCTTGGCCTCACTTCTGACTTTGCAAAAATGCAAAATCTCTGCATCTCCCCTCTCCTTGTTTGCTTTGAAATGGTTCATCTCACACTTCGCATCTCTGCCGGGTGGTGCCGATTTCCTATTTTCTTGCCATATACCAGCTCTCCCTTCTAATACCGCCTCCTCATTGTCTCAGCATTCTCAGATGAAGGGTCTCGGGGCCCCGGAAAGACTGGGTCTGTCTCTGTCTCCACACTTTCAGCTCGGTGGCTGTGAGGGCAGAGATGTCCTCAAAATGAACGCAAGGGACCCTTTTGGTGGCTTCTGGCTGGCACTCACCCCCGAGGATGTCTATGTTTCCAACATGTTTCTTAACACCCCATGATCTCTTTCCTCCAAAGCGGAGCAGTTGTCACTGTAGAAAGCTAAACACATTTTTTCCTCTGAAACATTGACTCATGATGGCTCACGTTTGCTACAATATTGTGCTGGATACACCCGGAAGCATTTGACGTGGCACAAACCGGCCACTGAGTCACTGGTGCCGGCTCACACAGTGTGCAGCAGAGCTCGACTGTGCCGCCAGTCAGCTCCAGGATTCATGCTTTTAGCCCCAAGACTGCAGCTGCTGAGTCAGAGAAGCAGAGAGATATACGGCCCTACATTTCCATATATCTTAAATAGTTCAAAAAACCCCTAACTTCAGCCTCACTAGACTTAAGAGGATTTTTTGGGCAACAGTTCCGTGTTTCTCAATATCACCGTGTCCCAGAGAGCCGGCTGTCCATGCCAATCACACATCTGGAGGCTGAAAATCAGACCTGACGCTGAGGGGCACAGGTGGGGCTCGAAGCCGATGGCGGGCTCCTTCTCCGGCACACAGCGCGCATCCCCAAGCCCCCGGGACCCTCACTCCAGGACAGCCCTGTGCCTCTGCAGATGGTTTCTGCAGAAAGGAATCCCACCTCATTCTGACAGCCCCTCAAAGCCCCGTGGTTATTCCCAAAACCGGAGAGTTCCTGCTTTGGGATCCCGGTTGCCAGGGGGAGAAGCACATCTTCATGTCTAGTTTTGCCCTGGCTTAGAGAATACAAAAAGGAAACCATAGAAAGGCTTCCAGAATAACACAAAGATACTTTTTTCCCCGTTTTCCCCTTCTGAATGGCAGCCCTGCTAGCCCGTCCCGCCAGTGTGGAGGCCCGAGTCAAAGGCAGCCAGAGGGAGATGTGGGGGAGCAGAGGCGGCTTCCCGGAATCCCCACGTCCCCCCCACGTCCCCTTGTGTCCCACCCCTGCATGCCTTGCTGCCGGTGGCTGCCCTGGGTCTGTGGGCTGAACCCCGGGCTCAGGGGCTCCTCCCTGACGTCCGACCCCGTGAGATGGACGGACAGAACCCGGTCTATGCGAAGCAGGCCCTGCCTTCAGCGACGCCAGTCCCGTAAGAAGACTCGGGATCCCCGACGAAGTAGCCCAGGCCTTTCTCTCTGGCGCTGCGGAAGAGCGGTAAGCACTGTGCGAGTTGTGGGAAGGGGAAATCCGCGCCGAGCGTGTCCCTCCCAGAGCCACAGGCACCCTCCATGTCTGCTCCGCACGAGGGGTTAGGAGGTGTGTCTGCTGTCGTGTCTTCCCCTGCCTGGGGCACAGGCTCCGGCCCCGAGCTCAGTCGTGACTGTTTCCTGTCCTTCAGGATGGAGAGGGGCAGGACCCCGGAACAGGCCTGAGCCCCGAGACAGAAGGGGGACACGGAGCGCGGTCGCTGGTCACCCCAGGGGAGCTGGAGGGCAGGAGAGGAAGGGCCACCTGCACCCGGCCCGGAGCGGAGGCGGCAGCGGCCCCAGGCAGAGCCATCAGGGGAAATCCCCACTGGGGAAACGGTGTTGGGGGATTTGGGGCAGAAACTAGATGGCAGCAAAGGTAAAAAAATGGTAGTGCGAGTGACCGTTCTGAACACTTTGTCGAATCTGTCCATGAAGAGGAGCGTGCAGGGGTTTTCTGAGGAAAGTCGTGAGTTTGGGGGATGAGCCACTGTATTTTTAGAAAGTGAGAGTCTATTGTGGGAAAGAGACCCCAGGGGGTGGTGGGAACAGCCCCCCCCCCACGTGAGCATGGCACTGCAGGCACACTGGGCACCCCCACCCCCGTGTTCCCGGTGCCCCACGTGAACGCGGCTCTGCAGGCGCACCTGCGGCAGCTGGCGCTGGGAGCACACGTGGGGGCAGCCTGTGTTCCCGCCCACTGGAGCCCGTGTCCCCGCAGACAGGTTTCTGCTCCCTGTGGGCATCTGCAAAGTGCGGCTCGCAGTAACAGGACCTAACGTGTCGCGCTTCCTGAATATTCAACACGGAAGGCTTAGGGGGTGCCCGACACGTGGGGAGCGCTAGCTTAATGGTGACAAACACCCATTTTCTTTGTCCTCGGAAGGCCTGGATGTGGGTAGAGGACCCAGGGCAGCGGCTCTGGTGTTTGGTCGCCATGTCTCGTCCGGCGGGAAGCTGATAGGGAGGGGGCTGCCCAGATGGGGCTCCATTTTTCCCTGTGAGATTTTGTCCCAACAAAACATTTCAACTGTTTAAACCTTTTTGAAGAGAATAAAAAAGAGATCTTCCCCCTAAAATAGAAATCCCAGAACAGAGCAGTAAATACGCAGTCTGTTTCTACCCATGGAAACCAAGCTGCCGTAGGAAGGGCGGAGCTCTAGTGCACAGCCCAGTCCGCTCTGTGGGTGCGGTGACCCCACATCCTCGTGGGGATCGCGCGCTGTCCTTCGTCCTAAATGCAGGGGGTGACGGGGCTGTCCCTGCGGCTCTGCTTTTCATTCCACCTGCGTATCTTCCTTTGTGACTCGACCTTCCAGCTGCCCCATGGTAAAGGCTGGGTTATCTGGCTTCACGGTTTTGTTCTGTGGGACTTCTCCGTAGGTTCAGACCTTTGTCAGACGGGAGCATGCTCCTTCACTCCGTGGCCTGCCGTCTCCGCTTCTTACTGGGTCACTGGATGAGTGGAAGCGTCACCTGGGATGCTGAGGGTCCCTCTGCGGCACTGACCTGTCTCTTTGCGTGGTTCTTCACCCGGGAGCTCTCAGCTCCCAGGGGACACTTGGCCATGTCCGGGGACAGGGTGGGTTGGGCGGGGGCATCTAATGGTAGAAGTCAGAGATGGGCACAGCGGGCTCCTGACAGGAGACAGCCGCCTGGCCGCGAACATCAGTAGTGCCGGGACGGAGAAGCCCAGCTTACTCCTGGACCAAAATCATGCCGTCTTACGAGCAGACCGTCTCCAGCCAGCAGCACCCGACCCACAGTCTCTTCAAGCGCACGCTGAACGTTCACTACAACAGACTAGACTTGGGGCCCTAAAACGGACCTTAACAAATGCCGAAAGAACAGAAATCACACCACGTGTGCTGTCGGACTGTGACGACATCAAACTAGAAATCAATCACAGCACGGTTTCTGGAAAACCCCCAAGGACTTGGAGGATAGACAACAGTCTTCCAAATCCCTCATGATTCCAAGAGGAAGGGTTTGGACGGAGATGGAAGGACACCCTGTGCAGGGGGAGGGCGGGGAGGCTGGGCTGATCCTCAGCCAGAGAACAGAACGGAATCTCGTCATTTGCGGCAACATGGGTGGACCGAGAGAGTGTTATGCTGAGCGGAGTAAGTGGCCGAGAGAAAGACAAATGGCACAGGGTTTCACACATATGTTGGATCTAAAAAAACAAATGAACAACACACAAAACCCAGAAACAGACTTTTAAGTACAGACAGCAAACCGGTTGTTGCCAGAGGGGAGGGTCGCAGGGGGAGTGAGTGATGGGGATTAGCCGTAGGGACTGCAGATTGTACGTTCCCCAGTTGTCCATCCATGGTCGAAAGAAATACAGTTGGGAAGGGGCGCCTGGGGGGCTCAGCTGGTGAAGCGTCTGCCTTCGGCTCAGGTCATGGTCCCAGGGTCCTGGGATCGAGTTCTGCGTGGGGAATCCCTGCTCAGCAGGAAGCCTGCTTCCCCCTCTCCAGCTCCCCCTGCCTGTGCTCACTCTCTCTCCCCCTCTCTGTCAAACAAACAAACAAACAAACAAATCTTCAAACAAAAAGAGGAAGAACTACAATTGGGTTTTGTATATTTTGCTAGCACCCTGGCCTCAGTAAATGCCATTATTTGTTCTCGTATTTGTTTTGTACTTTCCTTAGGTTTTCTGTGTGAACAATCTTGTTGTCTGAGAATAAACAGAATAAAGTTCTTCCTTTTTAATGTCGATGTTCTTTATTTATCTTGCTTGCCTTATCTTGCTCGGCTGTCGTCCACTCTAATGTCAAATAGGAATGATGAGGGTTGATGTCCCAGCCTTTACCTAATCTTAGATAATCTTAATATTTATACTGGCTCTACATTCTATGCAAACATCCTTCCTCCTTCCTCCAGCTGAAGGAGCTCCCTTTTCTCCTGGGTTTGCTGAGAGCTTTCTTTTCTCCGCATGTTTTGATACGATGATAACACGTTTCTTCTCCATTTGCTAATGTGGTGGATCCCTTCACTGATATTTATTTATTTACTTCCTTCCTTATTTATTTATTTTAAAAGATTTTACTTACATAATTGAGCGAGGGAGAGCGAGAGCGAGAGGGTGAGCAGAGGAAGGGGCCGCGGCAGAGGGAGAGAATCCCACGCGGACTCTACCCTGAGCACAAAGCGGAGCCGACCTGCGACCCCAGGACCCCCACCGGAGCCGAAACCCAGCCGTCAGACGCACAGCGACCGCGCCACCCCGGCACCCGCCCTCTCTGACTGATAGACGCAATCAACCGTGCCCCTCGGGAACGAGTCTATTTGGTCACGAAGAAACTGTGCGAGCAGTTTCTTTTTATACATTATTGGATTTGGATTGTTAATATTTTGTTCATTTAAAACAATTAGTAATTGCCTCTGTTTGGGTGAGGTTTCAGTACCAGACTTCCACGGGCGGCATAAAATAAGCCGAGAGGGACCCTGCTCCTTCGCCCTCAGGGTACTGTGTCTGGGCACGACGGGGTCGCCGCCTCCTTTCGCGTTTTTTTTTTTTTTAATTAAATTTTTTATTTATTTTCAGTGTAACAGTATTCATTGTTTTTTCACCACACCCAGTGCTCCATGCAATCTGTGCCCTCCCTAATACCCACCACCTGGTTCCCCCACCCTCCCACCATGCCCCTTCAAAACCCTCAGCACGCGTTTAATGGGATTTACCAGTGAACAACGGCAGCCGGAAGTTTTCTTTGTGAGAATGTATGTTTTGAACAATGACTTGAACCTTTTTCCTACATAATGCAGTTGTACACATTTTCTAGTTCTTCTGTGTACGTATGTTTTTCAAGGAATTGGCCCAATTCATAGAAGCTGTAGAATTCGTTGACGTGAATTTGTTTACTGTTTTCCCTAATTTTCCTTTTAATCTCTGATGGATCTGTAATCACTCCTTTTTCTATTCCTCATATTTGCAAAATGTATTTTATCCCTTTCCCCTTTTTTAAAGTGATCAGTCTTGCTAAGGGTTATCAACTGTATTAATCTTTTCAGCGAAGCGATATTTGTTCTTCAGTTTTTCTTTATTGGTCATTTTATATTTTTCCGATGTTCCTCTTTACTATTCCTTCCTTTAGCTTGGATTTAATCTGCTCTCCCTTTCTTTGCTCTTTAAGGTGGCGGCCTAGATCGCTGTTCCTAAGCCTACTGTCTAACAGAAACATTGAATGCGTGTGGAGGCTGCCTTAGCGGCTCACACAAACCTGCACACGCTGGTATCCACTGTTACTCCGTTCTGGACAACTTACGATTTCCCTTGCGACTTCTGTCTTTGACCCGGGATTTATCCACAGGTCTGTGATGAGCTTTTCGAGGTGTCGTACGGTACCTTCCGGCGCTCGAATCACACGTAGACCAGTCCACTTCTCGCTATTCTGTGCGTTACTGAGGCTGTTTCTTCCCCAGCATTTTACCTCTCTTTTCTTCAGCTTTTATATCCGTTGATTTGTTTCCAAATACCAAGACTTCCCCTTTGGCTTTCTGTCTGCCCTTAAGCAGCAAACTTCTCGCGGCAGGTCAGGTGCTCCCGTCTCCGAAAGGTGAGCTGGTTCTTCCCACCGTCTGTTCGCTCGTCAAGACCAGCTTTTCCTGTGAGACACAGACCCTTACAAGAGCTGCTTTCAAGTTCTTTTTGGGTCATCCAAACATCTGCGTGTGTTTCTTGCTAGTGAGCCTCACTTTGGTACAACTTTGCACGGCTTTTTCCTTCATCTTCCTTAGGTACAATGGATGTTGTTGACAGAGACTCTGGACCCTGTTATCTTCCTCTGAAGAGTGTTGATTTCTGGGCCAGGGGGTCGTCCTGAACTGTGAATGCGGGGATTTACACATTCACAGGATGGACCCGTGGAAAGCCCCAACTGTTCCCTGAGTTTAATATTCACCATGTTTTAGGTATCTTGCTGTTTTTAAGACACCACGAGTTGCTAGACTTTAATCCCTAAACATTTTTTTAAAAAGATTTTATTTATTTATTTGACAGAGAGAGATCACAAGCAGGCAGAGAGGCAGAGAGAGAGGAAGGGAAGCAGGTTCCCCGCTGAGCAGAGAGCCCGATGTGGGGCTCGATCCCAGGACCCTGAGATCATGACCTGAGCCGAAGGCAGAGACTTTACCCACTGAGCCATGCAGGCGCCCGAATCCCTAAACTTTGAATCCTCTTCAGAGGGCAGCAGCTGAAAACGAGGCTCGGATCGGGGCCAGCAGCTTTCACACACATGTTGGGGTTTCCCCACTATGGTTCCTTGGCTTCCGTGTTGTCCCCATCCCCTCATTCTTCTTGCCACTCTGGAAACCCCAAATCCTATTCATTAATATCCAAATTCATGACTGCAGCCCTTCGCTTAAATTCTTACTGTCCC
>NC_137889.1:1471933-1673918 GCF_963455335.1 Martes martes | reverse complement strand
GTTCTATGTATGATATGCTGTATTCTTACAATAGGATAAACTAGAGAAAAGAAAATGTTATTAAGAAAACAAGGAAGAAGGGCGCCTGGGTGGCTCAGTGGGTTAAGCCTCTGCCTTCGGCTCAGGTCATGGTCTCAGGGTCCCGGGATCAAGCCCCGCATCGGGCTCTCTGCTCAGCGGGGAGCCTGCTTCCCCTTCTCTCTCTCTCTCTGCCTCTCTGCCTACTTGTGATCTCTGTCAAATAAATAAGTAAGTAAAATCTTAAAAAAAGAAAAGAAAAAAGAAAGTAAAGAAGAGAAAATACATTTATACTATTGTATTTATATTTTATTTTAATTTTTATTTTTATATATGTTGTTATGGTTTTTTGCTTTCATTGTATTTATTTTATGCTTTTTTAAATTTCTTTTCAGTGTAACAGTATTCATTGTTTTTGCACCACACCCAGTGCTCCATGCAATCTGTGTATAATACACCACGTGGTTCAGACCCATGTTGCTCAAGGGTCGACTGTGTATACTTGCAGCGGGCGTATCTGATACATTCCAGAGCTCGTAACTGTTTTCTGTAGGGGAGTTCCTTCTCCAGAACTCCTACCTGTTCAGTTTTATTTTTTAAAATCATGTAGCTACAGTGGCGTTTGCCATTCGTTTG
The DNA here is from genome assembly GCF_963455335.1 of Martes martes. Taxonomy (NCBI): domain Eukaryota; kingdom Metazoa; phylum Chordata; class Mammalia; order Carnivora; family Mustelidae; genus Martes; species Martes martes. The sequence goes on along the minus strand of NC_137889.1, from coordinate 1,673,264 downwards.
GCTCACTGACATTTCAGGACTTTGCTGTTGTTTAGGGAATTCACCACTGGGGAGGCGGCGTCTGACTCCTACCACGGGGTCACTCACATTGGCCATTTCTTCTCGCAGACCTCCTTCAAGCCACGGTGCAGGCACAGGACCTACGGTCCTGCAATGAGGTGGGCTTTCCCCCGGCGCCAGGTGACGGCCGGGTAGGACCCACGTGGTTGGTAGGCGCCGCAGACGCTGCTGATTCTCATTTACAAAACTACTCCACGGCAGTTCAGACGTGCCTGCCCGTGTCCTGCCCACGGGTGTCAAAACTATGAGGCCTTTGCCCAAGGGGGCTGGACATGACGGTCTTCACGAAACCACTTCAGAGATGAGCTGACGCCCGGTTGCAGAGCCTTCAAACCCGCTTCTCTTCCCCTTCTGCAGAATCTCAGACATGCCCCATATTCTTTTCATAAGCTCCCTTTCTGCTTACTTAAAGAGTCCGCTGTAGAGCTCCTTTGTGAGCCCCGGGAGAGTTTGCATACGCTCATGAGCGTTCCGTGTGACGACAGAGCTGTGCACCCCGGGCTGTCAGTGCTCAGAGTGACCGCAGAGGCCACACCTGGATTCGTAGGGAACAGTGTCTCGGAGGTCAATCTGGCTCTGCCGAAAGGCTCCCTTGGGTTCATTTTTACTCAAAGTCTTTAAATTGGCCTCACTACCGACATCTCTACCAGGAAGTGTTGAATACAAGTAGAATAGAAGATATTGATTTAATTCTTCGAAATTTAACATTTCTGAGGTTTGTTTTTTAAATTCAACGGGCTATAACATCTTTCCCATAATTTATTTTTCCAAAGAGACACAAAACACAGGCCAGGATTAGTGAACTTCTACAAAGGATCGACGTCAACGGAGAGGGACCCGGGGGACAGAGACCAACCTCAGGCAGGACTGAAGCTGAACGGACCCCTAAAAAGCTTTTCTTCTCCAGCGTTAAAATGCTCTCCCCAGTAGGTTTATCCAGCAAAATGAGTGATTCATCTAACGAGCATTTATTGGTGCCTATCACAGAAACAAGATGATTGAATCATTGCCCCTTGTCCTCAAGGAGCCAGCTACGCTGCCCATAAATTTTAATAGAATTCGATTTTCTGAAGGATGTTTTTAAAGAGATCCAATGTCTTCCTGAAAATCTTGCCTTTGTCCTACTTCAACTGCTTTACAGTTCAACTTCTGAAATGTGTTTTAAAGGAAAGTGGCAATATTGTGAGGGGAGTATGAATTAGGCTGCACTTTAAGGAAAGCAGAGAGTTCAAAACATCAAAGGGAAGGTGTTAAGGAAAAGTTCCGACTACTTACCCTCCACATACGGGTGTTGATATCTTGATATTAACAGATGTAATGTGTCGAGATAGATGAAAAGATCTGCTCTCAGCACAAAATTATGTGTCTGTAAGCCTTCAGAGATTAAAGTAATGAATGGAAATAGGAAACATTTTTAAATAAGGGATAGATTTTTATATAAATATCGTATATTTATATGTACAGTACGATGTAGTACGGAATCCATCGGAGATCTACTATTATTAAATACTGAGTGAATCACAGCCACTTTAAACATAGTTGGACACTCCATGAAGTTTAATAATTTCCCTAGGCCCACGTTGACAGGCAGCTGCCGGGACAGGCAAACGCAGGGAGGCACAAAGCAGATCCGTGGTTGCTGGGGGCTGGGGGCTGACTGCCTGAGGGTCTGGCTGTCTTTTCGGTGTGAAAAGCGATGTTCATGTTCTAAAAGCGATCATAGTGAGGACCGCACAGCTCTGATATACTAACACGGTTGAATCGTGTGCTTCACATGGACGGATCGCACGGTGTGGAAATCATGTCTTCATAAAGCTGTTAGAAATCAGATACGAAAAGTGCTGTGTTTAGTTTCATAGCATTTGGGTCAGAGATCTAGGCAGGCCCCGGAGAGGGTTTAGCAGGGCGACCGTCATGGCAAAGCTTCCACAAACACTTCTGTTGTCCTGGGTGTTGGTTACGATTCTCCAAGGAAGGTAATCGGATAATCTGATAATCTGATAATCAACTCGTTTCATAAAGGCAAGAGAGTCTTGGCTGAGGGGAGACAGAGCACCCCAGGTCTGAGCTGTGATACAGCGGAGATTCAAGCGCAGAGATGTCACGGCCTGAGCGTGTATACGTTACTCTGTCACGTAGAAGCATTTTAAACATTTGCAATGGATCGTCACGACCGCTTGATGAGTTAACGAGAGCACAAGCCTGTCCCGGTTTGTTTCCAGAACAGAGAGCTGAGCCATCGCTGGCTCATGCGGCCGAGTTACCGGAGGATCTTAGGCTCCGCCGCCCCTTAGAAAACAGAACGTGACGTCAGCTGGGGTGCGGGGTTGCAGGGGGATGAATGGCCGCCGAAATGAGCAGGGCATTGAAGCCTTAAACTTCTAAATAAAGAAGTCCTAGACTGGAGGGGCATTTTAGGCAAACGAGGATGGAGGATGTTTCTAAAGCTAGTGTGAAAAGTTCAGGCTGGTCTCAGTCGATGGTCAAACCTGGGCACTCAGGAGAAATCCTCGCCGTCATCCGCTTTAAGTTGTGAACAGAGAAAACTCGGGGGAAGGTGGAAATTGCCTTGCTTCTCAAGGACGTCATAAATCTCATCTTGTGAAAAGAACTACAGTTCGCCATCCGCAGGAGTGGTGACAGAAATGCAAATTAAGTGTTTCCACCGGCTTCCCCGTAAATTATTCAGCTCCCTTGAAGAGGGAAGGGAGGAACGTTGAGAAGAGCAGATCTGAAGCCAGAGGACCGGGTTCTGAAGTCGGAGTTTCGTCCGTGCGCGTCCTTGCAGAAACCGCGCAAGCCGCTACGTGCCTGACCCACGCTTCCTTCCCTCGACTGCGAAGGCCATGCTGATCCCTCCCGACGTAAGTCAGGGGCTTGTTCGGAGGGTCCCGGGAGTCCAGGCCGTGGAGAAGGGGGACGCTCGCTGCGGTGTCATGCGCTCTGCCCACTCCCGCTGCCGGTGCTTTTGTCTTGAACATTGTTTTATTCTGCTCAGGTGCCCGCTGCACAGTACATCGTTAGTTCCTGACACAGCGCTCACTGGTTCACCGGTTTCTGGGGCCCCTGACGACATGTAGCCGCGGGCTGCTCGGCCCGCCATCACGGGGACCCCACGGCGGACGGGCTGAGGCTGAGCTCACTGCCTACAGAGAGCCGTTCTTGTGCCTGGAACTTTCCATTATTACTCATAGCTATGCCTTCTTCTATGTTTGAGACTTTCTTTTAAAACCCAGGAAATAGGTTTTCTCTTTATAAAAATTTTTGGCAGTTATTGGTTTGTGTTTAAAGGCTAGAGTCAAGGCAACAAGAAAACCTCACTCAGTGAATCTGCAAATGCTAACCTGTCCCCCAACCCCCTGGCGCTTGGGAACAATGCAGGGTCCTAGACCACATTTGCAGAGACGGGTTTAGGATGTTCAGTAAATAGAATTCTAGGTGATTCCATCGGGGTGGTCAGTGGACTGGACCACACCAAGAAACACAGATGCACGTGGATACAGGGGCAGGGACCCCACTGCAAGTCCTTTCAAAGAACGTGCATTTTTATCCGTCTCACCCCCAAACAACAAACCCACAAATGAAGCGTCTTTCCTGCGGTGGTAGGACGCGGGCAGCTATCCACACTGTCGGCTGGCCAGGATGCCCTGATGGCAGGTTACGTAGCCATGGGTCCTGGAAAACAAGCCTCCAGCCACGTAGCCTGACCATGCATGAGCAGAGTCTACAGCATCTGGCAAACAACGGAGCAAACCTGAGGTACTCACCCGTGCGGGCACCCGCCCTGAGCCCCTCCCCTCAGGCACGGAGCGGAACCATGCAGTTCTGGAGTGGTTGATGGTGGACCCGACAGAGGTGTGAACAGGGCAGCCTGGGTGTCCCGTGTTGGGGTGGAGAGGGAGCACCAGGAGCGCTTCTCGCTGGGAGCACTGAGTTCAGTACTTGGCACTGGGTCTCATCAGAGAGTAAAGGGTCAATTACTGAACAGCACTTGCCTGCCCGGAGAATGCTGGGCCAATGGGCAGGCTGGCTCAGAACGGCCAAGTCCACCCACGGCCTGGATCCCCCGGACAATCACGAAGACAGAAAACACTGCTGGGCGCCCCGTCCGAGTCGGGGAAGCAGGACCACAGACACACACAGCTCCTCACCCTGACACCGCTGGGATGAGCGACTCAGCGAGGCCCCCACACTCAGTGTGGCTCCCAGACTCTGAATGGGCTGCGCATTCCAGTGACCAGACTAAAATGTTCAGAAGAAGCCTGACAAGTAGGACAGAAGGATTGTTGCTGGCTGGGCCGACTGACTTCCATGGCGTCTAAGGAGTAGTGGATACGCTAGCGAGTACGTGTAACGAACACACCATCGCTCATTAACTGGTTACCCATTTATTCAAGTACGACTCCCTGAGCAGACACACACGCGTCGTGGTGCCAGGCACAGAGGGAAACGTGCACACGGCGCTTCCCTGCCGCGGCGGGCACAGCCGACAGACAGCAAACTGCCTAGCCTCAGACCCTGAAGACCAAAGAACTTAGGGTCACGTTCAATTCCTCCCTCACGAGGCAGTGAGCAGGAAGAAGACAGACAAGGGAATCTGAAGATAATGGAACCCGGGTGCATCCCCTGGGATGAGAGCTCAGCCCAGCCCGGCGCCGGCGTCGCCCCTGCGGAGCCGGTCCTTCCTGTCGGGTACGCCCCTGCGCGCGGGTCTGCCCTGCCGGGGGAAGCCGCACGCTCTGCCACAGGGAGGCGGGTGCTGCGCGGCTTGTAGCTAGTCCCCCCGCCCGGCCTGGTGGTCCTTCAGCCTCACCCCACACCCCCGAGCCCCTGCCGGAGCCAGCGTCCGGCCAACCGGGACTCTGTCCCTGGCGCAACCCCCGTGCGGTGCCCGGGAGCCCTGGGCCCCGGAGGTGGGACCGCGGCCTTCCCGAGCAGGATGTTCCCGAGAGCCCTGCGGAGTTCGAGGGGCCAGACCCCTACCCTGGACATCTCATCAGGGTCCTCTGACCCTGGGGCCCCCGGGGGAGGTCTGCTCACCAGCCGGCCTCCAGCAAGGACCCTGCTGGGTGGTCTAGCCACCGTCTGCCCCCTGCCACGTGTCTCTGCTCTCTAGTTCCCCATCATGCCCCCCGCCCCTTGTCTTCAGAGTTGAACCTGACCACCCCCCGCGGCAGCTCCCCACCTGCTGTCCACACACCTCTGGTGATCCTGACTGAAGTCCGCCTTACCGCGTAGCAGACGCCACGAACACTTGTCCCTGAGTCCCCCGGGCGCCCTCTGTCCCTCAAAGTAATATGGCAACAGGCTGACAATAACGTGACTTAGGGCCTCCACGCCGTGCCCCAGCCCCAGGCCCCTCACCTCCCGCTCACCTCCTCCTGGCTTCCCGGCCGGCTCTGGTTGAGACGGACCGCTTCTTCCCCCGTTCTGAGGCGTGTCCTTGCCTCAGGCCATTTGCTTCCTGTTCCCCTGCCGGGAGCCCCCTCATCCCGGAGACCCGCACAGTCGGCTCCCTGGGTCCCCCCAGCCATGCTAGTTCAAACTGCCACCGCCCTCCGTCCACCCCCACTCCCGTCCCGGTTCCGCCAGACCCCGGGTCAGCTCGTGCTTCCCGCGGCACAGCTCGCCTTCTGAACACGCCACACTCACTACAGATCGGCGGTTACGGCCACTGCCCGTCTCCTGGGTCAGGAAGCGAGGCCAGCGCGGCCGGGGGGTCTCATTTGTTTGTTCCACATCTAAGGCAGATAGGATAGTGCCCGAACGCACGAATGGATGAATTGCTACCATCACCGGAAAAGCAATCCCCCTTTCTGCCGTGCTCAGTGGGCTGAACGGGTCGGCCCAGACCGGCTGGGTGCCGTCCTGACATGGCCTGGGGACAGTCCGATCGCGGCACACACAGGGCAAAGGAGAGCGGAGATGCTGGGTTCACAGTGATGCTGTCTGGACCTCTGTGGACTCGTGTTTCGCACCATGTCTAGCCCTGGACACCTGGTTTTATCAGCCAGTACGTTCCCTACTTAACTGGAACCTTCCATATTCAAAACCAAAGATTCCTGACAACGTGCAGCCTCTAAGCAGTGGTCTGTCCATGGACGGCTGAGTTTTAAAGAAAGGCCCAATTTCGGTGATGTGTATTAGCCACGGTAGGTCGTTACCGATAAGTATCACCGTCATCTGACGCTTCCTAGTCAGGCATGACTTCGCTCCCCACATCGCGCGGGTTCACTTGGTGCGCGCTTACTGAGCACCTACTTGGCATGCGCTCACTGAGCACCTAGCACACGTGAGGAGCCACGCCCAGTGAGAAAATTATCCTCGTTCACCGACTCACCGGTCTTCTCCTCCAACTAGTACTTACTGAGTGCTTCTGCGCAGCGCGTACTGTCCCAGGAGCCGGGAGGATGGCGGCGAGTGTGACCGGAGAGCGCTCGTCAGGGAGATTACAGGGTGTGATCTGTAGGGAAACAGGCCGCTGCCGTCCAGGTCGGAGGCAGGGAGGCCAGTCGGCGCAGAGACACTGCGATGCTGTAGCTCAGAGGCAGGACTGGGGAAGCAGAGGCCGGCTGCGCTCTGGGCCTCGCCCCACAGGACGCAGGGGGCAGGCGGGAGCACAGCCGAGGGCCGTTCTGAGACCTCCTCACTGTGCACACAATTGTCTTTGTGGCTTTGTTTAGGGGCATTTCCTCCTTCGTTTTCTTACCCAACAGTCAGAATGGGACCCGGATATTTCTATTTCTTGGAGATTCTTGAGCTCAAAAATAAATATTTAAGTTTTCTAACCTTTGCTTTGGCAATACTTTTGATCTACAAAAACCCTCCCCAAATCCTGCAGTGTCAGCACACACCCTCCACCGGCATTCTGTAACATCGGCGGCGCACATCGTCACGGAGCCATTAGCAACACAGGACGCTACAGGCAGCTCGCTGGAGTTCTACGTCTTCCCACTGAACACGTTTCAGGGTCAGGATTCAGGCCGGGACTCCTGCTGCCGTCAGCTGTCCAGCCCCTGGTCGCCTGCAACAACCGCCCCACCTTCCCTTGCCTTGCATGACCTGATGCTTTGGAACACCACCTGTCACTTGTTTTGTAAAATGCCCCTTCTTTGGGGCCACCTGGGGGCTCAGTCAGTTAAGCGGCTGACTCTTGGTTTTGGCTCAGGTCATGGTCCTGGGCCTCTGGGATCGAGCCCTGCATGGGGCTCCCTGCTCAGCAGGGAGCCTGCTTCTCCCTCTCCCTCTCACCCTGCTCGTGCTCTCTCTCTCTTGCAAATAAATAAATACAATCTTAAAAAAAAAAAAAAGTCCCCACGTCAGGCTATGTGACGTCTCCTAGGATGAGCTGGAGGTAATGCATTTGGGGCAAGAATTCCACAGAAGTGACGTTGAACTTTCTCCTATACCTAGGGGTGCCTGGGGTCCTGGTGTCTTAGAGGGTGCGTGTGAGGGTGCTGGGTTCATCCTCAGTGGAGTGTCGATGGTCCCCCTGGGAATGTTTCTCAGCGTGGTTTGCTCACCTGCTCACACGCCCTGCTGCAGTCGTGGGCGCTGCAGGGTGGCCTCGTAGTGACCTTCCGTCCCTGTCCCTTCCAGCCCAAGTGTTCTCCTGCAAGGAAGAACTGTCCTGCTGCCCAGGCTGACCATTCTGTCAATAACAGAGTAAAGTCGGCCCGGACTCAGGAGCTGGGGGCTTACAACCCAGCAGTATTCACCAGCCGCGGTCTGGGCCGCGGGGAGCCTCCGCAAGCTGCTGTCTGCGTCTTTTCAACCTGCTCCCACCCTGGGCTGAGCACTTCTTCACTTTCTGAAACCACCTGGTGGTCCATCTGATCTGGTGTCTTCTCTGCCCTACACTGGGGTCGGACATCTGTCCAAAGAGCACGACGGGCTCCCTTCCCTGGAGACTGGTATTGAGGAATCAAGTCCCAGGTGCTGGGTGCTGGGTGCTGGGTGCTGGGTCCTTGCTTCCAGGCCCTCAGCAGACGGTGTGGGGAGGGCTGGGTGTTAGCCCCGCACCACAGGGGCACCCACGTCAGTCCCGGCGTCTGGATCTGGTCTGCGTCTGTGTGCGCATCACAGAGTTCCTACTCCCTGTCCGATCCCAGTCAAATGCCACGGTTCTCACCTTCCCTCGCAGGTAAGGTGTTCCTCCGACAGTGAGGTGTGTGGGTCTCACCGCCACTCCATTCAGTTCCCCGTGGGAGCTTCATACTCGTCAGCTGTGCTTACAACTCTAACCCACGTGCCCCGAGAAGCGCGCGTCCTCCCCGGGGCCCCGAATCTGTAGGATTTCTTTAGCCTCACCCCTGTGGTCGGCATGTTTTCCAAAGTCTCCGTCCGGCTCACTCCCATCTCCCCCGCCCCCCACCTTCAGCATCACAACGTCTTTTGTGTGTGGGAACCTCACTGGCTTTCACACCTATTACGTTTGGGGTCCTTGTTGATTTCAGCTGATTGTTTATGGCTTGGGCCCGTGAATCACCAGCGTGGTTCTACAGTCTGGAACCACCTCAAAATGTGTCCCCAGAGGGGTGTGGGTCTCCCCTTCACACTCACTGCCGGTTCCCTTTCCTTGTTCTTCCCACCACCTCCTGTGGGTAACTGTCAGTCCTGGACTGTCAGGTTGAGGGGTGCGATGGACTCCCGCATTCTGCACTGGGAGAAGAGACCGTGAACATGGCAGATCAGGGCCGAGCGGAGGGGACCTAGAGTTATTCTGGGGCCAAGTGCAGCTGAGAGGCTTACCAGACATCTCTACGGAACCACAGCTGGGCAATTTCCTATCCCATATGGAATCCAGACAAAAGTGAGAGGTTCATGGGAAAATCCGAGTGAATCAGCCCAAAGATGATCTCTGAGGCTGTGCACGTGGGCAGGGTCATGCAGGAAGGTCACAGAGAGAGGTCAGAGCCAGAGGTGGCATCAGAGCCCCGGGCGCTAGGTACTCCCAGGTGAAGCCAGAGGGAGGGGAGGAAGCCGACCCGTGATGGGAATGCAGGTCAGCATCATCCGAGACGGAGGCTTCATTTGTGCAGAAGGGGGGGGGGGTTATGCAACCGGGAGACACGGCAGCAGGTTCTCCGGAGCAAGTGCGGAGGGGAGACCCGCAGAGGTTGTGGGCGGCCGTCAAAGTGGGGAGCCCCGGGGCGTGGCCGTGGAGGGCTGGGGACCAGGGAGCAGAAGCCCCGCGGAAGGGCCCCGCTGAGGCCAGCAGCTGCCTGACCCGGGGAGTCACACCCAGCATCTCACACCACACGCACGACAGGAGCAAGTGGATAGTCCTCACGCGAGAAACAGTGTAAGCATGTCACCACGTGTCCCGTCCCTGCACCTGCTGCCCCCCACACGCATGCTCTCCACGGGGCGTCTGACCGCCCCACCGCACCCCAGCCTCTCCCGTCTGCCTCCCGCGGGCGAGCGCCCCTCCCAGCCTCATTGGAACCTTCCTGCCACACCCGCTCCCTCCACCTCACTTACTTCATCTCCTGGCCGCCCGGGCCCCTCGCACCCGGCTCCTCCGCGGGACCTGCTCCTGCCGGGGCTGGTGCGACCCCCGGGCTCCCATCTCCCCAGCGCTCCCTGCGCACCGCGGCACGGCTCCCCGCCCCTCCGGCTCCTCTTCCATCTTTCCGGACACTGCCTGGCAGGCAGCCCTCGCTCTGCGTCCCGCCTCTGCTCCGCATGTTCCTGCCGGGCCTGGGCGCCCACCCACACGGACTCATCACACGGCTCTTTTTGTGATAATTCCCCAATACACAGCCCCGCCGCGGCCACCAGGACGGGCTACGTAATGTTGCAGCAACAGAGCCTCCGAAACATGGGCTCCAAATAAACCAGGTTTATTTTCACTCTCTGCCACATGCCCACCGTGAGCCATCTGGGGACTCTGATCTATGCTGTCCTCTCTCTGGGACTCAGGCTGAAGGAAGCACGGCTCCCCGAAACTGCTGGGCACCACGGCTGAGGGAAAGACGGTTCTGGAGGGTCAGGCCCATCGAGAGGTGACACACGTCGCTTCCCCTCACTCTTACGGGCCACATGCCGATCCCATGGCCCCTCAACCCCTGGCGGCTCGAGGGTGCCCCCTCCCCCACCAGCCCAGAAGGCGGAGGAGGGCAGGTGCTCAGTGGGTGGCACCGGACTGGGCAGATCTGGGCCGAGATGGCCATCCGGCAGCCTCTCTCCTCCCTGGTCAGCAGGACAGTGCACGCGCTGCTCGTCTCCACCGTTTCAAGCTCCACGTGCCCGGAACGGGACTCAGCAGGCCGCCCCTCTTGACCCTAGCCCACGAGAGCACCTGCGACCTCGGGGGAGCCATCGCCGGGCTCTTCTAGAGACCACGCATGCGCAGCGCAGACCTCTCCGGCATCCGACCCTTGCTCTCCTGCCTCCCCACGCTGCTCTCACGGCCCCCCGGTCTTGACTGACAATGAATTGTACCCACGTAGTCAAAGCGATCTTTCCAAAACGGAACTCTGTTAGTCTGCTTGAAAATTTTCAGTGCCCTGTAGGACCTTCAGGAAAAATATTTTAAGAAAATTACTTGCCTAACCAACAAGATTTCTGGAGCACAATTCTAGTAAAGACGGCGCATGCCCAAGAGCTCCCCGCATTGCCAGCAGTGACCCCGACGACGGAGCCCGGCCACACTCTCCTTTGCAGCTGGCAGCCCCGCAGATGCTAGGCACCGGCCGTGTGCCAGGGTCACTGAGACACGTCCCCTGTCCTGCGGGTCAAGTCTGGGGAGTGAGGCAAGGGGGAGACCAGGTTGTCCCCTGGGAGGCCGCCCGTGCCTGGGGACACGTCCCGCCCTGTCGGGTGACAGCCACCGGCTCCACAGGGTTTTACCAGGCCACACAGAGGCGAACCACCCCTTCAGCTGAGAAACTGTCCCCACGCTCTCGACCTCCTGCCACACTTTCTGGCCGTGGTTCCGAGAGCACGCGCTTGCTGACCTACCGCTCTATGAAGTGAGAGGCACGTGCTATTTACTCAGGAAATGTGAGTCCCCCGAAACTCAACATTGTAAGTGCGCCGAGCACAAGGTCACCAGGGCCCGGCCGGTCGCGGAGGTACGACACGGCCAAGCACGGAGCGTCCCCGGGCGGCCCCGCGAGGGTGTCCCCGCGAGGAGGCTGCGGTGGAGTCCGGAAGCCGAGGAGAACACAGACGAGGGGACTAAGAATCGTCGCCTCAAACGTGCGGGGACACGGCACGGGGAAACCGTCACCGGGCGCTTCGTCGGAACGCACCCCGTGATGACAGGGGCCCCGGCGTCTCAGGCGGAGAAGCCCGCCGTCCACGCGGGAAGAAGGGGAAGGCCCTGCTGCCGCCTCACGGGCCCCTGAGACCCGTGGCAGGTCTTTACGGGCAACGTCACCTGCCCTGGCCCCGCTCTGCCCACAAGGCGCTCCCCGGGCGGACCGGGGCGGGGGGGGGGTATCAGAGGACACCGCGGGATCCGGGGAGGGACGTGCATGAGAAGGAACTGAGAAGGGAGCAGGAACGTCGCGGGGGTAGACATTCACGGCGTCACGATCCCTGCAGGGATTTTTAGGGAAGACAGAAGCGGCGGACGGGGGCGAACTGTGTGACCGGGAGAAGCCGTCGGCGGGCGGGCGGTTTGCAGCCCCTGCAGGGGACGCTGGGGGCGTCCGGACACAGGCGAGAGCCGGGGCTGAGGAGAATGACTGTGAGCGAGTGTGCGGTTCGCGTGGTGAGTCTCTGCAGCGGTCGCAGACGGCCGGGCCTGGGGGGGGGGAAAGCCGGAGCGCCGGCCGGGAGGGGGAGGCTGGACTTCCGGCGCACGCCCACCTGGCCGCCCGTCCTCCCCCCACCCGGCTCTCCACGAGTGCCTGTCACATTCGTTTGTGTCCTTTTTGAACAAGTTCACTGCGAAAGGTAACCTTCTAGTTTGCATTAAAACTATTTATTTATTTATTTATTTGACAGACGGAGATCACAAGCAGGCAGAGAGGAAGGCGGAGAGAGAGGAGGAAGCAGGCTCCCCGCGGAGCAGAGAGCCCAATGCGGGGCTCGATCCCAGGACCCTGAGATCATGACCTGAGCCGGAGGGAGAGGCTTACCCCACGGAGCCACCCAGGCACCTGCATTAGAATTATTGATGCCGAGGCCAGAAGCACGAGCTCCAGAGCCCACAACGAACACCCACAGCCCCACAAGCCGTCTCCCCGCTGTGTGGTCCGGGGCCGCCTCTCTCCTTCCTACGGAGCCACGAGGGGGTGGGGGGCCAGAGGCGGCAGCAGGGGGACCGACCTGCACCTCCACTGGTGAAGTGACATACAGCAACACCCCGCAGGTTGAGTAGACACTCAGGGTGTCTGGTTTTGAGCCATTTTAAGCTTCCTCTTCCCCAAAGAATTGTGCAGGATCTGAAGACACTGGGGGAGTGAGCCCCCGCAGGCGGTGGTGGGAAGAGACAGGGTGTGGGCAGGAAGAGGGGAAGTGGAATCGTGTCTCTCCTGCTAGGCAGGGAAGGAAGGAGAGGACGGCCTCGGGGTCGCCCAGGGAACCAAGAGATGCTCTGGGCACCAGACCGGCTGTAAGGGAAGGGGTGTCCTCGCTCTCCTCCTTCCTTCCCACCCCGGTGCCAAAGGGCCGGCATTGGGAAGAGCGAAGTGGGGGGGCGGTTTGCGAGCACAGACCGCTGTGCTCCCCCTCTTTTCCCCTGCAAGCTCCTGCCTTCACAGAGGGAACGGAAGGGAAGAGCCCTGGACTGGAGAAGAGGTCGAAGTTTGAAAAGAGCCTAGAGTGTCCGGGTGGTGGTAAACGCCTCATCCGTAGGGATCGAGGCTCTCTCAGTAGCTTAACCTGCCCACCGCTGCCAAGATGGCCTGGGGTGGCTGCCGAGTGTGGCAGGGCAGGAACGCACAGAACATCTCCACTCTGAGACCCAGTGTCCTGAGGACCATTTAGCCAACCCAACACCAGATCGCACGTCTTCGGCTCCACGCTTCAGTGTCAGGGAGGACCCGCTGGGACAGCTCGCGGAGCCGTGTCAAGGGCTGGGTCCCACCGGTCCCAGGCAGTGCACATGGAGGTGGGGCTCTGGGAGGTGAGGTGGGATGGACACGGGGAGTGTCCATCCCCAGGACCGGAGCACAGGAGGGCAGATTTCAATTCTCGAGCGGAAGTGGTAGGATACATAGGTCATAAGACGACCTACCGTGCGGAATATGAATTTGTCTGTTTTAGGCAAAGTTGTCTGGGTTCCTGACGAATCACAGTGAGCACCTGCGTGAGTTGATTCATGCACAGATAATGGAGGCCTGGAGAGAAGGCTCCAGTGGGGGGACACGGAACTCTCAGTACTTGCCAGCAGAATCGCCACAGTCGCCCGGAGAGAAAACGGCCGCTACACGTTTGGCCAAAGACTCCAGCGTGGAACACGGGGACTGAAACCACCTTCACAAACAGTGTCCGACGGTCACCGGTGCGAATCAGTGCCATCTTGTACGTGCTTCCGTACCCTGGCAGAGTGGGGGCCGTCTCTGGGATGAGGTGAACAGTGCTCTCACCAAGATTTGTGCTGAGGTCCTAACCCCCAACACCACAGAGCGTGACCTTCTGTCTCTGTGGAAAGGGGGTCGTTGTGGATTGGTCATGAGGATGAGCTCAGTGCCGAGGGCGCCACTCCAGTACGCATGGTCCTTCCAGCCGAGGAGACACCACGCCAGCAGGAGATAGAGGCTGGAGTGAGGAGCTCGCAGGCCGCGGGGCAGGTGGGGCCGCCAGGAGCCGGAGCCGACGAGGAAGGAGCACACCCCAGCGGCTCTGGAGGGGCAAGGCCCGGCCTGCCCCCGGGTTGTGGCCTCCCAGGCCCTCAGCGTGCGGTGCTGCTAAGAGCACGGCAGACTCTACGCTTGGGGGCCGCGAACAGACCCCACACTGCAGGCTGAAAACCAACAGACGCTGACTTCTCACTGTTTGGACAATGGAAGTCCAAGGTCACATCCAAGACTGGAAAGTGCAGATCTGGTCTCTGGAGAGGAACTGGCTCCTGGACGGCCATCTAACTGTGTCCTCACACAGCGGGAGGGGCGAGGGGCTCTCTGGATTCCTCCATAAGGACACTGATCCATTCCTGGGGGCTCCCTCGCGACCTCATCCTTGCCCAGAGGCCCTACCTCCTGACACCAGCACCTTGGGGGTTAGGATTCAACAGATGAACCTTGGGGACACACTCAGCACATAGCGGGCAGCCCCTAGGGAGGTAATACAGATGCTGTCCCCCAAAACATCAACAATGATGCTGGAGTCAGAAGTGATTTCTGAGAGGGCTTCCGGTTTAGAAACGCATCAGACTCATTCGTTGTGCTCTACCAGGGACCGAGGGGCCCTGGCGACACCGACAGACCCCAAGCACCCCCAACGTGGGTACGGTCTCCACGTACTCTCACTCTGTGTGCCTCGTTTGAAACACACTTCCGAGGCACAAAGTGTGGGGGAACATCACCGGGAATGATTTCGCCTCTCTGGCTTTAAAACACATACACAATGATGTTTCCACTCATTGCTGATGTCTAATAAAGCGGCTGAGCATAAATTTATTACTACGGCAACTTTACCACACAAGTCTATTTTGTTTTTATACTCTATTATTATTGGAAAAACAACACTTAGGGATTACGAGAGCCTTAGAACACAATGAAATGGTTTTCAGTATCTCTTCTTATGTCAACACTAATATATGCTTTTGCAAAAATTTAGAAAATATTTAAATGCAAATAAAATTCAGCCACAAATCTACCACACAGGGATGATCATTATTCCCATTTTGATGCCTTCCTGTATCAGATTTCTCTGGCTGTGTGTGATGGGTTAATTTTATGCGTCAACTTGGAGAGGTTATGGTGCCCAGACATTTGGTGAGATAGAAGTTGAGATGTGACTAACAACTAAATCAGTAGACTCTGAGTAAAGCAGACTGCTCTTCAGATTGGGTGGGCCTCATCCAATCAGTTGAGGGTCTTAAGGGAAAAGAATGACCTCCTCAAGGAGAAATTCTGCCTCCACACTGTCTTTTCACTTGAGCTGCACCATCAACTCTTCCCTCAACCTCCAGCCTGCCAGTTTGCTTTGCAGAATTCAGACTTGCTCACTCCAAAATCATGTGAGCCAATTCCTTAAAATCAATCTCTCTCTCTCATCACACACACATACACACACACACACACACGCCCCCTATTGGATCTGTTTCTCTGGAGAATCTGGCTAATACACTGGATCAGTACAAACGTAGAGGGTTAAGGCAACACTCACGTCCTAGCTCACACTAGAACTGCAGGTCAAGTCCAGCACATGGGGCTGGGTCCTCTGCTCACAGGCTCACAGACGGACATTATAGTGCCAGATAGCCCGAGACCTCATCTGCAGGCTTCTGTGGGTTGTTGGCACTACCCAGTTCCTCATGAATGTAGGAAGGAGGTTCCCCTTTCTTGTTGGCTGTTGAGCTCCAAGAGGCCTCGTGGAGCCCCTTCCATGTGGACCCCCATCTTTGAGTCATGAAAGGCTTTTCCAATCTTTCTCCTGCATCAAATCTCTGGCTTCCCTTTCTGCTACCACCAGATAAAACTGCTCTTCATAAGTTCATGTGATGAGGTCCAGCCCCCTGGATGACGTCCATTTGCCATATAGAGTCACATGCCTGAGAGAGGGGTTTGTCATGGTAAGTACTAGCCCCAACCACTCTCACCACAGAAGAAAGTCATCTTAGGCTTCTGCCCACCACACAATCTTTGCAGTTTTTGCTATGAATATTCCAATGTTGGGGCTTCATGGGGTACAGAAATCTCATAAACACTGTAACCATTTTGTTATACAATGAAAAATCTTTGTAAATATTTTTTATTGATTACAAATAAGTGAATCTATCATTTTGTATGTTGATGGATGCTTACTGTTTCTAATTAATTCTTTACTACAAATAATAGCAAAGAATTAGAATTTCTTCTAGGACTTTTTTTTTTTAATTCAATCTTTTATTGGAAGTTGACTATTTCCTTAGGATCCCATAAGTGGAACAAATATAAAGGTTTTTGATATGCACTGCCAAACTTTCCAGTGGAAGAGATTAAAAAATTTTTTTATCCTAATGAAAACACTTACTTCAGAAACAATTTAGTTCATCAAAACTTCAGTTTTTTAACTGTGAAAATTATTTCTGTAATTTTTCATTGTGTAGATTTAGGTGCCTAGTTAATGCCCTAGCAATGTTTACATTTACTTATTCATTTATTTATTTGATAACTATCTTATTTATATTCTCCACCCTTAACACACACCTATTCATTGGATGAATGAATGAATGAATTCATATGTTATGTAAGATACATCAAAGAAGACAATGAATTCCATAGAACACATTCTCTTCACTACATTTGGGGGCAGCCCATGCAGAAAGACTCACTGCTGCTTCAAGTTCAGTGTTGGGTTCCATGGTATTTAATTTTGCCCCAAACCTTACAGATTTGCCTCCGCTCTATTCTCTTCATTCAGCGTGTTCTCTGGAAATAGGCTTTCAACAACTGGTGGATTCTGACTCATTAACAGAAACGCTCTCTGCTTGTTACAGGAGTAGCAGGGCTGCTGGCACGCTGCTGGACAGTTTGAAGTCTATGAAAGTGAAGAGACTGACTTGTGTTCAGAGAATGATGCTTTCAACGCCCTTCAGTGTTTAAAGGTGGACAACTCTGTCCATTACGCTGTCAGAGCTCTGTCATAAGGTGTGAGAACTGAGAGAACACTTCAGTTGCCTAGCAGGAAGGCACACATCAGGGTTAGACGAACAGCCGAAAAGTGCACAAAAATAGCTCATGGGTAGCCTGAAGAGTGATAAAGTGCCTTTTGCAGCTTTGAGAATTAGTGCGAGTGACTTGACTTCTGGGGAAATTGAGAGCTCGTTTAATCAGAAATGGGAACAAATGGGGAAAAAAGGAAAAATGATAATATTTTATGTATATCTCTAAATCTAGTTCCCTGCCAAAAGAGCTAAAAAGGAAATGTGACTAATATTAAAGATATTAAAGATAAAGAATATCACACATTATAAAATTCTAAAAAAAAGTAATTAAAAGGAAGAAAAATAATTAATAGTGGTTCTATTTATCCTAGCAACTGTGTCTTTCCTTCAGTTAATTCATTCCATCTTGATCAAAGTGGAGATCAAAACAAAATTGCAGAATATCTACAAAGTAGTAAGGATGAAAGCATCATATCTTATCAGAGGAGATGCAGTAAAAGATACACTCTTAGGAATATTCATAGTCTAAACTCCCTCACTAAATAGACAATCAGCTGAAAAATGAGGGAAATAATAATGGATCTAAGGAAATAAAAAGAAATTAACAAAAGCATAAATTGATTTAATGAATAAGAAAACAGGAAAACAGGAAAATAATAGAAAGTTGACAAACGAATAAAGAGCTGATTGCACAATCTGGCTCTTACAATGCCACATCCCAGAAGCCCACCCTCCTTTCTCAAGATGGCCCCAATGCTGATGGACTGTTGTAGCCTAAGGTATGTCCCCAGCAAGCCAATCTGTAAGAACATCCTAAGACCCTCCGTCCTGAACTTGAATGGTTTCTAGAGATGCATGGATTGGCAATGGATTTCTGCAAAGGGACCAGTATTTGGGATAAGGCCACACTGTCTAAATAAGGAGATTCTCAACCCTATTCTTCAGAAGTATGATCTTTCTAAGATAGTGTCATGTTATGTTTTTAGGGAACAGGGCAGTTGGACAGGCTCAACAGAATGCCTACCCCTCAGGCCTATACAGAGGTAGAGAATGAGACTATTCCTGGGTTAAGGGCATAAGTGAACCCATTAATAAAACTAATTTGGAGTTACTGCCACACCAGTCAGATACTTCTCGGCCATACTGACAAAGGTGAAGATTCAGAGGCAGACGTGCCCCGAGAGTTCCCCGATGCTGCTACCCTGGCCAAGAGCCGGGCTGGCAGCTGCACAATCACAGAGAAATACCTTCTTTGCGACATTCTACACAGTAATGAAAACTCAGAGGCGATCCCCAAGCGATAAAGTAATGACAATAAATTGGAGTCCATCTACTCACCGACACCCAGACAAGCACAAGGACGATGTGCTCAGTGGATAGGTGTGCCGTGAGGGAGGCACATCATGGCTGTGTGCCAGGACTTTGACCACCCTGACCTTCAGCCTCAGGGGTTACGTGTGGGAACGTGCTATGCTACACAGAAAGGGAAGTCAGGGTGCAGATGGGACTGAGGCTGGCGGTCACCCGACCCAGAGGTGGGCAGAGCCCCCCGGATCATCCAAGCAGGCCCAGTGTCACCACGTGAAGTCTTCAAAGCAGAGAAAGGCACAGGGAGTCAGAGGTACAACGGCTGAGATGAGGCAGGAGAGGCTGGGGAAGGGGAAGGGATCCTCTGCCACACGTGGTCTTGAAGACAGGCTGACACATGCGTGCGGGGGCCCACAGAGACTCAGCTGACGGCCAGCAGAGATAGGGGCCTAGTTCTAAGGCTGGGACAAGGAGACAGAACCCCCACGCCGTTCTCTCAGAAAGGAACGCAGCTCTGCTGACCCATCAAGTTAGCCCCAGAAGACCCATGTTGGGCTTCTGACCCATAGGGCCCAAAGAATCAGACGATAAATCTGTCTTATTTTAAGCTACTAAATTTGTGGTAGTTTCTTATGATAGCCATAAAAACCTAAAGAATGGTGGGGAGAACTAAAGGAAAGGACATTAGAGTAATACGTACAGTGTGGTCTCACTTTTAAGAATAGGTACACGTATACACTTGTGTGCAAACAAAAATGTCTAGACAGCGCAAAACCATCAGCAACGGCTGCTCCCAGAGACATGGCAATGGAAGAGACAGGATGACGTTCCACTTCATATAATTCTGTGTTGTGTTAGCTTTTTACTGCAAGTATAAATAATTGTGCAGGTTAAAATCAATTTAATCACGAATTTAATTAACAGATGGATGGTGTATCTGAGGCCAGCCCCATACCGTGCGGACACCACTCTTGGCCAGGTTGTGAGGGCTCAGGGTCCCCCGGAGAATGTCTTGCTGCACAGGACCACCCAGGCCCACGTTCCTTGTCTGCACGTGCACCGGCATCGTCGGTTAAACAAAAGCGCGTGTTCCGGAGATTCCGGATTTAAGCGCGCGGTTTCCGTAACAGGACGGGACAGGCACTGCCGCAGCCCGGGGCCGACGGCCGGGACGAGCATGAGCGAGCGAGAGAAGGCAGGATCCGAGCAATAAGACCGGCTGCAGACGAGCTCGCGCAGTGAAACACTCGGAATAGAGAACAAGTGGACAGAAGAAACAACCCGTGAAATTTCGAAAGAGCAATTTTTCATGAGCCTTTCTTCCTTACTTAGTTTTTGATTTGACTTTTCAAAACAACTTTTGCTTTTAAAGATTTTATTTATCAGAGAGAGAGCGCGAGAGCGAGAGCACGCACACAAGCAGGGGCAGCTGCCGCAGAGGGAGACGCAGGCTTCCCACGGAGCAGGGAGCCCGATGCGGGACTCGATCCCAGGCCCCAGGGCTCGTGACCTGAGCCGAAGGCAGATGCCTCACCGGCTGAGCCCCCCGGTGCCCCCTGACGTGACTTTACAAACATCGGAAGAAGGAAAAGAATCCGAGTGCGACTGGATCAGGGTGCACTGAAGACACACGAGCCGAGCCGGGGTAGAGCGCTAGGAGCCTCCCAGACAAACACGATAGATGAGGACGCGTGGGGACGGTCCTTGCACGTCCACGAGAGGAGAGGAACAGGCAGCGACGTCGAGTGTGTGCCCCCTCTTTGTGGGCTCGCAGCCCACTTGGGCGAGGACCTGGGGCCCTGCAGCCGGGCGCCCCGCCTACCTGTGCTCCGACAGCGCCCTCTGGTGAGAGCCTCGGGGCTCCCGGGGAGGTGGGAGGTGGGAGGTGGGGCTCCCGCAGGGACAGAGAGCAACCACCCGCCCTCCTCTGCTGAGCCCGAGATCCACAGGTCGGCAGCAGCGGAAGCCGCGAGCCTCCTCCACACGCGTGCGGTGCCCGTGAGCGGAAGAGCTGCCCGGGTGCGGTGTGGGGCATTTCCAAGGGGCCTGGCAACTGGTCCTTTCGGGTCTAATGTAAAGAGGGTCAGGAATCGGGTGGATGTGAATCAGCTTTACACGTGGTTTTTAAATTGATGATCTTATTTTTAGAATCTTCAGAAATGACGCTTTTACTGGTGCCCTTAACAGCAGCTCCTTAATCAAGCGGTTAGCGGTGACTCCTGAGAAGTCATTCACGAGAAGCTCGTCCTGCTCACTCACTCCGTGAATGCGGAGCACAAGGTGCTACACGACGGAGAGACATGACAGTGACACATGACCCATCTCTTGCCCTCGCGAGTACACAGGTGATCGTGGGGAGCTAACAAGTGGCAGCGTAAGCAGGGGGCGCTCAGGGAGCACACTGGGGGGGTGTCTGACCCAGGGAGACTCCCAGGAGGAGGCGGTCCCGAGCTGAGCCCCGAAGGATGAGCAGGAGCACGGCAGTGCGGGGGTGCTGGGAACGGATGCACATCCGGAAGAGGGAGTTGCTCAGGAGGGCTGGAGTGCACACCTCACTGTTCGGACACGGTGAGAAATAAGGCCTCACAGGTTGCTGGGGTTGGATGGGGACCAGCCTGCCACACCACTCGGCTCCAAACTGGGTGGTCAGAGCTGGCAAGTGGAGGGGGAGATCGGCACAGGGTTCGAGAAGCAGGGCTTAGAGCTGCCGTTTGAGAGACGGCAGGAGCTGCGTGGTCTGACGGAGGCTGTGAGCCCCAACCACAATGGAGTCCCAGGATCAGGAAACAGCAAGCAGCCAAGATCAATGACGCTGGAAATGAAGACGTTGGCTTTGAGGGACCCCGTCACCCTTCCAGGTGGGTCCTGAATATTCCGCACGCCCTGTGATTGCTTCCAAAGGCTTCTCAGGGCGACTCCACCACGTCTCAGACGTAGACCTGACTCCTCCCTGGTAGCTGAGTAGTCTGACCATTTGTCATGGACCAGGGGCTTCCGGGACACCCACAGAGCAACTACCCAGCTAAGCCACACGACTAGGTTACTCTGGAGGAAAGGGGAGCTCCCTTGTCCTAGGGCAGGCTCATGAGCCAGCAAGGACACCTGAGCCCATCTTCTGGGGCGGGTCACCCGGTAGGCGGGCAGGCAGGGTTCTCTTCTGATCCTCCTCTGGACCGCCTCCCCCGACCGGCCAGCCAAGCGGGAGGGAGCAGGTGCTGGGAGCAGCTTGTGTCTCATGTTGCCTGGATACGCACTCACCAAAAAAGAGAACCGAGGCAGACCTACGCTCCCGTCTTCCTGTCCCAGAATAAAGTTAGTCTCTCGGCACAGACGAGCTGCTCGCACAGATCCTTGCTCTCAGCTCCCATCCTTTGGTTTTGCAAGACGCCGTGTTTCCAGCTCTGGTTGGGCGGCTGGATCTGACGGCGCCCCCACTCTTGGCGCAGGTCTGTGAGTTCTGGCAGATTCTGGAGTCACGACCGAGGCGCGGAGCTCCTCCGTTCTCTGCTGGGGCGCCCGTGCCTGCCGCTACGGGACGGTTTCAGCGCACCTCGGAGAGCTCCTTTGATACAAGGACGTGGCCCCGCGTGCGGGCGGGGGTCTTCCCGCTCTGGTTCGGGTGACCCAGCACTCCCTGCACGTCCTCGCGGGAGGCCGCTCCCGCCGTCCTGCCTCCGGGCTCACGAGGTTCTTCTCTCGGGGCTTGGAGGGTGTCACTTCCTTGTCACTTTCCCGGCTCCAACCATTTGTAATGACAAGTCGGCCCCAAGTCTTCGTTCCTCTGTATGTAACGGGTTTTTATTTTTCTCCAAACGTCCTCAAGCGTTTCTCGTTATCCTTGGTTTCTGGCAGTTTGAATACAATGTGTGTACATACGAGTGAGGTTCTGTCTCTCGTATTTACCTTTCTTGAGACTTTCTGAGATTCTTCCGTCCGTGATTCGGTGTTTCTGTCGTCTTTGGGGCATCCACAGGGATCGGATCTGGAACGACCCTTCGGTCCCGCCCGCCCTCGGTTGCTCTCAGGGGCCCCGCTCCGCGTCCGCTGTGGCGGGCGCCCCCCGCCCCAGCTCCTGCGTGTTCCTTCCCACTTCCGCTCCCCCCACTTTTCTTCTCTGAGTTTCTGTTCGGTAACTTCTACGGACCCACCTTCAAGTTCACGGGTGTGTTAACGGAGTTCACCGATGAGCTCCTCAGCAGGGGCCTCGCTCCTGACGTGAGGTCCGTCTGCTGTATTTCCGTCCGCCTTTCTTCCACTTCTCACCTCTCTGCTGGCCCCGCGGTTACGGACGCGTCGTCCCCTCTTCCAGCAGGCCTCCTGCCACGTGAACCAGGCATCTGGGGGGTCTCTCTGACGGCATCATGGTCCCTGTCCGCTCCGTCCTCTGGGTTGCTCTGTCTCTGGAGAGCGGCTTTTGTTTCCTTTTACTCTGAAGTTTGCTGGGGCGCTGGTCCTCCGTGCAGAACGGCAGAGACCGAGGTAAGGGAGGTTTGTGTTTGGGAGTGGACACACCCCGTGTTCTTCGGGACTGAGATCCTGCCACGGTGGCCGATGGTTTGGGGTGACGGTTAGGTGTTCGCTGCAAGGCTTGGCCGCGGGCAGCCCTGTGCCCCATTCGCGAGTGCTCTTCCTGCCCCTCCCAGGGGAAGGGCAGCCATTCAGTACTGGGTTAAGATCAGGGCCTAGGACTGGGGGGCAGAGGGTTTTCCTCCCTCTTTCCCCGCAGGTTTACTCATGCCCCCTCGAGTGGGTGATGGCCCTTCTCCATAGGAAGGTGTACAGGCAGGGGTCCCAGGGGTGGGGACCTTCCCTGCAGGGGTAGGGGGCATCTGCTGGACAACTGTCCCAGCAACCTGGGTTGAAGGGCTCTCTCCGGCTCCAGCCCCCTTCCTACCCAGCACAGGGCCGTTGAGGGGCACATGCGGGCCTGCGCTTGCCCCGTGGGTCTGGGGCTCCCAAGGATCCACCCAGGCAGCCTTCACGAGCTTCCGAGCCGTCCCCGCCACACCCTACTCCGCGTGGGGCAGCCCTCGAATCCTAGCCTTCTGGAGCCCCCTGGGGTGCCCTGCAGCCTCGGCCCTGCTGCCTGGGGGGCTCATGCCATGTTGTCTGGCCTTTCCCCCCCCCCCCGATGTCAGGGAGGCACCGCCGGGCATTCTGGCTGTCCGCGCCCCAGGCGGAGCTGGAAGCGTCACCCACTGCTTCGCCGGACGCCGTCCTCTGGGGATTTGTGAAGATCCCTGCTGTGCCGCCGGCCGCCCGGTGTGCAGCCCCACGGACGCACGGTCTGTTTGGTGCCTTTGCTGCCCTAAAGAACCGCGCTGTTCCACAGGTGCGTGGACAGCACACCCGTGTGGTGAAGGCGTTCGCCCGATGTGGAAAAGTTACCCAGCAGGCTTCTGCCCTCGGCCCCCGCCGCATCTACTTCCTCTCACTCCTTAGACCAAGCTGCCTTCATTAGTTTCTTGTGTGTTCTTCTGTTTCTTATGCAATACAAAGTGATACGAATTTTCTTACTTCCCCGTCTGCATTATACAGAAAGTGACATGCTTTATAATGTTCTATGTTTTGCTTTTTAAAATTAACATAATCTGGATCTCGCCGCTTGAAGCCATGTGAGTCTGACTGGTGTTGATAGCCATGTCGTGTTCTAGAACAGTCTATGACTATATTCTGGGGTCTGCATGTCTATTACTCAGTCAGCCCCGTAGCAGTGGACTGAGGGGTGGATTCTGACTGTCCCTAACAGTGTTGTAATGAACAGGATTTTGCCCATATCCCTCCTTACAGGTGCAGGTGCATCCGGGGCACAAGTTCCCTGAAGTGGGACCCAATGCCTACTGCTGGGCGTCCAGGTGACTGACAATGTCTCATGATGATCCACGACAGAGTAAACATCACTGGATTTTGTACATCTTTGTGTGCTTTTCAGGAATTTCTTTAAAATAAGTTCTTACACTTCTCGTTTTAAATGGTATGCTAAAATACTCTCCAGAAAGTTTTAATAATTTTTAAGATATGTGAATAATCATTTTCTGGTCTTTATCCATATTTATATTGTATTTTTTTTCTTATTGATTTGTAAGGCATTTCTCTACATGGTAAGAACATAAACGTGTGACTGAAATGATGAAACATTTCTCCAGGTCTCAATTATTATTTTATCTTGGTGACGGTACTTTTAGCTTGTTGGTTGGTTGGTTTGCTTTTACTACAAATAAGTTTTTAATTTTATGAATTCAAATCTGTCCTTATGCTGTAGCTTCTCAATGTGGAATAATGTTTGCATATGTCTACTCCATCTGAAAATCAAGGAACATTCACATGCACGCATGCGTGTACAAGCCTATGCACACAGCACATACACACATTCATGTGTCAGTGTACACATACATATCATATGATACACACATATCGACACGAGTCTTTTTTTTTTAAAACAGGATTCACACTGAGCATGGAGCCCAACGCAGGGCTCAAACTCATGGCCCTGAGATCAAGACCGGACCCGAGATCAAGAGTCACTCACTTAACTGACCGTCCCAGGCTCAGTGCACCAGCACGGTTCTTAGATCTCCTCGCCATCTGAGTTTATCTTTACATATGAAGTTCTTAAAATAAGTCCTCCTTCCTCTATAAATTTAAAATACCTCCTTCCTGGGAGATGACTCAGAGATGTTCAGAATTATTAGAGCTTTGACTTCTCAATTCAACTAAGCAGAAAAAAGAAGAAAAAAAGAAACAAACCCTCAAAGGCCCCCAAATGAAATCAGTCAGTCTACCTTCCCTAATAATCAGAAACGAATTCTGCAAATCCAGGACCTCTAATACAAATACACAAGCTGATTTAAAAACCTGGCACATCGGATGCACAGTCACTGGAAATCTACCTTTCACCTGTAGTCATTCCAGCTGGCGTCTGCATGTGGCCGGCGTCTGTCCCAGGTGTGGGTCTGATCGTCCAAATGAGCACTTAGTCCAGGAAAGCACCGTGACACATGTGCGGGATTTCGGCTGTTTGCGTCGGACTCTTCTTTTGAGAGTGAAGCTTTCCCCTCACTTGCTAATCGGGAGAAGGCAGTGAGGTGAAGGCAGGAGTCCTCATCTGTACAAAAAGGACGTCTGTTCAATTATTAATGAGAGGACGGTTTTTTTCCTGGTTAACAGCAGAAAGGAAAGACTGTGTTCAATAGAATCACCGTTGCAAGAGGTCACGCATTTTGAAGGAGAAAATCTGCATTCTTTACAGAAGGGATTTCGTATTCGATGGCATAGAAGGACTGACAACAGCCAATTAGAGATCCAGTTTTCTTCCAGGTCTTCAGCCCCGCAGGTGGAAAATGAGGGGCTGGTCCAGTTCATCTTCTCTGTGCACTTACTGCGACGGGGAGCAGCATACGGGTCCTGAGGTTTCGGTGCACCGTGTGACAGTTCAGAGATAAGAGCGTAAATCCAGTCCTGCCACGTTGGAACTGAAGTGTAACTACCACGTCGTGTTGCTGCTTTTTTTTTTTGCATTCTTAAATACTGTTGCCAGAAGTCGTCCGTGCATACCAGAGGAGCACAAAACCCAGAGGGGGTCAGCAAATGGGAATTCTTACTTTTAGATCCTGAATCAGTCTGTCACCTGGAAACATCTGTCAGCCACCCCCTCCTGGGGAGGTTCTATGGTACAGACGGGGAACACGCTCAGGGCCCTGTGAGATCAGAGGACTTCAGTTACATTTTAAATGCAACTTAAGAACTATGAGTTTTACTTCATCTTTGGGTGTAGAACAAACTCTAGAATACAGAGGGTCTGCTGACGTAATCGGCCACACACGTCACATACAGCGGGCCCAGGGGCCTGCACACCTTCCTGCAGCAGCGCCGAGCAGGTGCGAAGCGACCACAGGCAGGGGGACCACAGATGGGGGACTGGACCGCAGGTGGTGGGACCACAGACGGGGGACTGGATCGCAGGTGGGGGGACCACAGGCGGGGAGACCACAGGTGGGGGGACAATAGGCGGGGAGACCACAGGCAGGGGAACCCAGGCGGGGGACCGCAGGTGGGGGTACCACAGGCGGTAGGACTGGGGTGATGTGATGGACAGGTGTGTCGTACAGCCACCTGTCTGTTCTGCAGAGCCTGGTCTGCTCATCTGGGAACCCGCACCAACCCCCTCATGGTTTCTTGCCAGCTCCTCTGACCACATGGTGATGATATAATGAAGTACTCCTTCCTTCCCCTGTAATGCCCGCTGGTCTCCGCAGGCACAGTCCTGCCATCCTCTGGCAAACACGCTCACTCTGGGCACGGGGTTAAAATCACTACTTTCATGTCAAACCCGTGGTCACTTCTGGGATGTTCTGCATCTCCCTTCTCCGAGCTGGCGTCGTGCTGCATGAAATGGGCAGAATTATAACTTCCCTGAGTGAAGAGTCGAATTTCTGTGGTGTCACTTAAGATGAAAATAAATGAAATCACGTTGGAATGTATAAAATTCTAACCCGAAGTAAAATGGGGTCCGACGCTGACAGGCAATGATAGTAACAACATGATGACGTATCTCCCATCACGTCACCGTGTTT
Organism: Martes martes; assembly: GCF_963455335.1. Classification (NCBI taxonomy): domain Eukaryota; kingdom Metazoa; phylum Chordata; class Mammalia; order Carnivora; family Mustelidae; genus Martes; species Martes martes. The sequence continues at coordinate 1,646,555 of NC_137889.1, read as the reverse complement.
TCAACACGTTAGCCCCAGAGAGTGACTTCCGGGAGGTCCACGCAGCCGGCCAAGCAGCAGAGGGCCCCTGCTGGGCACGGCCCCATGGGGACTCCTCACAGGGCACCGCCCTTCCCGTTCTGTTTTCTCCAGGGCTCGGTCAGGTGTGGGAGTGAGAATAATTTGCTCACAGAGCTCTGTGCCCCGACGCCAGCTGGAAGGACAACAGAGTGACGGGGCTGGATCTGGACCGGGACCAGTGGTGGGCACCACGGGGCTGTCCATTCCCCCACTTCCACCGGCCCTCAGAACCATCAGCGCGTGGACGGTCAGGATCTGCATTACGACGTTAAGTGACCTTGGTCTCTTCCTCACTCTGGGGCTTGGGAGGCAGTTCCCGGTGTCCCGGGTGATGGTGTGGGTTCTCCTAAGGCTGCCTTGTGAGCCGTGCCCCTGGGCTCCTGGTATGTGGCCCCGGGGTGGCCGGGTGAGGGGGTGCGAGGGATGGGAGGGTCTCCTCTGCCCACTGCGGGGTGACATGAGCTCAGTGTGGTGAGGACAGCTCCAGGACGGGCACACGGGATGCCGTGGGAGTGCTCCCCAATGGGGGGGGGTGGCAAAGAGGGGATGCAGGGGACTCATTAACACAAAAATCAAGTTTTTATTTGGAAACTACCGGATCCCTGTTCACCATTGAAACACAGCTTTTCTTCTTCTTCTTTGTTTTTTTCTTTCATGTTGTTTGCTTGAAACGTACACACTCGGGACAAGAGTCACAAGCTTTCAAAAAGTCAGATAAGGTCTGTTGCCACATGCCCAGGGGCCCCGAGCCCTGGACCGTGCGTGAGTGTCAGCAGCTTAACCCCCAGGGCCGCGGAGCGGGCAGCTTCCTGGGTGTAGCTGTCCTTAGGGAGGGCGATGGTCATTCCTGATGCGCATGTGGGACTCTGCAACCCAGGGGAAAGATGGGGAGGCTGGCAGCCAGTCTGCTGCCCCCCCTTGGGGTGGAGGTCAGGTTCATGGCCGGGCGGCTCTGCTTCTGACATCCCGCAGGACCGCGCTCTGGGAACACCTGATTCTTTGCTCATCCACACCTCCCGTCCCCGGCATCCCGCCAGCCCATCGACGCTGTCCTGAGTGGCTTTGTTCCAGTCGGACCTGATGAGTATCCCTGACTGTCCTCCCCTCTCCGTGTGGGGCAGAGCGGGCACACGTGTGCAGTGAGGGGACCACGGCGTTCCCAACCTGATTGCTGTGCAGTTGAACTGAACCCGGCAGCAGAGACATGGTTGGCCGTCGTGAAGAGTGACATCCAGCTGGATTTAAAATCAGAATGGTGCGTCTTGCGCGCTGCCGCTAACGCCTACGTGGTGGTGTTGGGAGAAGCTCCACGGTTTTGCCTATGGCCGTGCGCACCAGGCACAGGGCGGGTGCCACAGAGACCACGGGTTACGGGGACTGGTCTGTGCAACAGCGGGGAGTGCAGAGACGCGGATCCGGGGGCAGAAGCTTCACGGTGGAAGAAACGTCATGGGGACAGGGGCCACTGCGGGGGGTGGGGCCAGAGCGCTCATGTGTGGCGACCCCCGAACAGCACCGGGTGCAGGCGTGGGCCCACTTCCATGTGGGCTGTTTTCCATAAATACAGCGTGGGACTGTAAAGGTCCTTCCTCTGCCCTAACACCCCATGACGTCCAAGGGTCAACCCTACACGCAAAGTGAGTGGCAGGGACCAGACACACAGCAATGCGGGCATGAGAACCGTGTTTTCAAGTTCATGTTAACAGTCTACTTCCCAAATGGTTGTCCTTGCTTGTACTTTAGAAAGTAGTTAAATCCATCAGCGCCCTGTCTCAGGACAACAGTGTAAGCACGCGCTGTTGTACCCGTACAGGCCATCCCCCAGCCCTGAAAAACCCCTGCCGCCTACGAATGCACTTAGAAGGTTTTAGTGCACAAGACACGCCCGGCAGTGATTTCCGCACACGCACGCGCGTTCCCACCACGACGCTCCCGGTGGAAGGTGCTGCCGGCATCGCGGCCGGCACGGACGGGTCCCACCGGCTACGACAGTGGCTTTACTGAGCGGATGTGGAAACCACCCAAGTAAATAACCAAAGGTCTGTTTTTTCTAAAGCTCTTGAAAACTGATGGGCCCATATCTACTATTTGCAACTCAGACACCGAGGGTGGCCCCGATGGGCCTTGTGTGCACGGGGAAGACAGGAGGGCGGTCTTACGTTTGGAGGTCTGCCAGCGGCCTGGGTCCCATGGGCTTGAGCAGGGGCTCTGGCCGCATGGCCGCTGTGGGGGACGTCTTGGGGCTGGAGTCGGACTCCGCGCTCTCCTCGTCGCCCATGGCTTTGATGTAGCTCCCGCTTCGCATTCTCCTGCAGGGGATCTCCTCGTCCTTGGCGCCCGTGGGGTACCCTGCCCACTCGTCTTGTGGCACCTAGGGGAGAACAGACACACACATGCATCAGGTGTCAACAAGAAGCCCGGGGCTCCTCAGGGACACAGACCCTCTGCGGTTCCGGGAAGACACACTCCTTACGGCTGACGTGAGGAGTGTAAGACGGAAGCTTGCTGGCGTAGTCACTCAGATCCCAAAAGGACACTCATGTCCAATTACTGTTTTGTCCCCATCATAAAAGTGACAGTTAAACATGGAAAAGTGACAAAATGAGAGGAACGCCGGAGGGAAAAAGCCACTTGTAGTCCCAGCACCTAGAAAACAACACTGCTCATGTTTTAGGTTTATTTCCTTCTGGCATAAAAGAAAATTAAAATTGTCTTTGAGAAGACTGGGGTCGGGGAAGAGCTCCCCAGGGCAGGGAACAGGACAGCAGCAGCAGAAGGGGAGAGCAGAGGGGAAGACAGGCTGTGTGCTGGGGCTTCACACTGGGGGTGGTGGAGCTCAAGGGGCGTTGGTGTGCAGATCCTGGGCACTCGGGCACAGGCTCCACAGGCCCCCCTCACACCGCAGGTCCCAGGCTCTGGGCCACGCTCCCAGCCTGATGGAGACTGGGACCACAGAGCTGGAGGCAGGTGAGCACCTGGTACTCACCCGCCACACCCAGGACCTGAGCTCCTCACTCGACAGGAAGCAAGAGGCATGGGACTAGCCCAGCGCCTGCTGCCCCCAGTGGTCCCGCTCCCGGCTGCCCGGGGCTGAGGGCTTCGCAGCTCTGCACGGCCGCGGGCGGGCTCTGGGGGACCTTGACCCCTTCAGGCAAAGTCACATTTACAAAAGCAAGACCACGCCGCAGGCAGCACTGGGTGCAGAGAAGCTCCCCGTGTCCGTGGCACAGGTCCCACCCCGCGCCCAGGCAAAGGGCCCCCATGCCGTGGTCTTCCTGCTGTAGGTGACAGAGAAAGAAAAGGACAGAATCCCACACGGGAAGCGTCTCCAGGGCTGGCACTTTCCTGTCACGAAGGGTCTGGATGCTTACGCGTTCTCTGTGGCACACCCCGTGGGAGGCCTCCCTCCCTGCACTGGGCTGAGCACCCCGCCAGGTTCTGCACGCCTGTGGCGACCTTTTACTTCTCTCCTGAAAACGCAGACTGTAGCCTGGCTCTGGCAGACGGACAACAGCCGCGTGGTGGCCCAGCTCCTCCGCGGACCCGGTAAGCTCTACCTGCCAGCCAGGACACGGCGTGGCAGGCGCCAGCGTCTAGACCTTGGGAAGCCCTGCAGTCCCTGTGGGGATGGTGTCCATGGACCCTGTCGACACTCTCCTGAGTCCACACAAGGTCCTGGAGCCCCAGCGGGAACATGCAGTGTAGCCGACCCCGACGCCACGATGTGGTATGGAGACTTCCAGACAGTCATTCAGCTGTGTCCACGTGGCACTGTGCGGTGAGCAGACCCAAGCAGGCCGGTCCCGTGGGCTGCACACCAGCGCGTAGCTGGGTGGCCCCCGTGGCCACGGGAAGGCTCTGGGGGACCTCTGGCAGGTATCGCTGTGCTCCTTGCGCCCTGATGTCCCGTGTGGGTCTCCACGCAGGTGTAGACAGGAACGAGGCCACGTGCATAGCGCAGGAGATCCTGTTCACAGCCTCTGGCCCCGAGACGTGGCTTCTGGGAAGGTGTCCTGAGACGGTGAGCTGTGCTGCCGGTGCTGGTGACTCACGGTGACCGATGCGTCATGGTCACAGGGGAAACCCGGAAGGGGTCCTCAAGGAGGTAGCTTCAGTTCTCACCAAAGTCACACAACAGGTGCTGCTCAGCCCCCAAAAATAATTGTGCAGAAGAATACGTATTTAGCCACGGAAAGAGGTTCGGGGGAGAAAGCAATTTTTAACGTACCGTCTGCACTCCATTTTCTATACTTTAAAAATAGACATGCTTGCAGGATGCACAGAAACACAGCTGGGAGGGTGTGGGACAGGGTCAGCGCTGGACGGGCGACGATGGGCTCCCCGGTCCGGTCCCCTCACACGTCCATTTCCTGAAGTTTCCATCTGGAGCTTGCGGCACTATTGTGGCAGATGATAAACTTATTTTTAATTTAAGAAAAATCAGTTCTCAGTGACAACACCTCTCAGTAGAGGAGACACAAAATACTTGTGACTTAATGGAGGCAGAAGACACAAGTACAGAGGGAAAAGCGAGGGGTCAGGGGAATCCGTGGCCAGAGAGGGTGTCTGGAGAGGCTTCCTGGAGGAAGGGCCCTGGGCTCTGACCCACTTGCATTGGGCGGCAGGCAGGCAGGCGCGGCAGCGCAGGCTCCCAGTCCCCGGGGCCACTGAGGAGGAGGGGCCCCTTCTGGTGACAGCTCTGGGGAGGAGCCGGGAGGCCGGCTGGGGACAGATGGGAGAAGGGCCATATGCCACAGAGACACACTCCTCTTGGCAGCTTTAGGAAATTCTTGTGAATTAACAGTGTTTCCATTAAAAACAAAAAACAAAAAACAAAAAACCTACAGAGGTTTTTCCACCCCCCCCCAGCAGCCGGTGAATTAACTAACCAATGAGACCAGCTTGTATTTTTGCTGTTACTGATTTAAGAAGCCAATTCGCAGTCTCCAACGAAAGAAATTTCAATAGCAAGAGAGTGTGAAGCGGAGTCCAGTGCAGGCCGTGAACACCGAACCCAAAGCATGTGCCTCCAGCCCAGCAAGAGAACGGAAGAGCCACACCAAGACGCCTCGAGGCTTCCGTCCGTGGGTCCTTCTGGTGCACCGCGGCATCAAAACCCTGCAGCGGTTGCACCCTCGTGGCCGACGCACCATCCCAGACATCATGACGTGGCTCCAGGTTTCCAGTGAGCCAGTACGCAGATGACTTTCTCTTAAGAAGAGCCACCAGCCTCTGCAAATCCAGTGACCATCGATGCCCCTAATTACCTCCCTGCATATCGTGATGACGGATATCTGTAATTTCCAAGTGGGTGTCTCCCTGGGGTTGACTTTGGTGCCCGTTTTGGTGCATCCCATTTCTTGCTGCAAGGATATGTCAATGCCGTGGGTTCGAGTGTGCGCCCTCTCTCTCAAGCAGCAAGGCACCGGCGGACGAGACCGCCTCCTGCGATAACATTCTCTGTCCGGTGGGGAGATCAAGAAGAAAAACAGCCAGCAGCACCATGCTTCCCGCAGGGAAATGTCTCCTTCCTTCATGCAACATGTGTGTTGTTTTGAGTGCACACCGCGTGCATTTGTCACTGTGGATGGAACTGACAGCCGGACAGCCGGGCCTCTGCGTCCCGGATTTGCATGGTAAAGGACAACCGCTCTGAGTGGGGGCGGCCTCCAGATGCCAACAGGGAGATACGGGACAGCTGGGCCTGTCACACCCCTGGGAAGCAGCACCGGCATCCTGGGGGCCAGAGAAGCTAGTTTTTGGGAAAGGGCGAAGCAATCCCACCCAACGGAGAACTGGTTTGTGTCCCGTGTGATTCTCAAAGTCCGTTTTCCTGTCCGCAGTTACTGGAGCCTTGACTCTTCACTCTGTTTTGTATGTAAATCAAAGGGTGTGTGAGTGTGCACGTGTATTTGCAAAGTTTTAATGAACAACAAATTTTTCAGGAATGCAACTAACCGTGTAAATCAAGGGAAGGGAGAATTTCGGTTTGAAGTTTCACCAAGAATTTTTGTTTACCATTTCCCCAAATCCCAGCAGCAGATGAATCCACTAGCCCCTGTAACTCCCCTCCCTGGACTAATCAGTAGCCCCAAATCACGTCCATCTCCAGCCGAAACAAGCTTCCGAGTTCTTCCGAGCTCTTCAATTTGTACACATTTGCCATTGCGCTCATTTTTATATTAGAATTCATGTTTTCCGTTAAAAGTTCTCTTCCTTTTATTTCTCTGTTATGTTAGGGTTTGGATACATAAATACACACATGTTCAAATAGTGTGTGTAGATCATAATGTGTAGGTTCGCTCTAGAACAAAGGGATGTGATGAAATATCTATTATAAACAAGACACTCATTTCAATGAGTGTAGGAGCCATCGCCGTGGACAGGGAAGTTATTTCCCTCATGTCACAATGTGTCATCAGTGTAAGGAGTCTGGAGAGCATGCGGGAAGCTTACCGTGCCCATCTCCTAGGACACGTGCAAACCCTCGTAGGAAGGTCTCCGCTGAGCTTGGAGATGGGGGGGGGTGATGAGGGCAGGACACAGGACACAGGCAGGGACTGCAGGGGACGCTGTGCTTGCTTGTCAGCCTGGGCGAGAGGACGGGCTTCGCAGGATCCCAAGTCTACCTGCTTCTAAGCTTCATGCTCTTTGGTTATAGCAGTGGTTCCAGCTGGGGGCTCGGGTTTCTGCTCCTAGGACATTTGGCAACATCTGGAGATAGGTGTGTGTCTCCCAAATAGGGGCGCTGCTGGGGACGAGAGGGCAGAGGCCAGGGAGGCTGCTCAGCGTCCCTGTGCACAAGCTAGGCCCCCGTGAGAGAGAGCCGAGGGGCTCCGGATGCCGGCAGGCCTCCCACTGGGGTGTGTGTGTCCTGACTGGCAGGACGGTGCCGATGCTGCCCCAAATCAGCCGCAGGACCCGTGTCTCCTCAGTGGGGCTGCAAAGTGCCTATTTAGTTCTGGGTTTTAGTTTTTCCTCTGCAACACCACTCAGCTGTCCAGGTCACTCTCTTCAGCTGGAGCTGCGTCCGTTTCCCTCCCCGCTGTGGCCAGGATGGACGAAGGAGCAGAGGCACAGCCCAGCCCGGAATCATGGGCTGCGCCCAGTGCCCCTCTATCCCTCGGCGAACGTACCAATGCTACCTGCAAACCACTGAGCCTCATGAAACAGTCTCTCCTCCGGACCCAAGGAGCCCGACGCCCTGGGGCCTTCTCGCTCTGTCACAAGCGACCTTGAATTTCCTACTGTAAATGCCTATAAGGGCAACGTCATTCTTTTTTTTTTTTTTTAAAGATTTTATGTATTTATTTGACAGACAGAGATCATAAGTAGGCAGAGAGGCAGGCAGAGAGAGAGGAGGAAGCAGGCTCCCCACTGAGCAGAGAGCCCGATGTGGGGCTCGATCCCAGGACCCTGGGATCATGACCTGAGCCAAAGGCAGAGGCTTTAACCCACTGAGCCACTCAGGCACCCCAAGGGCAACATCATTCTTAACTGTAAACTTGGATGACCCACAATGATCGCTCCTGCAAAAGCACGGGTTTATATCATGATTTCTAATTTCCAAGATGCCTTCGTTACCTGATCCTGACTCTCTCCTGACTCTCATTGCAAACGGACACCCACAAGATCAGCCCGGGCTGGTAGATACCCAAACCCCAACAGTCTTCCACAAAGACTTTATTCCAACAAACATTTCCTGAATGTTTGTCACCTGGACAGGACGATTCCAGCTTCCAAAGACGACGCATTGGAGTGGGGCCCAGGGCAGGGGTCATTCTGTGGGCCTGGGATTCATGATTCCTGCCCCAGACCAGGGGCAGGGGCAGAGGGTGGCCGTGGGACGGGCTCCTTCTTCCTTTGGGTCTTGGGCCTGGGGTCTGCAGCGGGTGCGTCCAGCCAGCACTCTGGCCCCCGGGGGTCCCGTCTCCACAGTGCCTCTCCCCAGAGCCACCCAGCTTCCCCTGTCCCCGGCACCGGTGTGGTGAGCATCCCATCCTTTATAGGCCATCCAGGTCACCCCCTCGTAGGGGGCTCCCTAGCCTCGTCACGGAGACACCACGCAGGAGAACAGCGAAGCGGGACACTGCCCTAGAGATTGCTACGTGGTGAGGCAACGGGCCAGGCAGCGCACAGACATCCTGTGAAAGGCAGAAGATGGGGGGATGCGGTGGGGAGGAGAGTCTTCCGCGGGGACTTGGGGACAGGAGATGCCATCACAGAGCACATGTCACCAGGGACGCACCTGGCTCAGCAGGCTTTGGCAGTAAACCAGCCAACTGCCATTTCTGTGCGGCTGAGATGCCGAGCCGTTCCTGTGGTGATGCGCTGAGTGGGGGGAGGAGGGGTAGTGGGAGCACAGGAGGCCTGTGAGCAGGTGCAGGAGTGGTCCCACGATCCCAGCAACCCCACGGCCCCAGTGCTTCTGCGGACCGGCTCCAGGTAGAGCATGAGTTCACGTGGGACAGGATGGAGGGGAGCTGGGCTTGTCTGTCGCCCCTCGAGGCTGTGAATTCACGTCCAAAGTGGCTTCAGAGGGATTCCAGAAACGCTTCCGGATCCGATATTTCACTAGAGCCTTGGAAGTGAGCCCGCTGTCTCAGAGTGACCATAACCCTAGAGCACGGTCAGTCCCTGGCCCAGGTTCCCAAACGGGGGCCATCTGGAAACAAATGCCTTCCTTCTGTGCTGCGGTGGGCACGTGCTCGGGGCAGAGTGGCCAGGCCCAGGCCTCCTCCCCCAGCCACATTGCTCACATCTCTCCCTCTTCTCCTGATACTGACGGGCTCTCTGGGACGTTTGTCAGATTGCTGTGTTCCGGAACCCCAGCCTCCTGAGGACGCAGGGGTCCCATGAGAACATAGGGGCCAGGGGCTCTCTGCCCCTCTGAGGCCAGGAAACACTCTTCCCTTGTCCAGGGGACATTGGAGCAGCTTCTGTTCATGGCTTCCAAGCATCCTGCACATGGTCACTGGACAGGTGAACTGGCGGTCCCCGAGCGCAATCTCCGTGGAGCGTCTGCCCAGCCGCCAGCGAGGGAGCACACGCAGCAGGGATGGGGCAGCGGCCACCCAGCCTGAAGCCCACGGGGTGTGCAGGTCAGAGACGGCGGTGAGGATGGACTGAGGCAGACTGGTGAGTGGTGTGCCAAATAGGCAGAAGACGGGGACAGAACCGGGGCGGAGGGTCGGAGGCGGCCTTGTCCCCACAGGAACGCACACCCTCAGCCTGGGGCCGCAGTGGCCCTTTCACCGCTGAGCCACAGGGAAGCTCACGGCCACTGCTGTGAGCTACCGGGGCCCCTTTCAAACACTTCGTGCAGAGACAGCAAACAAGCCCTCTCAGTAAAAGATGGTGGTTTTCCTAGACCACAGACACAGCCCGTGAGCACAGGAAATCAGGAAACGTGGCATTTTCCAGAAGCCCTGTTGTCTGCGGCAAATGGAAGAGCAGCGGCTCCCTGGCCACTCTGTCTGCCACAGGTGCATCCTGGGGACTGACGGCCCCCAGCCGTGCCCGGACGGCCCCACTGCGCGCCTGTGGCTTCCCACGCTTCCCGCCGCGTCAGCATGGGACTGCTGCCCATCAGGCGCCGGGTGAGATGCTGCCTTCGAGGCCGCAGCATCAGTACAGCTGGGATAAAACCACAGGTTCGCCAGGATGGACCAAAAGACAGGTGAAGACAACCGAGAGAGGAGAGAGTGGGTCGAGGGGGACCTAGGACCCGAGGTGCAATGGGGACGCCAAGTCCACGCGTCGGGGGACCACAGAGCCACGTTGCTGCCTGAGAGGTCGGGACACCCGGCATATCCCACGCCCCCACCCCTGGGGCCAGAGGCCTCTCCCATCTTGGCGCAGTGAGAGCTCCCTGAGCTCAGGGCCATCATCAGCGCTCAAGCCCATGACATTCATTTCGAGTTTGACCTTAGCTTCCTTGTCTGCAGAGGGAGAGGATGCGAACACAAGAGACGGTCCGGAGAATAAAACACGCCCTAATTTTCTTTCAACCCCGTCCGCCGTCTGCTCCGACCTACTTCAACACAGGAGAATCCTTCCTGCACCGCGTGGGCTGTGCACTGTGCGAACCAGAGGTGGGGTAACGAGCTGCTCTTCTGCTCGGCCCCCGGTGATCCCGTCTTTGGTGAGAAAGAAGCAAACAGAAGTCAGAAGCATTCTTCCTCCCTTCTTGTCTTTTCAGTCTAATTCTTTAAAATCCACAGACAAATTCTTCCTCTTCCCCAACTTGTGGCCATGACTAAAATCTATGCTTGTGAAATCTTAACGTTTCGCAGGTTCAATGCAGGCGGCACGGGAAGACACGCGCGTGGGCTGAACATGGGTCTGTGATGTCCCAGGACAACTGGCCTGGGAAGACAGGAGCATCATCGGTGAGGTCATGGCCATAACTATTTTCCCCGTGCCCCGTGGTGACAGCAGAGGACAGCAGGACAGGAAAGGAAGGCACGGAGCTGCCTCCCTGCTCACCTCTGCCTTTGCGCATATGTGGGTCTGTCCACTGAGACACGACTCCTCATGGATCCCGTCTGCCTCGCCACTCCCCATGCATGTGCATCAGAACCGCCCATGTCCTGGGCTCTGGAGCTCACACTTTGCTGGGGGCAGCCCCCCGCACACCCTACGAGAGCTGTCCTCACTGTGCACGTCAACAGCGGTGCTGGGGAAGCTCTGGGAGGGCAGGGGGAGGGGCAGCAGGTCCTGCACGGGGAGCTGAGGCAGAGGATGGACGCACATGCACACACAGCACCGGGGGGCCCGCAGCTGGGGGGGCCCCATTGCCACAGGCAAAACATGAGTCACCTGTACCAGGATGCCAGTGTGGACAGAAACAGACTGTTGGACACCATCCCCCCAAAACTGGTTCCTCAACAAACAAGCAACACACGTGCACAAAATTCAAGGAAAAAGAGAAAAGAGGAGGAGCCAATTGATGGGCTTTTCAGAGCCTGATGAATCTGTTTCCATGGAGGCCCCTGATTGGGATCCAGGTCCAGACAAACCATTAAAAAGATGTTGTGAGGGGGTGGGTCAAGATGGCGGATGAGTAGCAGGCTGGGACGACATCAGGTCGCAGGAGATCAGCTGGACAGTTATCAAACCATTCTGAACTCCTACAAACCCAATAGGAAATCAAAGAGAAGAAGACCAGCGATTCTAGAAACAGAAAATCAACCACTTTCTGAAAGGTAGGACGTGCGGAGAAGTGAATCCAAAGTGATGGGAGGACAGACCGCGGCAGGAGGGGCTGGATCCTGGCAAGCAGGGGAGCAGCAGAGCACAAAATCTGAACTTGTAGAAGTCTGCCCCAGGGAGGGACGTCGCTCCAGAGGTTAAGCGCGGGTGGAGCCCTCATGGGGACAGCGTGGTCTCAGTCCCGTGGGGTCACAGAAGGATCGGGGTTTGTCCGAGTGTCACAGAGCTCACAGGGATCGGAGCGGGGAAGTCGGCGGCAGAGACAGAGCCTAGGAGTGAGCTCTCCGCTCGGGGTTACCTTAAACTGTGATCCGTGGCACAGTTGGGCCACTGCTCTTTGAGCAGGGGCCCCACAAGTGACAGAACTGGGGAGACTCACCTTCCTCTCTGGGAGGAGCAGGAAGGAAGCGCGGCAGGAATCTGCCGGGTTTGGAGACTCCCAACAGGCCACGCGCCAGAGACAGAGACGCTCGGTCACAGGCCGGGTGAGCTCGGAGCGCGGCCGGAGACCAGGGAGACGCGAGGCACTGATGGCTCATCTCCGAGGGTGCACTGAGGAACGGGGCCCCGAGCTCTCGGCTCCTCCGGCCGGAGACTGGGCGCCGCCATCTTCGTTCCCGCCCTCCGGACTCTACGGAAAGCGCTCAGGGAACAAAAGCTCCGAGAGCGAACCGAGCAGATGACTTAGCCCGGCCCCTGGCAAGGGCGCAATTCCGCCTCCAGCAAAGACACTTGAGAATCCCGGCAACAAGCCCCTTCCCCAGAAGATCAGCAAGAACATCCAGTCAAGACCGAGCTCACTGATCAGTGAGAACTGCAGAAGTCCAGAGACAGGGGAAAGCAACACACAGAATTCATGGCTTTTCCCCCCATGATCCCTTAGTCTTACAAAGTTAATTACTTTTTAAAATTTTATTTTTTTCTTATTCTAATATTTTTACCTTTCCCTCTTTCCTCTTTTAATGTTTTTTAATTAGTTTATCTTAAGAATACCTTTCTAAAAAATTCTTTTAAAACCTTCATTATTATAGTCACGTTTTATCCTTCAGTCTAACTTTATTTCTTGTATACATAAAGGGTTTTATTTTTTCAAAAAAAATTTTGGGATACAATTGCTTCTAATAGATAAAAATATACCCTAAATCTAGCAGAGGGCTTTGTTCTAGTCTGCAGCCTGAGCAAATTCTCTCCACTTTTTTTTTTCTTCCTTCTTTTTCCAACCAACTTATCTTATCAATTTATTTTTAAAGATTTTTATTTATTTATCTGACAGAGATCACAAGTAGGCAGAGAGGCAGGCAGAGAGAGAGAGGAGGAAGCAAGCTCGCCGCTGAGCAGAGAGCCCGATGCGGGGCTCAATCCCAGGACCCTGGGATCATGACCTGAGCCTAAGGCAGAGGCTTAACCCACTGAGCCACCCAGGTGCCCCTCTTATCAATTTATTTTTTAGAATTTTTTAAAATTTTCATATTTACAGTCATATTCCATCCCTTTATCATGGTTATGCATATATATATATATATATATATATGTTTTTCTTTCTTTAAAATTTAGAGAGGTAATTTCTTCTAAGAGATCAAAATACACCCAAAATCAAGTGGGTGGCTCTGTTCTATTCACCAGTCTAATATATATATGTATATATTTTTTTAATTTTTTAAAAAATTTCATTTTACCCTCTTTCTTCTCCTCCAGATTTGGGGTCTCTTCTGATTTGGTTAGCATACATTTTTCTAGAGTCTTTGCCACCCTTTTAGTATTTTACTCTCTCGTTCATATATTCTTATCTGGGTAAAATGACAAGGCAGAAAAACTCGCCAAAAAAAAAACAAAAACAAAAACAAAAAAAACCAAGAGGCAGTACCAAAGGCTAGGGACCTAATCAATACGGACATTGGTAATAAGTGAGATCTAAGTGAGATCTAGAGTTCACAAGGACAATTCTCAAGATGTTAGCTGGGCTCGAAAAGGCATGGAAGATATTAGAGAAACCCTGTCTGGAGAAATAAAAGAACTAAAATCTAACCAAGCTGAAATAAAAAAAAGCTATTAATGAGGTGCAATAAAAAATGGAGGCTCTTACTGCTAGGATAAATGGGGAGAGGAGAGAATTAGTGATATAGAAGACCAAATGATGGAGAATAAAGAAGCTGCGCAAAAGAGAGACAAACAACTACTGGACTACGAGGGGAAAATTTGAGAGTTAAGTGATACCATAAGACGAAACAACATTAGAATAATTGGGATTCAAGAAGAAGAAGAAAGAGAGGGGAATAAGGTATATTGGAGTGAATTAAAGTAGAGAATTTCCCAAATATGGCAAAGGGAACAAGCATCAAAATCCAGGAGGCACAGAGAACCTGCCTAAAATGAATAAGAATAGGACCACACCCTGTCATCTAATGGTAAAACTTATAAGTCTTAGTGACAAAGAGAAAATCCTGAAAGCAGCTCAGAACAAGAAGTCTGTAACATACAATGATAGAAATATTAGATTGGCAGCAGACCAATCCACAGAGACCTGGTAGGCTAGAAAGAACCGGCATGATATAGTCAGAGCACTAAATGAGAAAAACATGCAGCCAAGAATACTATATCCAGCTAGACTCTCACTGAAAATAGAAGGAGAGAGAGAAAAAGCTTCCAGGACAAACAAAAACTAAAAGAATTTGCAAACAGCAAACCAGCCCTACAGGAAATATTGAAAAGGGTCCTCTAAGCAAAGTGAGAGCCTAAAAGTAGTAGACTAGAAAGGAACAGAGACAATATACAGTAATAGTCACTTTACAGGCAATACAATGGCACTAAATTCATACCTTTCAATAGTTACCCTGAATGTAAATGGGCTAAATGCCCCAATCAAAAGACACAGGGTACCAGAATGGATAAAAAAACAAAACCCATTTATATGATTTCTACAAGAAACTCATTTCAGACCCAAAGACACCTCCAGATTTAAAGTGAGGGGGTGGAAAACAATTTACCATGCTAATGGACATCAAAAGAAATTTGGGGTGGCAATCCTTACATCAAATGAATAAGATTTCAAGCCAAAGACTATAATAAGAGATGAGGAAGGACACTGTATCATACTCAAAGGGTCTGTCCAACAAGAAGATCTAACACTTTTAAATATCTATGCCCCTAACATGGGAGCAGTCAAAATATAAACCAATTAATAACAAAATCAAAGAAACACATCAACAATAGTACAATAATAGTAGGGGACTTTAACAGCCCCCTCACTGAAATGGACAGATCATCCAAGAAAAGATCAACAAGGAAATAAAGGCTTTAATGGACACACTGGATCAGAGGGACATCACAGATACATTCAGAACATTCCATTCCAAAACAACAGAATACACATTCCTCTCTGGTGCACATGGAACATTCTCCAGAACAGATCACATCCTCGGTCACAAATCAGGTCTCAAGTGGAACCAAAAGACTGGGATCATTCCCTGCATACTTTCAGACCACAATGCTTTGAAGCTAGAACTCAATCACAGGAGGACATTTGGAAAGAACCTAAATACATGGAGGCTAAAGAGCATCCTACTAAAGAATGAATGGGTCAACCAGGAAATTAAAGAAGAATTGAAAAAAATTACGGAAACAAATGAAAATGAAAACACAACAGTTCAAAATCTGTGGAACACAGCAAAGGCAGTACTGAGAGGAAAGTATACAGTGATGCAAGCCTTCCTCAAGAAACAAGAAAGGTCTCAAGTACACAACCTAACCCTACACTTAAAGGAGCTGGAGAAAGACAGCAAAGAAAGCCTAAACCCCATAGGAGAAGAGAAATCATAAAGATCAGAGCAGAAATCAATGAGGTAAAAACCAAAAAAAAGTAGAACAAATCAACGAAACTAGGAGCTGGTTCTTTGAAGGAATTAATTAATAAGATTGATAAACCCCTGGCCAGACTTATCAAAAAGAAAAGAGAAAGGACCCAAGTTAATAAAATCATGAACGAAAGAGGAGAGATCACAACCAACACCAAAGAAATACAAACAATTATAAGAACATATTATGAGCAACTTTACACCAGCAATTTTGACAATCTGGAAGAAATGGATGAATTCCTAGAGATATATAAACCACTAAAACTGAATCAGGAAGAAACAGAAAATCTGAACAGACCCATAACCAGTAAGGAGATTGAAGTAGTCATCAAAAATCTCCCAACAAACAAGAGCCCAGGGCCAGACGGCTTCCCAGGGGAATTCTACCAAACATTTAAAGAAGAATTGATTCCTATTCTCCTGAAACTGTTCCAAAAAATAGAAGTGGAAGGAAAACTTCCAAACTCATTTTATGAGGCCAGCATTACCTAGATCCCAAAACCAGACAAAGACCCCACCAAAAAGGAGAATTACAGACCAATATCCTTGAGGAACATGGATGCAAAAATTCTCACCAAAATACTAGCCAATAGGATCCAACAGTACCTTAAAAGGATTATTCACCACAACCAAGTGGGATTTATTCCAGGGTTGCAAGGATGGTAAACATCTGCAAATCAATCAATGTGATACAATACATTAATAAAAGAAAGAACAAGAACCATATGATACTCTCAACAGATGCTGAAAAAGCATTGGACAAAGCACAGCATCCTTTCTTGATCAAAACTCTTCAAAGTGTAGGGATAGAGGGCACATACCTCAATATCATCAAAGCCATCTATGAAAAACCCACACCGAATATCATTCTCAATGGGGAAAAACTGACAGCTTTCCCCCTAAGATCAGGAACATGGAAGGGATGTCCACTATCACCACTGCTATTCAACATAGTACTAGAAGTCCTAGCCTCAGCAATCAGACAACAAAAAGAAATTAAAGGCATCCAAATTGGCAAAGAAGTCAAACTCTCACTCTTTGCAGATGATAGGATACTTCATGTGAAAAACCCAAAAGACTCCATTCCCAATCTGCTAGAAATTGTAGAGGAATTCACTAAAGTGTCAGGATATAAAATCAATTGCATTTCTATACACCAACAGTAAGACAGAAGAAAGAGAAATTAAGGAGTCCATCCTATTTACAATTGTACCCAAAATCATAGGATACCTAGGAATAAACCTAACCAAAGAGGCAAAAAATCTGTACTCAGAAAACTATAAAGTACTCATGAAAGAAACTGAGGAAGACACAAGGAAATGGAAAAACGTTCCATGTTCATGGATTAGAAGAACAAATATTGTGAAAATGTCTATGCTACCTAAAGCAATCTACACGTTTAATGCAATCCCTATCAAATACCATCAACTTTTTTCAAAGAAATGGAACAAATAATCCTAAAATTTATATGGAACCAGAAAAGACCCTGAATAGCCAGAAGAAGGTTGAAAAAGAAAGCCAAAGTTGGTGGCATCACAATTCCAGACTTCAAGCTCTATTACAAAGCTGTCATCACCAAGACAGTATGGTACTGGCCCAAAACCAGACACAAAAATCAATGGAACAGAATAGAGAGCCCAGAAATAGACCCTCAACTCTATGGTCAACTAATCTTTGACAAAGAAGCAAAGAATGTCCAATGTTAAAAAGACAGTCTCTTCAACAAATGGTGTTGGACAGCCATATGCAGAAGAATGAAATGGGGCTACTTCCTTACACCACACACGAAAATAGACTCAAAATGGAGGAAGGACCTCAATGTGAGACAGGAATCCATCAAACACAGGCAGCAACCTCTTTGACCTCAGCCACAGGAACTTCTTCCTAGAAACAATGCCAAAGGCAAGGGAAGCGAGGGCAAAAATGAACTATTGGGACTTCATCAAAATCAAAAGCTTTTGCACAGCAAAGGAAATAGTCAACAAAACCAAAAGACAATTGACAGAATGGGAGAAGATATTTGCAAACGACATATCAGATAAAGGGCTAGTATTCAAAATCTATAAGGAAC
Organism: Martes martes; assembly: GCF_963455335.1. Classification (NCBI taxonomy): domain Eukaryota; kingdom Metazoa; phylum Chordata; class Mammalia; order Carnivora; family Mustelidae; genus Martes; species Martes martes. The sequence continues at coordinate 1,629,359 of NC_137889.1, read as the reverse complement.
TTTTCAAACTCAACACCCAAAGAACAAATAATCCCATCAAGAAATGGGCAGAAGACATGAACAGACATTTCTGCAAAGAAGACATCCAGATGGCCAACAGACACATAAAAAAGTGCTCCCCATAACTCATGATCAGGGAAATACAAATCAAAACCACAATGAGATACCACCTCATACTAGTCAGAATGGCTAATATTAACCAGTCAGGAAACAACAGATCATGGCGAGGATGTGGAGAAAGGCGAACCCTCCTACACTGTTGGTGGGAATGGAAGCTGGTGCAACAACTCTGGAAAACAGCATGGAGGTTCCTCAAAAAGTTGAAATTAGAGCTACCCTATGACCCAGCAATCACACTACTGGGTATTTACCCTAAAGATACAAATATAGTGAATTGAAGAGGAACGTGCACACCAATGTTCATAGCAGCAATGTCCACAAGAGTCAAACTGTGGAAAGAACCTAGATGTCCATCAACAGATGAATGGATAAAGAAGATGCGAGATACACACACACACACACACACACACACACACACACACACACACACACACACAATGGAATACTATGCAGCCATCAAAAGAAATGAAATCTTACCATTTGCAATGACGTGGATAGAACTATAGAGTACTATGCTCAGTGAAATTAGTCAATCAGAGAAAGACAATTATCATATGATCTTACTGATGAGGAAGTTGAGAGGCAGAGTAGGGGATCTGGGAGGTAGGGAAGGAAAAAATGAAACAAGATGGGATCGGGAGGGAGACAAACCATGACTCTTAATCTCACAAAACAAACTGAGGGTTGCTGGGGGTGGGGGGAGGGAGAGGGTGGTTGGGTGATGGACACTGGGGGGGTATGTGCTATGGTGAGTGCTGTGAAGTGTGTAAGCCCGACGATTCACAGACCTGTACTCCTGGGGCTAATCATACATTATATGTTAACTTAAAAAGTAAAAAAAAAAAAAAAAAAAGATGTCGTGAGAAGTCAGGAAAGTGGAATGTTGACTGAATCTGTGAAACCCCTATAGGATTGTGATGATTAGTGTCCGAGGCAGGGAGCACAGTGAGGTTTTAAGGCCAAGAGTCCAATGGGGGTCTTTTAGAGGTAAACACAGACCAGCTTACTCGGAGGCTGGATTTCTCCCCACCTAAGCCACAGGGGATGGGGGTGAGGCATGGAGGCAACCAGACCGGCCTGGAACCGAGCCTCCCTGAATGCGTGGTGAGTGTGTGTGGTCACTCTAGTACACATTTGCCTTTGTAAGGGCTGATATCTTCCATGACTAAAAGGAATTCAGAACAGAGGCTGGAGGACAGAGACAGCGTGTGTGGTCATGGGAAGAACGGGCTGGAGAAGCGCCAGGGTGTGCGGCCGCGTGGGGGCGTGTGCCAGGAGCCACATCCCGGAACGGGGTAGGTTCTGCAAGCAGCCACGCAGGGGCCCGACATGGCAGGGGGAGCTTCCTCGAGCAGGGTCTGGGCACAAGCAGCGGGCAGCAGTAGAGTCTGCTTCTCTAGGCAGGACCTGAGTGCACCCCGAGTCTGTCTTATTCCTCTAGATGGGGGCACGTAGACTTTTTTGTTTGTGTAGAGTTGGGGCTCACTGACCAGAAGCAACATTTACACCTCCCCCATTTCACCCAGCTATCAATTTGCACCTTGGCGTAACTCTGCCTGTGAAAGCAAGTTGGGTGGCGTTTCCTTTCCGGACAGAATGGCTTCCAGACAATGTGCCAGGATGGGCCCTGGATCTCGGCGCCCGCCCGCCTGCTGGAAAGGGTCGCAGGCACCTGTCTGTGCCAGGAGCCGACCGCCCGGAGGCATGGCCAGCACTGAGAAGCATCACTCATGCTTTGGCATGTACGGAGGACTGTGACGTTTACACAAATTCTATATCTACTGAAGAAAACCTTCACACCTGTAAGCTTTGCCAACAGCTGTGTGAGCTCCTGGACGGCACAGCAGAGGCGCCCGTGAACGCAGTGGTAGCTCCCCGGGTGTGCTCGGCCACGTGCTCAGCGTGGCGGGCGGGCAGAGGTGCGGGGTCGCAGAAGAGCACCCCATAGGCTGCCCGGCCACCATCAGCCCACCTCCGTTTATTCTGGCCCCGGGTGCAGTGGGTAACACCCACCCCGGGGGGCCAGGTCCGTGCTGCCCCCTAACCATGTGCTCCGGTCTCTTACAGGCTTCACGCCGCTGCTCCTGGGTCCGGCAGCAGAGACCCTGTAGTCTGCCAGCTGCCTCTATGCCAAGGCCCCTCTGCTCTGTGCCTACATCATCCGGCCCTAGAGGCACCCGGGAACAGCCTGCTGGGTTTAGGGTCGTGGACTCAAGGGGGCCAGGAGCCACTCAGAGGCCCTCCCGGAGCAGGCCAGCCCACCCATTCATGACACCCGCTGCCAAGACCCCTTACCTGCAGGTAGTGGCACGGCCTCAAGGACGGTTTGACCTCCTGGTGGACCAGGGGCTTATCTAAGTTCAGGGAGCTCTTGCGGTAAGCCTCCTTTGCCTGGCTCACGGTCAGTGTGGACCAGGAGCTCCGTTTCATGTACTTGGTGTCGGGCGTCATGGTCAAGCCCTCACAGGCCGAGCACTTGACGTCACTGTTACTCTTGGACGTCTTCAGGGACAGATCCCCAAAGGGGCCCGGGAGCACCTCGGGGTAGCAGTGGGAGACGTGGTCCACGTGGTGCCTGTTGGCCACGCTGGATGTGCGGCAGGTGCTGTCACTGTCCAGGTTGTCGTCGGAGCTCCACCAGCTGCTGGTGCCCGACCTGTGCTTGCCCTCCGGCTTCCGCTCCTTGCTTTTACTCCGTTTGCCGTGCTTCGCGTGGTGGCCATGGTGCTGGTCCTCCACCCGACTGTCGCCCTTGGTGCCGTTCACGTTGCTCTTGGAAGAGCCCTCGAGGGAGTGGGACTTGGTGAAGAGTTTCTGCACAGAGTGCACGAGGTGTCGGATCCTCCCCGGGCTCTCGCTGCGCTGCTCGGCGGCCGTGGACGTCCTCTGGTACTGCAGCGTGTGGAAACCGTCCCGGTGCAGAGGCAGCTGCTTCTCAAACTGGTCCAGAAGGTTGGCCGGGATGCGGTTGACCCTGGTGCCGGCGTGGGACACGGCACAGTCGTCCCTCGTGTCGTAGTGGGAGCTGTAGTGCATCCTGGGGAAGGTGCTGCTGGACATGTGGTCACCCAGCACCACGGGCATCATCATGCACTCGGAGTGGACGGAGCTCCCAGGGGAGCAGCGGTGGTGGTCCATGGGGCAGCTCTCCACGGGGCTGAGCAGGTAGGGCTGCCTTGCCTCCTGCCCATGGTGCAGGTGCTCGTGCTCGCAGTCCTCGGGGGCCGCCAGGCCACAGGTGTGGCCTGAACACAGCTGTGCCTGAGTCCGGCCCCCGGGGAGCCCCTTCATGTTCCTAGGAGCAGGGGAATATCTTCCTTCGTTGAAGTGCTGCGTTGGGGACCATGAGTACTGCTGGTCTGTTGAGAGAGCACAGAAAGCCGTTTAAGACGAGGCAGGGACAGCAACCAAACCCTTACTTATGTGTGGGACACCCCATGTGGAACTGTCTTATCTGGTAACTGGGGGTCATTTTTGGGCATTCGAGCGGGTACTCATTATTTTCATACCACATTGACTGCTCCAAAGTATGCGCCTATGAAGAAGCACTGACTCTGATACTCCCAGTTGTTCTAGTCCACGCAGCCAAATATTCTAGTGTACATGGCCAAATACACATCGTTGGGTAGATGTGTCAGCCTCTGGACAGCAAGATTTTGTGGTGTTCAACAGATACACGGTTTGTGGGGGAAAATGAGTTACATTTCAATCAGATTTGAGTATTGTGGCTTCGGCTAAGAAGTTTACAATGTAGCATCTAGTATTTACTTAGTAACATTCCTCCAAACGCCAATGTGCTACAGGCTGACTTATGAACCCCAAAGCCCAAAGCCACCTGCCGGTCTCCCAGTGGGAGAGGGGGCAGCTTTCTTGGGGCCATCAGTCGGTCAAGAGGAGGACTAAACCAGGATGTCCTGACCTTTCATCACAGATACTTGGTTCTGAATGGTAAGAGTTTATCCAATACAGAAAAAATGGTTCGGTTCGGTGGGACGTAATACTGTGCCTGGATGAGTTGTTGGGAGTCACTCTCAGGAGGTCGCTGGGTTCTGGCTAGGGAGGTGACTGAGTGGGGCGTGAGATGCTGACTCCCAGACATGGGCTTGTTGGGGTTCGGGCCTCCGTTCTGCCACCATGTGGTATGTGATTCTGAGGGTCGGGCAGGTGGGCCCGCCATGCTCCCCGTGCTTCCGTGCGCTCCGAATGTGATGGGGAATGTGATGGGGAATGTGATGGGGAATGTGATGGGGAATGTGATGGAGAAGAAGGACGCTGGCTAAGCACCGGGCCGGGTTCCTGGACAACCACACTCTCAAGCGTTCTCCCTTGTCTGTGCCATTATTACCGTAAGTATCATCCTTTCAAACTATCTTGGGTCAGCACTGACCAAGTTCTGGGTTTATTAAACCCAAGTGTCTGGACTCCCGGATTCCTTAGAGAAGCCTCTGGCTTCATCCCTGTTTCCTGCTGACCCACACTTTCTGTTTCAGACCCAGCTCAGAGCTGGCTTCTGAAGGTCGCCGCACAGATGCAGGGAACAGAGACTGTTACACCATACGACATACACACATGCATACCTGGTATATAATATGCATATTATACATACGGAAAATAAAGACTATTAGAGTCATACGCAGGTACTACGTACAGCGCGTGCATGCATGTGTAATATGCCGTGTGGTACACAATGTGTGTGTAAACCATGCTGGGAATTCAAGTGCTATTAGGATACATAATCTGCATAGACAGTGTGTATGATGAATCTATCCACAGGTAACAAACGTATACACTGTATGTATCACATGACATACGCAAGAAATACAGACGCTATCACAGTGTATCATATGCATATGTAGCATGCATATCTAATGCCTATATCCACATGACGTGCCCACGTACAATATAACATGTACATAACATGCAGAACACACTGCTGTGGAGGCCGACTCCCGCAGGAAACAGGTGGGAGACCCATGAGAATGAGCACCCAGGGGAGGGCCTGTGGGGGGAGCCCACCCGGCATCTGAGGGCTCCAGCCCCCTCCTCAGGCTGGAACTGCACAGTGTTCTCTTCTGGAAAATGGAGCCCAGCTGGTTCCCCGGACAGACCTGGGCTACAGCCCTTTCCATGGCCCACACCACCTTCTCCACGAGGCCCACTGAAGCTGTCGAGTCATGACTCTGGACCCCGGGGTGTCCTGGAAGAGGCAGGGGCTGGGAAACATGGAGACAGACCGCTGGTGCTCTCCCGGCCGTGCTCCCCCAGGCCCTGCACATGCTCCCACCTTTTCCTCTGCCCCCGCCTTCACCCCAGGCCCCTGCCCTGGCTCAGACCCTGAGTACTTATCATCATCAGCAGCTACTCTCCTCCCCCCGCGTCCCTGGACATGCCCCAGCCAGGTCCTCCCTGCTCGAAGGCTCAGGCTTACCGCGGAGTCCTCACTCCTCAACTGGCAGGCAAGGCTGCCCCTGGGACGGCTGGCTCGGCGACGGCTGTGCGCCAAGCTAGAGCCCGCGTGCTGACCGGGTGGGCCGGCTGGGCCCCGACCCCGGCCCCGGCTGCACCCGTCCTAGTTCCCGGTGAAGCGTGTGGCTTTAATCAAACGGAATCAGCCCCTATTTCTTTCTTTTTTTTTTTTTTTTTAAAGTAAGGTATATCTAGTAGGTATCTGGTTTTCATTCATTTGAATTTTTTTTTAAAGATTTTATTTATTTATTTGAGAAACAGCCCCTATTTCTAATAATTGTCCTCTGGGCTCCTTGCCGGCTGAGGCTGTGGGCTCTGTGGGCTCCTTCCCAGTGAATTATTTCTAATAATTTACTCTGCAGGGCCCACTCCAAGGCAATCCAGCCTCAGTCCAGACAGCACCAAGAGAGAGCGCCCACTGGTCACTGTCCTGGAGGCTGGGGTCCAGATATGTTGGGAGCTGGACTTCAATGAGGCCCCCGTGCCCCACCTCCTCGGGGAGGAAGCTGTCTGCTGTCCCCTGCCCCCGCAGGGGCCGGCCCCCCTCCCCTCACCACTCTCTCCCGTCAGTTCAGGCCAGTTAAGCAGTCCCACCCGCCTGCCCTCCATCCCCCTTGCCCGAGAGGTGCCACCTACGGTGTGGGGTCAGGGACACACGGAGCTCACAGGGCCACCCCCAGCCCCCCAGAGCAGACCCCACACACCCCGGGCAATTGTGGAAAACAGGAAAGGAACCAAGAGACTCTGGGCTCGTCCCAGGTTATTTCTAAGCAACCCTCTCAGTAACCTTCATAGGAAACATCACCTCCTTCCAAATGACCAGTCCAAGATGTGGGTTCAAAGGGTCCCCCTTGCAGGCTGTGGACTGCCAGCTGTGCAGGGCAGCTCACACGCTCACGTGTCTCACAGGCAGGGCCACAACTGCACTGATCCCCAAGGAGTTAGGGGCAAGGCTTGATCCCCCGGGAGCAAGGGACAGCAGCAGTGACGGGCCTCCGAGCACGGGTGGGGTGGTCTCCTTCCAAGGGCAGCACAGAGACCTCGCCCGCACGTCCTCACAGTGAACAGCCTCCCCCACAGGGACATCTATCTCCAAGGACAGCCCAGCTTCCCTAGTGCGAGGGGCTCCCCCGGGAGAGCGCCTGGCATCTTCCTTTCTCCGCAGATAAACTGTAGCTGGAGCACTTTAATACATTAGGAGGGAATACTTGAGATTATACTATATTTTAATATAATTAAAAGCAAGTTTTCAAAGGAATTCAATATCTAGTTGATAAATAGCAAAACTACGTGCTGTAATCCAGACGCTCCAGCGGCATAAGTTGTCACCCTATTATCTTTTGCTTTATTTTTCCATTAGCACATAATTTAATACAATTCTAATCCTCCTCCATATTAAAAAGCGAGACCATTACTGCCCCACTCACGTATCCTATTTCTGCCTAATGTTTGGCCTCGAAGCTACATTTTGAATGTGGCGACATAAAAGAACCGTACGAAAGATACAAGTTTAGCTGAAATGAATTAAATCTGATCGTGCGGCGCGTCGGGAGCCCACTCGCTTTTCTCCACCGCGGGGCTGAGCAGCCTGGTGCACGCGCGGAAACGGATCCACAGCCTCCGAAACGTAAGACACTAATAACAGCAAACAAGAAAATAAGGCCTGTAAATAATGGCAATTCTGAGATGTGTCACAAGGACTGGGACTGTCAGTGTTTTTTTTTTTTTTTTAACGTCAACATGACACAGAATAAATACTTCGGGCTGGCGGTTTCTCTCTGTGGAAGTGGGGTGACAGGCACCAAATGTGGAAGGCACCTTAGCGCCCCCATTTCTAGCTACTCACGACACCGTATTTTGTTCTGAAGCAAGAGAAAACAGCAATATCCTCATTACCCACTAACTGTCTCCCCAAATCCGAGCTAGAACGCGAAGGTCCATCTCACTGTTGGATTTCAGAGTGCTGGCATTCTCATTCTGAAAGGTGTGTTTTCAGCATAGAGATAAGAACTCAAAAGTACGCTAACATGTCTGGAGCGGTCTCTGTGTGTGGGCACTGTGTGCTGGGAGGTGGTGCTGGTCCACACGCCACAGGGAAGCCCAGGCTGGAAGGGCAGGCAGGGAAGGGCACCCATCCTAGTTCCCGGTGAAGCCCAAACCCACGCACGCACACAGCCTCAGAGCTGGACGGACCCTAGTGTGCAGCTCCGTGTGGCCCGCCGCCGGCACCAGCTGCCGAGGGCTGGGGGACGGTGGTGTGTGGGGGCCCCAGGGGCTCTCTCTCATTAAACTGGGCTGGAGGTTCCACACTAAGCCCTAGCCTGAGCCAACCAGGCTGGGCACACACCGTGACAATGGACCCAGTCCCTGGTTTTTGAGAAAGCGTGGAAGTGTGCGTGCACCCTAGCCCTGGAGGGTGTCGTCATGGGTGCTGTGCCCCCCGCCCCCACGGCAGGCACCCTGAGGTCCTGCCCCACTGAGGATGCCCGCCGGGTCTCCCTCGGCCTGCGGTTCACCTAATGCAGTTGAGCCCCCCATCTGCACTTCCTTTTTAAAAAATTTTTTTATTTGTATATTTATTTTATTTTTTGACTATCCTTTTTTAAAACTTATTTAAACTCAATTAACTAACATGGAGTGTATTATTAGTTTCAGAGGTAGAGGTCAGTGAGTCTCATAGAAGGCCCAGGGCTCATCCCATCACTTGCCTTCCTCAGTGCCCATCCCGCAGCCGCCCCATCTCCCCACCGCCTCCCCTCCAGAGACCCTCACTCGATCCCTCATGGTTGGCCTCCCTCTCAGTTTTCATCTTATTTTACTTCGCACTTTCACCTGAGTTTATCTGCCCACGGGGACAGACCCTTCACCGTCTCTGTCACTGCTCTCGATGCCCTCCCACAGGAAAATCCTCAGGAAAGGTGGGAGCTAACAGTAAAAAGCAAAGCACACGAGACAACACTGAGCTACACAGACGTTGTGAGCGGGCTGTGGAGCTGCGTGCCGGACAAAAACCACTCCGCTACTATATGTTTTCCCACCGTAGTGAAACTTACTGACAATTCTTCTGTCCCTGTGCAGAATTGCGAGAGGCCCCTGCTTTGTCCTGGAGTCGTCTTGGCTCCCCTTTTCTGCCGCCTTCATCCTTCACACACTCCCCACCGACCCGTTCTTCCTCAAAACCCCCCAGGTGGCTCCTGGTGGGACCTCAGAACACACACACAGGCTGGGGAATATGATAAGAAGTAGCCATGGGGCCTTATTCCTGTATTTACTATGTGAAGGCATGAAAGACGTGTCCCACCGTACGTCAAGAAGCCCCTTAACAAAAAGGTTCCTCAAAAATTTCACCAAAGACTCCAATATGTGTAAGCTGGCCACCACAGAACGTGGTGGGAGGAGTCAGGGATGTTCTGGGCAAATGGATGGGTGTCCCCTATTCATGGACTGAAGACAACTCGGTTAAGGGGCAAACACTCTCCAAATTGATCTACAGACTCCACACAATTCCTATCAAATCATAGCTGGCTTCTTTGTAGAAATTAAAAGCTGATCCTAAAATTTATACAGATTAAAAAAACAAAACAAAACCAAGTGTATAGCCAGAGGTGGAAGGAGATGGTAAAGCTGAGAGCAGAGATAAATGGCGTGATGAAGGGAATCAATGAAACCAAAAGTTGGTTCTTTGAAAAATCAATAAAATTGACCACCACTGATGACATAAATAAAATGATTATGATAATATGACAACTGTAGACAACCTAGGTGGAATGGATGAATTCATGGAAACCCACAAATTATTTCCGGAAGAAACAGGAAATCTGATCATACCAATAACAATAAGAAGACTGAATTAGGAATCAAAACCTCCCAACAAAGAAAAGACCAGAACCAATGGCTTCACTGGAAGGTTCTGCCAAACATTTAAAGGAAAATGAATGCCAATCCTTCTCAAACTCTTCCAAAAGGTTGAAGATGTGGGAACACTTCCTAGCTCACTTCCATGAGGCCACCATAAGCTAATATGGAAACCAGATAAAGACATCATGGGAGAAGAAATTACAGACCAATAGCCTTTATAAATACAGATGCAAAAGTGCTAACAATGTACCAGCAAACCCAACCCCGTAGCATGTGAGAAGAATTATATACCACGGCCAGGTGGGTTTATCCTGGGAATGCAAAGGTGCTTCAACATATGAAAATGAATATATTACAACAGACTAACAGGACAAAGGGCAAAAACATGTGACCAATTCAGTGGATGCAGAAAAGGCATTCGACAAAATTGAACAGACTTTCATGATAAGAACACTCAGAAAACTAGGAATACAGGGGAATTTCCTCAACACAATAAAGGTATTTATATAAAAAACTCCCGGCTCTCCTCACACTCAGCAGTGAAAGACTGAGAGTTCCCTTCCTGAGAAGAGCACGAAGACAAGCTTGCTGGCTTTTGCTGCTGCTGTTCAACAATGAACTGGAAGTTCTAACCAGAGAAGTAACATAAGAAGAAGAAACAAGACATCCACATAAGAAAAGGAGAAGTGCCTCTATTTGCAGATGACACACTCCTATATAGCCAAAAACCCGAGACAATCCACAGGAAAGCTATTTGAGCTAATAAATGAATTCAGCAAAGTTGGAGGTTACAAGATAAAAAAAAAAATTCCGTTGTGTTTCTACGGCCCAGCAAATACACAATCCAAAAATGAATGAGGAAAGCAATTCCATTCACAATAATACCTAAGAGGAAAAAAGACATAGGACTACATTCAACCAAGGAGATAAAAGATTTGTATCCTGAAAACTAGAAAACACTGTCAAAGAAATTAAAAACTTAAATATGTGGAAAGACACCCTGTGTTCATGGATAGACGACTTGTTATTTTATGGTTTTGAAATTACCCAAAGTTACCTACAGATTCAACAGAATGCCTGTCAAAATTCCAGCTAGCTTTTTTGCAGAACTGGAAAAAACAATTCTCAAATCCATATGGAAATGCAATGAGTCCCAATTAGCCAAAACAATTTTCAAAAGAAGAACAAAGCTGGAGGACTCAACGTCCTGTTCCAGAATGTACTCTGAAGCTACAGTGGTGAGAGCAGGGCACACAATCACAGGGCTGGACATGCGGCCCACAGATGAGTTGAGGGTCCAGACAGAAACCCATACATCTATGGCTGGTTCATTTTTCATGACAGTACCAATAGCATTAACAGAATAGCCTTTTATAAATGGTCCTGGGATAACCAGATATCCGGGTGCAAAAGAACGAAGTTGTACTCCCTACCTTACACTATATGCAAAACTGAACTCAGGGGAGGAAGCAAGGTGGCGGAGTAGGAAACTGAAACAGCATCAGGTCCCAGGAGATCAGCTAGATGGGTATCAAACCATTCCGAACACCCACAAACTCAGCAGGAGATAGAAGAGAAGAAGAGCAGCGATTCTAGGAACAAAAAATTGACCACTTTTTGGAAGGTAGGACGTGTGGAGAAGTGAATCTGAGGCCACGGGGAGCTAGACCGCGGGGGGAGGGGCCGGCTCCCAGCAAGGGTGGAGCAACGGAGCACAAAATCCAAACTTCAAGAAGTTCTGAGCTAGGGGAAAGCAACGCATAGAATTCATGTCTTTTTTCCATGATCCTTTAACCTTTCTAAGTTAAATTAAAAAAATTTTTTTTCTTATTCTATTTTTTTTTACTTTTCCTCTTTCCTCTCTTGATGTTTTTTTAAACTATTTTATCTTATCAATACCTTTTAGAAAAATCTTTAAAATTTTCCTTGTCATAGTCATATTTTATCCCTTTATTGTATTTAACATTATTTTTTGTATAAATATAGGGGTTTTTTCTTTAAAATTTTGGGATACAATTTCCTCTACTAGATCAAAATATATCCTAAATCTAGTACATGACTGTGTTCTAGTCTCTAGCCTGATCATATTCTCACCTCTTTTTTTTTCTTTTTCCAACCACCTTATCAATTCCTTTTTTAGAATATTTTTTAATTTTCATCTTTATAGTCATATTCCATCCCCTCATCATGTTTACCCTTATTTTTGTATGTATGTGTGTGTGTATATATATGTATGTTTTCTTTCTTTAAAATTTTGGGAGGTAGTTTCTTCTAAGAGATCAGAACACACCCAAAATCAAGGGGGTGGCTCTGTTCTGTTCACCAGTCTAATACATATATATATATATTTTTTTTTTCTTTTACCCCCTTTCATCTCCCCCCAGTTAGGGTCTCTTCTGATTTGGTTAGCGTACATTTTTCTGGGGTATTTGCCGCCCGTTTAGTATTTTATTCTCTCCTCCATGTATTCTTTTTTTAAAAAAGATTTTATTTAATTATTTGTCAGAGAAAGAGGGAGAGAGAGCACGCGAGCACGGGCAGACAGAGTGGCAGGCAGAGGCAGAGGGAGAAGCAGGCTCCCTGCGGAGCGAGGAGCCCGATGCGGGACTCGATCCCAGGATGCTGGGATCATGACCTGAGCCGGAGGCAGCGGCTTCACCCACGGAGCCCCCAGGCATCCCACCTTCCTGTATTCTTATCTGGATGAAAGGACAAGGCAGAAAAACCCACAGGAAAAAAAAAAAGAACAGGAGGCAGTGCTGAGGGCTGTGGACCTAATCAATACGGACATTGGTAATATGTCAGACCTAGAGTTCAGAACGACGATTCTCAAGGGGCTAGCTGGGCTCAAAAAAAGCATGGAAGATATTAGAGAATCCCTTCCTGGAGAAATAAAAGAACTAAAATTGAACTACCTGAAGTTAAAAAAAGCTATTAATGAGGTGCAATAAAAAATGGAGGTTCTTACTGCTAAGATAAATGGGGCAGAAGAGAGATTTAGTGATATAGAAGACCAAATGAAAGAGAATAAAGAAGCTGTGCAAAAGAGAGACAAACAACTACTGGACCATGAGGGGAAAATTCGAGGGATAAGTGACACCATAAAATGAAACAATATTAGAATAATGTGGATTCCAGAAGAAGAAAGAGAGAGAGGGGCAGAAGGTGTATTGGAGCGAATTATAGTAGAGAATTTCCCAAATATGGCAAAGGGAACAAGCATCAAAATCCGGGAGGCACAGAGAATCCCCCTCAAAATCAATAAAAATAGGTTCGCACCCCATCATCTAAGAGTAAAACTTACAAGTCTTAGTGACAAAGAGAAAATCCTGAAAGCAGCTCAGGACAAGAAGTCTGTAACAGACAATGGTAGAAATATCCGATGGGCAGCAGACTTATTCACAGAGACCTGGCAGGCCAGAAGGGACTGGCATGATATATTCAGAGCACTAAATGAGAAAATATGCAGCCAAGAATACTATATCCAGCTAGGCTGTCACTGAAAATAGGAGGAGAGAGAAAAAACTTCCAGGACAAACAAAAACTAAAAGAATTGGTTGGAGGAGTCAAGATGGCGGAGAAGTAGCAGCTGAGAGGACATCGGGTAGCAGGAGGTCAGCTAGACAGCTTATCTAACCATTGTGAACACCTACAAACCCAACGGGAAATCGAAGAGAAGAAGAGCAACAATTCCAGAAACAGAAAATCGATCACTTTCTGAAAGGTAGGACCTGCGGAGAAGCGAATCCAAAGCGACGGGAAGATAGACCCCGGGGGGAGGGGCCGGCACCCGGCAAGCGGCGGAGCGACGGAGCACAAAACCGGGACTTTTAAAAGTCGGCTCCACTGGGAGACACCGCTCCAGAGGCTAAACTGGAGGGAAACCCAGGCGGGGTCAGCATAACCCCAGGACCCGCGGGGTCACAGAAGGACTGGGGGTGTCTGAGTGCCGCAGAGCTCGCAGGTATTAGAGCGGGGAAGCCGGCTACAGCGACAAAGCCGAGGAGTGAGCTCTCAGCCCGGGGTTACCTTGTGCCGGTCGCAGGCTGGGTGGGCTCGGAGCGCGGCCGGAGGCCACGGAGACAAAAGCGACCCGGCGCTTTTCTCCAGCTCCAGCAATTGACTCTTTCCTCGAGGCGCGACCGCAAGCCAGGGAGGCGGGGCGGTAGGCGCTTTGCTCTGAGAGCGCACTGAGGAGCGGGACCCCAAGCTCTCGGCTCCTCCGGGCCGGAGACTGGGAGGCCGCCATCTTCATTCCCGTCCTCCGGACTCTACGGAACGCGCTCAGGGAACAAAAGCTCCCGAAAGCAAACCCGAGCGGATGACTTAGCCCGGCCCCTGGCAAGGGCGGTGCCATTCCGCCTGCGGCAAAGACACTTGAGAATCACTACAACAGGCCCCTCCCCCAGAAGATCAACAAGAAACCGATCCAAAACCAACTTCAGTCACCAAGAACAGCGGAATTCCACAGCAGGAGAAAGCAAATCCTACCTGGACAAAATGACAAGGCGGAAAAACTCACCTCAAAAAAAAGAAGAGGCCGTACTGAAGGCTGGAGACCTAATCAATATGGACATAGGTAACATGACAGATCTAGAGTTCAGAATAACAATTCTCAAGGTTCTAGCCGGGCTCGAAAAAGGCATAGAAGATATTAGAGAAACCCTCTCCGGAGAGATAAAAAGCCCTTTCTGGAGAAATAAAAGAACTAAAATCTAACCAAGTTGAAATCAAAAAAGCTATTCATGAGGTGCAATCAAAAATGGAAGCTCTCACTGCCAGGATAAATGAGGCAGAAGAAAGAATTAGTGACATAGAAGACCAAATGATAGAGAATAAAGAAGCTGAGCAAAAGAGAGACAAACAAATACTGGACCACAAGGAGAGAATTCGAGAGATAAGTGACACCATAAGACGACACAACATTAGAATAATTGGGATTCCAGAAGAAGAAGAAAGAGAGAGGGGAGCAGAAGGTATATTGAAGACAATTATTGGAGAGAATTTCCCTAATATGGCAAAGGGAACAAACATCAAAATCCAGGAAATGCTAAGAACGCCCCTCAAAATCAATAAAAATAGGTCCACACCTCGTCACCTGATAGTAAAATTTACAAGTCTGAGCGACAAAGAGAAAATCCTGAAAGCAGCCCGGGAAAAGAAGTCCGTAACATACAAGGGTAAAAACATTAGATTGGCAGCGGACCTATCCACAGAGACCTGGCAGGCCAGAAAGAACTGGCATGATATATTCAGAGCACTAAACGAGAAAAACATGCAGCCAAGAATACTATATCCGGCTAGGCTATCATTGAAAATAGAAGGAGAGATAAAGAGCTTCCAGGACAAACAAAAGCTGAAAGAATTTGCAAACACCAAACCAGCTCTACAGGAAATATTGAAAGGGGTCCTCTAAGCAAAGAGAGAGCCTAAAAGTAGTAGATCAGAAAGAAACAGAGACAATATACAGTAACAGTCACCTTACAGGCAATACAATGGCACTAAATTCATATCTCTCAATAGTTACCCTGAATGTTAATGGGCTAAATGCCCCAATCAAAAGACACAGGGTATCAGAATGGATAAAAAAACAAAACCCATCAATATGCTGCCTACAAGAAACTCATTTTAGACCCGAAGACACCTCCAGATTTAAAGTGAGGGGGTGGAAAACAATGTACCATGCTAATGGACATCAGAAGAAAGCTGGGGTGGCAATCCTTATATCAGATCAATTAGATTTTAAGCCAAAGACTATAATAAGAGATGAAGAAGGACACTATATCATACTCAAAGGGTCTGTCCAACAAGAAGATCTAACAATCTTAAATATCTATGCCCCTAACATGGGAGCAGCCAACTATATAAACCAATTAATAACAAAATCAAAGAAATACATCGACAGTAATACAATAATAGCAGGGGACTTTAACACTCCCCTCACTGAAACGGACAGATCATCTAAGCAAAAGATCAACAAGGAAATAAAGACCTTAAATGACACACTGGACCAGATGGACATCACAGATATATTCAGAACATTCCATCCCAAAGCAACAGAATACACATTCTTCTCTAGTGCACATGGAACATTCTCCAGAATAGACCACATCCTGGGTCATAAATCAGGTCTCAATCGGTACCAAAAGATCGAGATCATTCCCTGCATATTTTCAGACCACAATGCTCTGAAGCTCGAACTCAATCACAAGAGGAAATTTGGAAAGAATGCAAATACATGGAGACTAAACAGCATCCTTCTAAAAAATGAATGGGTCCACCAGGAAATTAAAGAATTGAAAAAAATCATGGAAACAAATGATAAAGAAAACACAACAGTTCAAAATCTGTGGGATACAATAAAGGCAGTCCTGAGAGGAAAATATATAGTGGTGCAAGCCTTTCTCAAGAAACAAGAAAGGTCTCAAATACACAACCTAACCCTACACCTAAAGGAGCTGGAGAGAGAACAACAAAGAAAGCCTAAACCCAGCAGGAGAAGAGAAATCATAAAGATCAGAGCAGAAATCAATGAAATAGAAACTAAAAAAACAATAGAACAAATCAACAAAACTAGGAGCTGGTTCTTTGAAAGAATTAATAAGATTGATAAGCCCCTGGCCAGACTTATCAAAAAGAAAAGAGAAAGGATGCAAATAAATAAAATCATGAATGAAAGAGGAGAGATCACAACCAACACCAAAGAAATACAAACAATTATAAGAACATACTACGAGCAACTCTATGGCAACAAATTTGACAATCTGGAAGAAATGGATACATTTCTAGAGATGTATAAACTACCACAACGGAACCAGGAAGAAATAGATAACCTGAACAGACCCATAACCAGTAAGGAGATTGAAACAGTCATCAAAAATCTCCAAACAAACAAAAGTCCAGGACCAGACGGCTTCCCAGGGGAATTCTACCAAACATTTAAAGAAGAATTAATTCCTATTCTCCTGAAACTGTTCCAAAAAATAGAAATGGAAGGAAAACTTCCAAACTCATTCTATGAGGCCAGCATCACCTTGATCCCAAAACCAGACAAGGATCCCACCAAAAAAGAGAATTACAGACCAATATCCTTGATGAACACAGATGCGAAAATTCTCACCAAAATACTGGCCAATAGGATCCAACAGTACATTAAAAGGATTATTCACCACGACCAAGTGGGATTTATTTCAGGGCTGCAAGGTTGGTTCAACATCCGCAAATCCATCAATGTGATACAATACATTAATAAAAGAAAGAATAAGAACCATATGATACTCTCAATAGATGCTGAAAAAGCATTTGACAAAGTGCAGCATCCCTTCCTGATTAAAACTCTTCAAAGTGTAGGGATAGAAGGCACATACCTCAATATTATCAAAGCCATCTATGAAAAACCCACCGCAAATATCATTCTCAATGGAGAAAAACTGAAAGCTTTTCCGCTAAGGTCAGGAACACGGCAGGGATGTCCGTTATCACCACTGCTGTTCAATATAGTACTAGAAGTCCTAGCCTCAGCAATCAGACAACAAAAAGAAATTAAAGGCATCCAAATCGGCAAAGAAGAAGTCAAACTATCACTCTTTGCAGATGATATGATACTATATGTGGAAAACCCAAAAGGCTCCACTCCAAAACTGCTAGAACTTATACAGGAATTCAGTAAAGTGTCAGGATATAAAGTCAATGCACAGAAATCAGTCGCATTTCTTTACACTAACAACAAGACAGAAGAAAGAGAAATTGAGGAGTCAGTCCCATTTACAATCGTACCCAAAACCATAAGATACCTAGGAATAAATCTAACCAAAGAGGCAAAGAATCTATACTCAGAAAACTATAAAGTACTCATGAAAGAAATTGAGGAAGACACAAAGAAATGGAAAAATATTCCATGCTCCTGGATTGGAAGAACAAATATTGTGAAAATGTCTATTCTACCTAAAGCAATCTACGCATTTAATGCAATCCCTATCAAAATCCCATCCATTTTTTTTAAAGAAATACAACAAATAATCCTAAAATTTATATGGAACCAGAAAAGACCTCGAATAGCCAAAGGAATATTGAAAAAGAAAGCCAAAGTCGGTGGCATCAAAATTCCAGACTTCAAGCTCTATTACAAAGCTGTCATCATCAAGACAGTATGGTACTGGCACAAAAACAGACATATAGACCAATGGAACAGAATAGAGAGCCCAGAAATAGACCCTCAACTCTATGGTCAACTAATCTTCGACAAAGCAGGAAAGAATATCCAATGGAAAAAAGACAGCCTCTTCAACAAATGGTGCTGGGAAAATTGGACAGCCACATGCAGAAAAATGAAATTGGACTATTTCCTTACACCACACACGAAAATAGACTCAAAATGGATGAAGGACCTCAATGTGCGAAAGGAATCTATCAAAATCCTTGAGGACAATGCAGGCAGCAACCTCTTTGACCTCAACCACAGCAACTTCTTCCTAGGAACATCGCCAAAGGCAACAGCAGCAAGGGCAAAAATGAACTATTGGGATTTCATCAAGATCAAAAGCTTTTGCACAGCAAAGGAAACAGTTAACAAAACCAAAAGACAACTGACAGAATGGGAGAAGATATTTGCAAACGACATATCAGATAAAGGGCTAGTATCCAAAATCTATAAAGAGCTTATCAAACTCAATACCCAAAGAACAAATAATCCAGTCAAGAAATGGGCAGAGGACATGAACCGACATTTCTGCAAAGAAGACATCCAGATGGCCAACAGACACATGAAAAAATGCTCCACATCACTCGGCATCAGGGAAATACAAATCAAAACCACAATGAGATACCACCTCACACCAGTCAGAATGGCTAAAATTAACAAGTCAAGAAATGATAGATGCTGGCGAGGATGCGGAGAGAGGGGAACCCTCCTACACTGCTGGTGGGAATGCAAGCTGGTGCAACCACTCTGGAAAACAGTGTGTAGGTTCCTCAAAAAACTGAAAATAGAGCTACCCTACGACCCAGCAATTGCACTCCTGGGTATATATCCTAAAGATACAAACGTGGTGCTCCGAAGGGGCACGTGCACCCGAATGTTTATAGCAGCAATGTCCACAATAGCCAAACTGTGGAAAGAGCCTAGATGTCCATCAACAGATGAATGGATAAAGAAGATGTGGTATATATACACAATGGAATACTATGCAGCCATCAAAAGACATGAAATCTTGCCATTTGCGACGACGTGGACGGAACTAGAGGGTATCATGCTTAGCGAAATAAGTCAATCGGAGAAAGACAACTATCATATGATCTCTTTGATATGAGGAAGTGGAGATGCAAGGCGGGGGGGTTGGGGGCAGGTAAGAAAAGAAAAAATGAAAAGATGGGATTGGGAGGGAGACAAACCATAAAAGACTCAATCTCAAGAAACAGACTGAGGGTTGCGGGGGGGAGGGGGGACGGGAGAGGGTGGTGGGGAAATGGACATTGGGGAGGGTATGGGCTATGATGAGTGCTGTGAAATGTGTAAACCTGACGATTCACAGACCTGTACCCCTGGGGATAAAAATACATTATATGTTTATTAAAATAAAAAAATTAAAAAAAAAAACTAAAAGAATTTGCAAACACCAAACCAGCCCTACAGGAAATATCCTGTAAGGGGTTCTCTAAGCAAAGAGAGAGCCTAAAAGTAGTAGACCAGAAAGGAACAGAGACAATATACAGTAACAGTCACCTTACAGGCAATACGATGGCACCAAATTCATACCTTTCAATAGTTACCCTGAATGTAAATGGGCTAAATGCCCCAATCAAAAGACAAAGGGTATCAGAATGGATAAAAAAACAAAACCCATCAATATGCTGTCTACAGGAAACTCATTTTAGACCCAAAGACACCTCCAGGTTTAAAGTAAGGAGGTGGAAAACAATTTACCATGCTAATGAACATCAAAAGAAAGTTGGGGTGGCAATCCTTACATCAAATGAATAAGATTTCAAGCCAAAGACTATAATAAGAGACGAGGAAGGACACTGTATCATACTCAAAGGGTCTGTCCAACAAGAAGATCCAACAATTTTAAATATCTATGCCCCTAACATGGGAGCAGTCTAAATATAATTGAGGAAAACCCAAGAAATGGAAAAACGTTCCATGCTCATGGATTAGAAGAACAAATATTGTGAAAATGTCTATGCTACCTAAAGCAATCTACACATTTAACACAATCCCTATCAAAATACCATCAATTTTTTCAAGGAAATGGAACAAATAATCCTAAAATTTATATGGAACCAGAAAAGACCTTAAATAGCCAGAGGAAAGTTGAAAAAGAAAGCCAAAGCAAAAGAAAGCTGGCATCACAGTTCCAGACTTCAAGCTCTATTACAAAGCTGTCATCACCAAGACAGTATGGTACTGGCCCAAAACCAGACACACAAATCAATGGAACAGAATAGAGAGCCCAGAAATAGACCCTCAACTCTATGGTCAACTAATCTTTGACAAAGAAGCAAAGAATGTCCAATGTTAAAAAGACAGTCTCTTCAACAAATGGTGTTGGACAGCCATATGCAGAAGAATGAAATGGGGCTACTTCCTTACACCACACACGAAAATAGACTCAAAATGGAGGAAGGACCTCAATGTGAGACAGGAATCCATCAAACACAGGCAGCAACCTCTTTGACCTCAGCCACAGGAACTTCTTCCTAGAAACAATGCCAAAGGCAAGGGAAGCGAGGGCAAAAATGAACTATTGGGACTTCATCAAAATCAAAAGCTTTTGCACAGCAAAGGAAATAGTCAACAAAACCAAAAGACAATTGACAGAATGGGAGAAGATATTTGCAAACGACATATCAGATAAAGGGCTAGTATCCAAAATCTACAAAGAGCTTAGCAAATGCAACACCCAACAAACAAATAATCCAATCAAGAAATGGGCAGAGGACATGAACAGACATTTCTGCAAAGCAGACATCCAGATGGCCAACAGACATAAAAGAGTGCTCTACATCACTCATCATCAGGGAAATCCAAGTCAAAACCACAATGAGATACCACCTCACACCAGTCAGAATGGCTAATATTAACCAGTCAGGAAACGACAGATCATGGCGAGGATGTGGAGAAAGGCGAACCCTCCTACACTGTTGGTGGGAATGCAAGCTGGTGCGGCCACTCTGGAAAACAGCATGGAGGTTCCTCAGAAAGTTGAAAATAGAGCTACCCTATGACCCAGCAATCTCACTACTGGGTATTTACCCTAAAGATACAAATGTAGTGATCCGAAGGGGCATGTGCACCCGAATGTTTATAGCAGCAATGTTCACAAGAGCCAAACTATGGAAAGAGCTCAGATGTCCATCAACAGATGAACGGATAAAGAAGATGTGGTATATATATATGCAATGGAATACTATGCAGCCATCAAAAGAAGTGAAATCTTACCATTTGCAATGACGTGGATGGAACTAGAGGGTATTAGGCTGAGTGAATTAAGTCAGTCAGAAAAAGACAATTATCATATGATCTCCCTGATATGAGGAATTTGAGAGGCAGAATGAGGGGTTTTGGGGGATAGGGAAGGAAAAAATGAAACAAGATGGGATTGGGAGGGAGACAAACCATAAGAGACTTTTAATCTCATGAAACAAACTGAGGGTTGCCGGGGGAGGGGGGAGGGAGAGGGGGTGGGGTTATGGACACTGGGGAGAGTATGTGCTATGGTGAGTGCTGTGAAGTGTGTAAGCCTGATGATTCACAGACCTGTACTCCTGAAACAAATAATACATTATATGTTAATAAAAATTTAAAAAATTAAAAAATTAAAAAAATAAAACTGAACTTGACATGTGCAGAGAGCTAAAAGCAAGAGATAAAACTATAAAATTTTTTGAAGAGAACATGCATGTATTTCCTTGGTAATATGAATTAGAAATGGCTTTTAGATAGTCCATCAAAATTACAGGAAAAAAATAGAGACAAAATGGACTTCCTAAAATTAAAAACTTCTGTGTTTTTAAGCAGACTACAAAGAAAATGAAAAAGCAACCCAGAGAATGGGGGAAATTTCTTGCAAATATGTACCTGATGAGGAAATTTTATCTAGAGTATATAAAGAACACTAACATCCCAATTACAAAAAGAGGGAAATAACCAAAATAAAAATGGGCCAATGAGCTGAACAGATATTTCCCCAGAGAAGATACACAAATGGCCATTAAGTTTGTGAAAAGGTGCTCGACATCACCAGCCATCAGGGAAATGCAGCCGAAACCACCGTGAGATGGCCCTTCCCATGCACTCCATTTCTGTGCCCGAGGCGGATGGCGACAGGTGCTACAAGTACACAGCAAAGTCCACCTCGTACACCGCTGGGCGGGCTGTGACATGGTGCGGCTGCTTTGGAAAATAGTCGGGCAGCTCCTCACGAGAGTAAACAGCTGTCAGAGGCGCCAGGGGTTCATCTCCCAGGCACCCGGCCGAGAGGCAGGGACGGGTGTGTTCTTAGCCACGTTGTTCACAGCAGCCCCAGACCTGTCTGCCGCTGACAAGCGGACACACAATGGGGAGCCCATGCCTTCAACGGAATATTACGATGGTCCCCAGGTGCTGAGCCGCGGCCCGCACGAACAGACGTCACAATACCGTGGAGTGGAGAAGCCAGTCCTGTGGGACCCCAGCCTTAGGCATGGACAGCAGTTGCTGGCGGCCAGGGGCTGGGGCAGGGGCCCAGGGAGTCATTGCCAAGGGTGTGAGCAATGCATCCAGGGGTCTGTTAGGAGATGAGCACTCCCGACAGGAGGGACAAGCCAGAGACTGCGGACAGCTGTCCTGCTGGACGCGGAGGCCACCCCTCTCCCAAAGCGCGGTCCTTTCCAAAGTTTGGGGCTGTCCACTTTCCCGTGCCCAAGCGGAATACGCCTGGGGCCTCCTCTCAGAGGACAGAGGCCTGAATTATGAGGGTAAAATCCTATCCCTGGAAAAGCAGCTCCTAGCACTCCCAGTAACCAGAAAAGAAATGGCACCGTGACCCCCAGAAGAGAAGGGGCGACCCCACGGCCTCCCTGGCTCGGGCCGTCACCTGCGCCATGCAGAGCCCCTGCGTCCTCTCACGGTGCGTCCGATCTCATCACAAAGCCGGGCGCTGGGCCCCGCGGAAATCAGACCAGGGATCTAAGGGGAATTGAGTATGTTTTTGTTCCTCTCTGCTCCGTTCCGGCCAGGTTGCCGGGACTTCTGCGTTGGTGGGGAGGGGGCGAGGCTGGTCTCGTTGACTGTGATGAAGGGCTGGGCTGCACACCACGGAGCGCTGGTGGCAGCAGTGGGGGGCGCCCTGCAGCGGTTTCCACCCGCTAAGACACGTATTTGGGGTGGATTCTGAAGGGAGTAAAAGGAAGAAAAAATTGAGTGTGAAGAGCAGGTGGACGGGCAGGAAAGGAGGAAGGGACGAGGGGGAGAGAGGCGCAGGGATGCGGACCTGCCTTCGGTAAACTTGCAGCAGCCCTGAGCTGGCCGGCACCTGCCCCCTGCCCAGGGTCCCACCTCCGGACCTCGACTGCCGTGGGGCGCGCGCCCCTCTGAGCAGCCACGGCTGAAGTCACGCGGCCTGAGTCCCAGCCAAGGCGACGCCCTGTCTTCTCTCGCTGCCTGGGTTTCTCTGTGCGGCTGCCTGGCCTCCCGGGACGCCACCGTTCCCGAAGACCCTCTGCGGTGACGTCCCCCCAACCGTGCTGAACGTTCCTGAACTCTGCCACGACAGCTCAGTCGTGCCTTCCCTGAGCGGGAGAGACTGTGTCTTTCCAGGGACATTGATCTCACTCACATCCCCCCATTCTTTTTTTTTTTTATTAAATTTTTTATTTATTTTCAGCGTAACAGTATTCATTGTTTTTTCACCACACCCAGTGCTCCATGCAATCTGTGCCCTCCCTAATACCCACCACCTGGTTTCCCCACCCTCCCACCCCGCCCCTTCAAAACCCTCAGGTTGTTTTTCAGAGTCCATAGTCTCTCATGGTTCACCTCCCCTTCCAATTTCCTTCAACTCCCTTCTCCTCTCCATCTACCCTTGTCCTCTATATTATTTGTTATGCTCCACAAATAAGTGAAACCATATGATACTTGACTTTCTCTGTTTGACTTATTTCACTCAGCATAATCTCTTCCAGTCCTGTCCATGTTGCTACAAAAGTTGGGTATTCGTCCTTTCTGATGGAGGCATAATACTCCATAGTGTATATGGACCACATCTTCCTTATCCATTCATCCGTTGAAGGGCATCTTGGTTCTTTCCACAGTTTGGCGACCGTGGCCATTGCTGCTATAAACATTGGGGTACAGATGGCCCTTCTTTTCACTACATCTGTATCTTTGGGGTAAATACCCAGCAGTGCAATTGCAGGGTCATAGGGAAGATCTATTTTTAATTTCCTGAGGAATCTCCACACTGTTCTCCAAAGTGGCTGCACCAGTTTGCATTCCCACCAACAGTGTAAGAGGGTTCCCCTTTCTCCACATCCTCTCCAACACACGTTGTTTCCTGTCTTGCTAATTTTGGCCATTCTAACTGGTATAAGGTGGTATCTCAATGTGGTTTTGATTTGAATCTCCCTGATGGCTAGTGATGATGAACATTTTTTCATGTGTCTGTTAGCCATTTGTATGTCTTCATTGGAAAAGTGTCTGTTCATATCTTCTGCCCATTTTTTAATATGATTATCTGTTTTGTGTGTGTTGAGTTTGAGGAGTTCTTTATAGATCCTGGATATCAACCTTTTATCTGTACTGTCATTTGCAAATATCTTCCCCCATTCCGTGGGTTGCCTCTTTGTTTTGATGACTGTTTCTTTTGCTATGCAGAAGCTTTTTATCTTGATGAAGTCCCAGAAGTTCATCTTTGCCTTTGTTTCCTTCGCCTTTGGAGACATATCTTGAAAGAAGTTGCTGTGGCTGATATCAAAGAGGTTACTGCCTATGTTCTCCTCGAGGACCTATTCTCCTGAAGCTGTTTCAAAAAATTGAAACAGAAGGAAAACTTCCAGACTCTTTCTATGAAGCCAGCATTACCCTGATCCCCAAACCAGGCAAAGACCCTACCAAAAAGGAGAATTTCAGACCGATATCACTGATGAATATGGATGCTAAGATTCTCAACAAGATCCTAGCAAACAGGATCCAACAGCACATTAAAAAGATTATCCACCATGACCAGGTAGGATTCATCCCTGGGTTACAAGGATGGTTCAACATTCGCAAATCAATCAATGTGATAGAACAAATCAATAAGAGAAGAGAGAAGAACCACATGATCCTCTCCATTGATGCAGAAAAAGCTTTTGACAAAATCCAGCATCCGTTCCTGATTAAAACGCTTCAAAGTATAGGGATAGAGGGAACATTCCTGAACTTCATCAAATCTATCTATGAAAAACCCACAGCAAATATCATCCTCAATGGGAAAAAGCTTGCAGCCTTCCCATTGAGATCAGGAACACGACAAGGATGCCCACTCTCACCACTCTTGTTCAACATAGTATTAGAAGTCCTAGCAACAGCAATCAGACAACAAAGAGAAATAAAAGGTATCCAGATTGGCAAGGAAGAAGTCAAACTCTCTCTCTTCGCAGACGACATGATTCTTTATATGGAAAACCTGAAAGACTCCACCCCCAAACTACTAGAACTCATACAGCAATTCAGTAATGTAGCAGGATACAAAGTCAATGTCCAGAAATCAGTGGCTTTCTTATACACTAACAATGAAAATACAGAAAGGCAAATTAGAGAATCGATTCCATTTACTATAGCACCAAGAACCATAAGATACCTCGGAATAAACCTAACCAAAGAGGTTAAAGATCTGTACTCGAGGAACTACAGAACACTCCTAAAAGAAATTGAAGAAGACACAAAAAGATGGAAGACCATTCCATGCTCTTGGATCGGAAGAATAAACATCGTGAAAATGTCTATACTGCCCAGAGCAATCTATACTTTTAATGCCATTCCGATCAAAATTCCACCAGTATTTTTCAAAGAGCTGGAGCAAATAATACTAAAATTTGTATGGAATCAGAAGAGACCCCGAATTGCTAAGGAAATGTTGAAAAACAAAAATAAAACTGGTGGCATCACGTTACCTGATTTCAAGCTTTACTACAAAGCTGTGATCACCAGGACAGCATGGTACTGGCATAAAAACAGACACATGGACCAGTGGAACAGAGTAGAGAGCCCAGATATGGACCCTCAACTCTATGGTCAAATAATCTTTGACAAAACAGGAAAAAATATCCAGTGGAAAAAAGACAGTCTCTTCAATAAATGGTGCTGGGAAAACTGGACAGCTATATGTAGAAGAATGAAACTTGACCATTCTCTTACACCGTACACAAAGATAAACTCGAAATGGATAAAAGACCTCAACGTGAGACAGGAATACATCCCCCCATTCTTACACCTGAAAGCCACGTGTCCCACACCTACAGGGCACCACGCTTGGTGGCTGGTGTCGGGGACAGAAAGTAAAGGAGACGGTCCTTGTTCTGAAGAAGCAAGACCTAAAATGCATGGTCTTGTAGGAGAAACAGGGCCCTAAGCCAATCGCTGTCCCCGAGGGCGTCCTGTGCACGGAGAGGGGTGTGTAGTGCAGACGAGAGCCCGGGGCGAGAGGGATGGGGGTAGCCAGGAGGGGATTCTGACTCACTACCCGTAACTTACAGACAACAACATCGCTGCCCTAGAAAGGTGACCCTCCCGTGTTAAAACCGCTCGTCAGAGTTCATGCTCTGGCTGGACCCCGGTCCTGACTTCTGCTGAATTTTCCAGACTCTCAGCTCTTCCACTGAGCGCGCACGGCTCCCTACCCGTGTGGGCAGCTGGGCACCTCACAGTCCTTTCTCCTCGCCCCAGAACTGATGCTCACAGAAGGATTAATTCTGTAGAGGGATGCACGGGCTGAGGCCACCCGGGTGTCACAATGTGGTCGCCTCCTGGAAGGACAACCATCTGTCTAGGCTTAGACAGGTGGATCGCTTCTCGGCCTTTTGGCTAAGATCAAGTGTAGGCTTAGACAGGTGGAGGGCTCATGCCTAGAATGCAGGGAAGCAGGACCACGACTGTCCTCGCCTGCCACCCTCGTGGTCCTTGTCATGCCTGCCCACCCCCTCCCAGGTGAATCTGTCACCTCCCAGCCACGTGCCACCTCCATGCTGGGTGCGGGGATAATGAGTGCTCTCAGAACCCAGCAGCTCCCCAGCACCGCACCTGCCTCTCTCAGGTGACGAAGACAGCTCTGTCCTACAGTCACAACGAGGGATAGTGCACGAAGCACACCTTAAAAACATTTGCTCAAGTGAAAGCAAATCCGTGGGGTTTTTTCAATCATACGAACTCGGACAAGAACTCAAGACGATGTGAGTGCCCGCCAGGCACAGCTGCCAGACCCCGGCGACCCACGCACATGCCGTTATACTGCACCATGACCCCTGTGACCCACCACTCTTCGGGGCTAGGGCAGGAGTGATGGTTTCTGGTCATCACGGGGCGGGGAGTGAGTACAGTCCACGTGTCCTGGTGATGGAGGGAGCAAGCTACACCCTCTTTCTTTGGTTGTGTGAAATCCAGACACTGAGGAATTTCATGCAGGAGCTGTCGCATGGGATGACCAGGTCCCCGGACATGATGACCAGGTCCCAGTGTCCCCCCTGGCCTGCAGTTCGTGATGGGGTCTACCACTGTCCCTGGGAGGACATTCTTGTCCTTTGCCAGCAGCTGCCGCACGGACGCTGATGCTCCTGTCTCCCTGAATTCCTCATGCACCTGTCACTCAGCGGCCACTGCTATGGCCCGGAGCATCTCCTCCTCCTGACCAGAGAGGGTGTGAGAGAAAGACCATGTGGGGCAGAAGCACAGGCTTGGGTGAAGGGAACCACATGGCCAGTTTGGAAATGGGACTGCCTGGAAGGAAGATTGAATCCACTCAAATCACAATTAAAACTAATGTTCAGGACGTTGTTACGTCTTAGACTCTGTCCACAGCGCAGCATGCCTGCTGCTGGTCACACACGACACCACTCAGAACAGAAGCCTCGGGACCTAGCCTGGCTCTCGGACGAGCAGTTCCAATAGCATGATCAATCACTTGTAAGATACACAAGTATTCCAAGCATGATTCATCATTTGTAAGATACACGAGTAGCTTTTTTTTTTTTTTACTCCCGCCGATTCCGCACAGAGTATTAAAGTTCTAATTTAAAAGGAGAGCTACACAAAGGTGCCTCTGATGGTGAATGTGAGCCAGACTCAGCCATTCTGTTCTGTAGGAATTTCATTATATTTTCAAAAAAGCATTTACGGTGAGCACATTTGCAACTTAATTGCACTTAATTATCAAATGACTTCTTATTTATGAGCCAAATAAATAGCTCTCAGATAGATCTTGAGTCTGTCTCTCACAACAACGGCTTCCAAAGCACAAAAGAAATCACTACCAGTTGTAAACCCAACCCCATTGCTCATGAGACTGAAGTCATTTCTGGCTCTTTCTGGTCCCATGATATTTGCCTTGTGAAATACATGGCAAATATGGAGCTTCACAGAAGCAGTTATCATTTTTTCCCAAACATCTTCTTCCTACATTTCCTTTGATGCAAATCACAGAGGTTCCTTGATTTAAATGAATCAATCTTTCTCTCTTACCTTTTTCATACATTTTGATGATTATCTCACAGTTTCCTTTGACAAAAATTTGTAACCTGTCAGAAACGTCTGTTGCCAATTCCCAAATGCACATATCAGAATCCAGGAAAAGAATGATTGTTCTAAAATATTTGATTTTTGAGAATTATTTCATAAGCAATCAGTTTTCAAATAGGAACTCATAGCAATTTTTAAGGTAGTATTGATGACTTCATCATTTTATAACTTGAAGTTTAATGAAAATTAAGTTAATTTTCAGCTTTTAGGTGACAGAAGCGCATCTGTCCATCCTTGTGTAAACATTTTACTTTAAAATCTGCGCTACCCAACTTCCTACTGGACAGGTCTCCAAAGGCAAGGGAAACAAGGGCAAAAATGAACTATTGGGACTTCAAGAGGATGAAAAGCTTCTGCACAGCAAAGGAAACATCAACAAAACAAAGAGGCCACCCACGGAATGGGAGAAGATATTCGCAAAAGACAGTACAGACAAAGGGCTGATATCCAGGATCTATAAAGAACTTCTCAAACTCAACACCCAAAGAACAAATGATCCAGTTAAGAAATGGGCAGAGGACATGAGCAGACATTTCTGCAAAGAAGACATCCAGATGGCCAACAGACACATGAAAAGGTGCTCCACATCACTCGGCATCAGGGAAATACAAATCAAAACCATAATGAGATCCCACCTCACACCAGTCAGAATGGCTAAAACTAACATGTCAAGAAATGACAGGTGCTGGCGAGGATGCGGAGAAAGGGGAACCCTCCTGCACTATTGGTGGGAATGCCAGCTGGTGCAGCCACTCTGGAAAACAGCATGGAGGTTCCTCAAAAAGTCAAAAATAGAACTCCCCTACGACCCAGCAATCTCACTACTGGGTATTTACCCTAAAGATACAAACGTAGTGATCCAAAGGGGCACGTGCACCCGCATGTTCATAGCAGCAATGTCCACGATAGCCAAACTATGGAAGGAACCTAGATGTCCATCAACAGATGAATGGGTAAAGAAGACGTGGTATATATACGCAATGGAATACTATGCAGCCATCAAAAGAAATGAAATCTTGCCATTTGCAATGACGTGGATGGAACTAAGTGAAATAAGCCAATCAGAGAAAGATAATTAAATGATTTCACTCATATTTGGAATTTAAGAAACAAAACAGAGCATCATAGGGGAAGGAAGGAAAAAAATAAAGCAAGACGAAATCAGAGAGGGAGAGAAACCCTAAGAGACTCTTAGCTGTAGGAAGCAAATAGAGAATGGCTAGAGGGGAGGGGCTAGAGGGTTGCGGTAACCAGGTGACAAGGGTGAATGAGGGCACGTGATGTGCTGAGCATGGGTGTTCTATGCAACTAACGCATCACTGACCTCTATCTTGGAAACTGCTGATGTTCTCTATGTTAACCACATCACATTCAAATAAATCCTTAAAGAAAACCCGTGCTATCCAGCAGGCAGTAGTCAGACAGTCCTCGCTGTTGCTGATGGTGCGTGGACATTAGGGGACAACACATTCTCTCACTAAATCACAGGACAGCCAGGCGACACCAGAGGGGATTCAGAGTTCCGCCTCGTCTTTTCCTGCCCTCAGTGACTAACGACTGGGGATTTTCCAGCAGGGAAAATTTCTTTGGGAAGAATGTCTCATGCAGGAATGTGTGGGTCAGGTCTGCGGATCGTGTGAGTCTCCGTAGGTCACCTTAGGCAGGAGGACGAGCAGAAGCAGGAGGCACAGCAGCAGAACACGCCTGGGGGGCAGTGGCGTCGGGGGAGAGAGGACGCTGCACGCTAGCGGCGTGTCTGCTCACCAGAGAGATCCTTGCGCTTGTGCAGGCTAGTCCTCGAACACGCTCACAACACGTGAACAGAGCTGCGAGCTGCGCCTTCTTTAACTTCTTCATTACGAATCAGAGAGAGAAGGTGTTTCCACAGATTGGTCTCTCCTTTCTACTCATTTTTTTAAAAAGTTTAAAAGTCGAAGTCAAAATATTTCTGCACATTTCTTTGAATCGAACAGATGTATTAAGACTCAACATCAGCCCTTAAGTCAGGAAGTGGTAAAGTGCGAATCCTTTCCTACTTGAGGGGATTTAAAAATTAGCACAACCTCCTGGGGAATAAAGAAGGTGAAGTCTTAGGAGCCACGAGTCTCTGTCCGGAAAGCCGGATGCCTAGAGTGACCATGCTCGATAGGAAGAACCATCTGAAATGATTTTTGCACAAGGTCGTTTCTGGTAAGATTAGAAAAGCAATTTCTTCTTTGCTTGTTTACTTACATGGGGACGTACTCCTAGGAGGATTTAATTTGATTCTGTACACACGAAGGCGAAAGTAAGGTAACTTGAAAACACAAATACGCAGTGTGGGGGCTAAGGACGCACTGCTCCAAAGATGGGCCACTCTGGCATGGACGTCATTTTGAGTTAAAAGACGGCAAAACCCCAGCACATTCAGCAGAAGCTCTCCGGCTCCCCATTGGCCGCCTAGATGTAGGCTGGAAAGGAGAGCCGGCACCAGGACAGGCGCCCTGAACAGACCCTTCTTTACCTAAGAAGCCTGTCTGCACAACAGGTCAATGTGTGTTCTCCAAACCCCTTGTCCCAGCTTCCTGCCTTCCCCCCGACCCCGGAACCCCCCAGCAGACCCCGCATCATGTTGCCCAAGGAATATGGGATTCCCATTGTCTCTGGCGTGTCCACGTCTGTGTGAATTCCTGTACACAGGCTATTAAACTTGATTTTCTCCTGTTAATCTGTCTCATGTCCATAGGGTTCTTAGTCCAGTGGGAAGGACCTAGGTGGGGACAGGAACTTCCCGCTCCTGGACAGGAGCAAGAGAGAGATGGGTGGGAGCCATCATGACGTGGCTGCAGGTGAGGCTCCCACATGTCCCAAGTGCCAGCTGCAGCGTGAGTCTCATGCGCGTACAAGGAGCGGAGCAAACTGACTTATCCACATGCTCGACACACACGCATTGGCCAGAAGAATGCAATTTCAGCATCAAAAGAGAACGCTCCCCTGTATGTCTTCTTAGAGAATATACTTTACCCGCTTTGCTGAGATACAGTTGACACGCACGCTCAGTGAGTCTGGGGTGTCCAAATGAAGACTCGGTACACGTGTGCACCGCGAAACGCTTACCAGGACGAGGTCAGTTAGACACCCTTCCCCTTCGTCCTGCAGTTACCGTATGTCACTGCAGCGGTGAGAGTGTCTCATCTCTCCGTTCTGAGCAACCTTCTGCCGTCACACACCCATCACCTGTGGTCCCCATGCTGTACCTCAGGTCCCTTCGCTGCCCCTGTCACTGCCTGTGGGTATCTGCCAACCAGCACCTTCCCAGCGCCCCACCTCAGGGAGGGCACTGGAAAACAAAAAAGAAAAAAAAAGGAAAGGAACATCCCAAATGCTAAAATCCTTAACATTTAAATAATTCATGAAGGTAAGAAAAACATTTCCTTGGAAAAGCTAGCAGGTAAGATGAAAATAATTTCATAGACACAAAAACACAAATTATTAACAAAAAGCTTTAACCTCACAGAAAAGTTAGCCTTACAATGTTAACCACCAAATTACACGAATAAAATCTTTCAGAAGTACAGATCCAGAAACAAAGCAAACGAGCAAAGGCAAAAAAGAGAGAAGAGAGAGGGGTGAACGGAGAAACGGTTAACTCTGGAGAACAGACTGACGGTCCCTGGAGGGAGGCGGCTGGGGTGGGGGCGGGGGACAGGTGCCCAGCGCAGGAGGGCACCTGCCGTGAGGAGCACCAGGCGGTGTATGGAAGGGATGAATCACCGTATCGTACACCGGAAACTCATGAAACACCGTACGCGAACTCTGCTGGAACCAAAATAAAAACGTACTGAAGAGAAAAGAAGTACAGATCCATTTACCAGGCTGTTTCTCCCAGAAATCCGTCCAAGAGAAATATAGAACCAAGAAAGGAAGACGGTCCCGTCTCATCGCCTCTGCTGAGACGCATTCCTGGTCAAGAGGGTAAGAATGCACACGTGCGCACGCGCACCACACATGCACCACACACACGCGTGCACACCCAACCACATACCCACCTCTGTACACCCACACCACACACACACGTGCACACGCACCACACACACGTGCACACCCAACCACACATACCTGCATCTGCACACCCCACCACATACACACACACATGCACGCACGTGTGCACACCCATATCACAAATACCTGTTTCTGCGCACCACCATATACACACACACGTGCACCATACACACACGCGTGCACACCCATACCGCACATACCTGCATCTGCACACCCACACCATATATACATACACACATGCGCACATTCTCTAATAATCTCAGTATTTAACAGGTGCGTGTGGTTAATCAATTTCAAGGAAACGCTCACATTTTTGGAGAAAGGAATTCAGTTGCTTACAAAAATAAACTTCAAAAAACCTAAAAAAAAAAAGAGATTCAGCAGACTGAGGATAAACGGGGATCGTAGAATACATACGGGGAATTTATAGTTTCTCAACATTTATTAAACACAAAAAAACTGGACTGAACTTTCAAGGTGAACTGTGTTGGAAAAGGAACGGGACTTCCGTTCCTAGCCCTATCTGGCACCCACAGACGTCCTCCCGAGAGGGGCTGTGCCCCCGGCCAGCTCAGAGGCTCCGCCGCGTGCCCGTGAGGCAGGGTTCTCCCGCCCTGAACCACGGCCGCTGTCCAGGAGGGACGCTTGCCGCAGACTACCGTTAGGGATGGTCACGACGGTCGTCCCACGGGACAGGCTGTTACGGACACGTGTACTGTCTGCTCAAGCTGGGAGCCATGGTCAGCTTTCTCACGCACAACAGGCTCAGCCTCATCGCAATCGGACACGCCGCACGCCGGCGCGGGGCTGGAGCGCGCGGCCGCCTGGGGGCCCAGCTGGCACTGGGGAACACTTGGGGACGAGCACAGCGCGCTTCGGGTGGGAAATGCTGGCTTTAGTGCTTTTGTAAATGCAAATTTATCTCAGCCTTAGAGGATCGCTCTGGCCTCTCGGTGTCCGGCTTCTGCCAGAGCCCTCGGTCCGGTCCGTGTCACTGCCCACCGTGGAGAAAACCGGCAGGAGGGGGAATATAGGAAAAATGACTTTCTGCCATCAAACTTATACAGACACCAGGAATGTTCAGTCACACGGATGCTGGAGCGGGGGCAAGGCTCTTACTTCTCCCTTAACAGCAGCATTTATTGCCCTGGAAGTCACCTAAGAAATTCAAGCTCCTGTCTGTCTGTCTGTCTGCTCTCTTAAAGGAAGACTACATCCTGCCCTGTTCCTACAGACCACAGGCCACTCCCCTCTCGTTTCCTGCCCCTTTTCTCTGCCTTGTCCTCCAGCTGGTGGGAAGCCAGAGACCCCCTGGGGTGCCCTCTCTGGCTCCTCTGAACCCGTGGGGCTCCCGGCTGCTCAGAGGATGAAGGAGCGCCTGCCTTCCACAAGGGCATCTCCGTGCGCTCTCCCAGCTTCCAGAAGATTCTTTCCTGCCCTCCCAGCTCAGTTCGCCCCCACCGTCCTTCTCATCTGTAACGGCTACTTCCTGGCCAGCTTTTGCTGACCTGCACAACTCACCGCTCTCAGAAAGCTCGTGGGCCTCCCGCGTCTCCTCCCAGTGCCACCTGCTCTGGGGCCCTGGACCAGGAGTTGCCGTATTTCTTTCAGTACCAACTTTTGAAAGAAGCAAAACGAGGATCTACCGAGACCAGCACCACACGGCCACTACCATTTGGCTTTGATTTAGGTAGTTGTTTGATGAAAACTGGTTACTCCTGCTAGACTGTAAGTCCCATCAGGACACATTCTCCCCTTTCCAGACCAGGCCAGGCTTGTCCGCGCCTCTGCCCACCAGGCCTCGCCCCCCACCTGTCAAGATGTGAACAAGGAACAGGGGCTGTAACAGCTCAAGGTCACATCTCCAGGACCCCGGCCCCCACGGGTCCTGCCCGAGGAAGCCCAGCTGCCAAGAACTGCCCTCGTGTCCAGCAACACCTGGGGATGCCTCGGTGGCCGGATCCTGAGGGCCAGGGGCCCAGGCAGCAAACCCAGGGCCACAGGGACCACCTGTTCCCGGGTTGGCGGTTTGCCCTCCAGGCTCCACTGTACCTGGGCGGCCCCCTCCTGCTCCCTATAAACCCTCACCTCTGCACAAATCCCGGGGCGGGGGGCAGTCTGCGCTGGTCCCTCTCCCGTTCCAGGAGGTCCGTCACTGATCGGAGCCTCTGCTGCCCCTTTGCCCAGTGCCTGCTGCTGACCTCTGATCCTGGGCCAGGGACCCTCAGGTACTCAGAGTGTTTGTGGAATGAATGAATGTGGAATGAATGAGGGGATGCTTTGCCTGCACCTGCCCTTCTAGCACCCGCCCTCCCTGCACCCACCCTCCTCCCCGCACCTGCCCGTCTAGCGCCCGCCCTCCCCGCACCTGCTTCCTCCTGACTGACTGTAGGGAGGCGAATGCGCTCCATCATCTCCCCAAGGGCTCTTTGGTGATAAAGGAGTTTTCATTTAAAAGCTTTGAGTTGGGAAGTCAAGTGTCACGGAAGTGGGTACAGGAGGAAGATATACCAGAGAAGAGGGAAGAGGGGGTGAGCGCCACCACGTCAGGGGCTCTGGCTCAGGCCAGGCCAGTCTGTCGCTCCCTGGGTAGGGGCTGAGGAAGGGACAGAGCACAGAGGGGGTGACGCACACCCCCAAACCATTAAATCCATGGAACATTCCCGCAGAGGGAAGTGCCTTCCTGACCCACGGCCGGACTTCTGTTGTTTCCATCCCAAGCGCGCGGCAGGCGGGGAGGCTGGTGCCGAGGCTCCCGCGCGGCTCCGTCCCGCACGCCCTCGAGCCCCGACCTCTGAGCTGCCTCCCGATTCATCCCGATTCATGGTTCAGACGCCGTCCCGCTACCGAAGCCGCCGAACGGAAGGGTTTCACCCAGTCGGTTCACTCAAGAGACTTCTCTTTATAGGCAAGAGCTGGAGCGGAGAGATGGGCAGATGGGTGGGCCCGGGAGGCTCAGCTTCTAGGAGCTGTTGGCAGAGACGGGGGCAGGGAGGGGGCCCGCAGGGGCGCTCCGACACGAGGCTGTGATTACTGAGGAAATCAACGGAAGGAAAAGACCGAGAGCTCTGCCAGAACTCACAGACTACCTAAGTCCTGCCCCGAGGACCTGCAGGCCTACAGAATTTGGGGCAGTCACAGACTGAGCGGAACTCGGGATTCTATCTTGGGGCTGCACAGCGGGGCTGGACCAGAGGCGTCCTCGCCGTCTTCCGAGCGGCGGTCCACGGCCCCCTCCCAGGTCTGCTTGCAATCTCCAGGATGGCCCGAAGACCACCGGGGACCGTGTGGGTGGTTTGGAGTGTGTGAGGGACGTATGTCCCTGTCCGTGTCCTAAGGTAAGGGAAGCACTCGGAGGCAGGTGGAGGGTGGAAACTGGCTGCTGGCCAGTGGTGGCCACAACGAGGACACCTACAGTCTGTCCCTGCACCAGGCCCCGACGTCCCCATGTGTGGACGACAGGAGAAGCCAGAGTTGCTTGCTGTGTTTTGCTGTAGGATTATCAACGTCAAGGTGCCCTGGCAGGACCACAGGCTCTGAGCACCGGGAGGGAGAGACAGGTGACCTCTGACGCACTCTCTTCCCCCAATTTATTTGACGTGAGGAAGCCTTAAGGTCTGGGAAGGTCATCTTCAAGGTCATCCTGCTGGACTCTGGCCCGGCCAAACTGGACACGAGCGCCGGTCACTCCTTGGCCAGTGGTCTCTGAGCCCCACCTGTCTTTATTCCAGCGGCTATAGTGACGGCCAGAAGCCAGAAGCTAGAGCTGGACCCTAGTTAGTACACACAGCTTTCCCTGAAGTTTTGTCCCACGACTTGGGACATCGTATTTTCTCACACAAGACAACTAGAAGAATAAACGGGCATTGTTTGCTAGCAGGCCTGATTTATCTGCACAGGAAATACTTGGTGCCATGTAATTTGAAAGTGTTTGGAATTACTGTCCTGAAGGAAGTAATTTCCAACTCCTAATTCTGCTTGCTCAACTGTTTTTCTTCCTGCCAGAGTAGAAGCTTCTGCGTTACCCTGCGGGGCTTCGCTGGCCTCACTATAAACGCAACCCGTAACCCTCACGGTGGCCAGGCTGGGAAGGTGGTTGTGTCTCCATCGCACGGAGGACAACACTAAGGCTCAAAGGGGATAGAGAGAGAGTTGCGGGCGGCCACACGGCCAGAAACCCCAGGCACTGATCTTAGCTGAAGATCTGTGGGCGCGGTTCGGGGTGAGTTCCGGGCCGCTGGCAGAAGCTGCACAAATGTCTGCTGCGGAGCAAACAGTAGGTCCCCACGCTGGGATCTCCGTGACAGCCTGCGGGCTCCACACCTGCACCCGAGCCCACTGGCAGGATGAGGTCAGCCTTCCTGTGCTCAGCTGATTCACGCCACTCTGGGCGACCGGGACACACGGAAGGGCTGTGATTCTAGAACACGGGCTCATGGAAGAGCAGATCTCTCCATCCCTGGGGATCCGTGCCAGCGGAAGTCTCCATGACGGCAGAAGCCATGGTGACCGGTAACACGGTGACTGCACCAAGAGGGGCCTGCGGGCCCATCAGGCCAGGGTCACACTCTGCAGCGACACACGGGCTGGCAAACGCTCTGCGTTCACTGCACTTGGTGAGCTCTCCCTGAGCTGTCGCGGTGCTGTGTGAAGCTTGTGGACAGCTCTAGAAGTCCTGTGATGTTCCTGCAGGGGGTCTGCATCTCCCCTCCAGCCTCCCCGTGCCCCAGTGCCGGTCCTCACTCCTCTGCATGGACCTCCAGCAGCCCCTCCTGGGGTCTCCACGGCCGGCAGCCACTGTGTGCCGGCCACGGGGGCTTCACGACCCGCTTTCTCACCCCAGAGCACAGCTCCAAGATCGCCACTCCTTTAAAGGAAAACCAACCCACCCCACGGCCTCTGAATTGCTTCAGCAGAACCCCCGAACTCTCCAGGCAGGGGAGGCTCCTCGGAATCTGTCTTGGAGGACTTTCCTCCTTATCTCTCAGGCCCCCCTCAGCTCGGCCTCCGCTCCCGCTCTTCCCTGGCTGGGCCTGGCGTCCGGTGCCAGCAGTCACGCTCTCCCTTCTCCATTTCTGAAAGTCCGGGTCCTTCCGTCTGCTGGTTTCCTAGGGAGGCTGTGGCAAACCACGCTGAACACGGGCACTTAAAACAACACTGGCCCAGCCAGGGAGGAGCCTTCAGGTCCCCGCTCCGCCTCACAACTCCTAACGAGCTGAGCAAATGGAAAGCTGACAGCCGTCAGGGACAGCTGAGAACAAGGTCGCAGCGTGGCCCCCTGGCCCCAGGTCTGGAGACGCAGAGATCACAGCCTGTCCGGGCAGAGACCGACGCCAGGGGAAACTCCTGCACCGCAGGCTCGTTGGGAAGGAGCCTGAGAACCAAGTCCCAGGGGAGCCCCCCAGTCTGCTGCTCTCCAGGACCCCCGGCAGGCTCACCCCGTGGAGAAGGAGCCCGGGTGCTCCAGAGCACTCTGCTCGTCCTAACCAGGCCGTGCTCGGGGAAACCGGCCAACCGGAGCTAACTTCCTGGGGTCCCCTGAGAGCCGGACTCACCAACGGGAAAAGAAACACCAGTTCGGGCTCCCCTGGCCTTCCTGTCCCACCTAAGTGGGGGGAAAGTGCAAAACAATTCAAAATCGTGAAACAGAAGCCATGTGGAGGTCACAGCCTGGGGCTCACTGGATGCCTGCGACCCATCCCGGGGGCACAGAAGGCCTCCCCTCCCCACACCAACGGGCTCGTGCATGCTCGGGGGCAAAAGCAGCCCCGGGAGGACATTTGGCCTGATGCCGGCCGCTGCAGCCACCGGCAAACACAGCCCAGCTGCTGGCCAAGAAAAAGCTATGAAAACTCACGCTGAAGACGTTTACCAAGGACGGCATGTCCAGCTTCCCAAGGTTCAAGGCATCCTGGACACAAGCAGCACAGTTTGAAGAGACTTCGGAACCGGGTCAGACACAGCAGGAATGTTGGAATGGTCACATCGGGAATTTAAGCAACTAGATTAATATGCTAAGAGCTCTGATGGACGAGTGGACGGCATGTGACAGCAGATGGGCAGTGTCAGCAGGGGATGGGGACTCTCAGAATCTAGAGGAAATGCCAGAAATAAAATACGCTGTCACAGAAATTAGGAAAGTCTTTGATTGGCTCATCCATAAACTAGACACAGCTGAAGATAGACTCTGTCTTCATTTCTTAAAGAAATGTCGAGAGAAACTTGCAAAACTGAAATGCAAAAAAGAAAATATAAAATTTAAAAGACGGAACAGGAATCCCCAAGAACTGTACAACGATTCCAAGACGTGTAGAATATTCATACTGGGAATACCGGAGAAGGAGAAGGACGGAGACGACTGAAGAAATTTCTGAAGCAATAATGGCTAAGAATTTCCCTAAGTCACTGATGTGCACCTGCCTCAGATCGAGGGAGCTCAGAGAATGAGGAGGACAGATACCAAAACCCGACATGTCCACACACCACATCCAGACACTGGAGCTCCAAGTCAAAGACAGTATCTTAAAGAAGCCGTAGGAAGCAACACTTCCCCGCAGAGGAGCGAGGGGACGGGCTGCTCTGGACCCCTTTTCGAGAATCGCAGCAGCAGGGGCGCCCGGGTGGCTCAGTGGGTTAAAGCCGCTGCCTTCGGCTCAGGTCATGATCCCAGCGTCCCGGGATCGAGCCCCACATCGGGCTCTCTGCTCAGCAGAGAGCCTGCTTCCTCCCTTCTCTCTCTGCCTGCCTCTCTGCCTACTTGTGATCTGTCTGTCAAATAAATAAATAAATAAATAAAAGAGAATCGCAGCAGCAACGGGAGAGCGAGGGAGATGTTTACATGTTAGAGGAAAAACAACCCCACGAAGGTACGATTCTATCATCAGTAAAAGGAGAAATGAAACAAGGGCTTTTCTCAAATAAAAATTGAGGGGATTTGTTCCAGGGGACCTGCCTTGCATGAAATTTTGAAAGTAACCTTTCAGAAGGAAGGAAAATGACATAGGTCAAAGACTCATTCTAGCTAACAAGGAAAAATCATTAGAAAATGAGCAAATAAAAGTAAAATAAACACTTTTTGAATTCTTAATTGATCTAACAAATAACAGTGTGCTCAAAATGATAACAGCAACAAAGTACTCAGTGATCACAGCTTACGGGTGAGTGGGAAGAGGGACATAAGGAGTAAGACAGGGGACTCGGGAACACTCTGTCATGAGCCAGGTGTCCTGCGTGTGCAGGACCTGTGAGAGGACCTGTGAGGGAACCAATACTGCAAACTCTTCCAAAAATCAGGAAGGAAGCACAATTGTTATGTGAAGGAGGGAGAGAAAACAGAATCACAAAATGTTGAACTGAACCCAGAGAAGTCACAGAAACACTAGAGGACATAAAAACAGACAAAGAACAAGGACAAATAATAGTAACAGTAACAAACATGGTAGATATTGATCTAACTATACCAGTAATCACTTTAGTTTTTAAAATTTTTTAGAAGATTTTATTATTTATTTGACAAGGAGAGAGAGTGTGTGAGAGAGAGAGAGCACAAGCAGGGGAGGGGCAGGCAGAGGGAGGTGGCGAAGCAGACTCCCCACTGAGCAGGGAGCCTGACACGGACTTGATCCCAGGACTCTGGGATCATGACCTGAGCTGAAGGCAGATGCTTAACCAACTGAGCCACTCAGGCACCTCCTGTAATCACTTTAAATGGTATAAATACACTAATTAACTACGATGTTAAAATGCTTAACGTCACTTGGCATCAGGGAAATACAAATCAAAACCCCAATGAGATCCCACCTCACACCAGTTAGAACGGCTAAAATTAACAAGTCAGGAAACGACAGATGCTGGCGAGGATGTGGAGAAAGGGGAACCTCCTGCACTGCTGGTGGGAATGCAAGTTGGTGTGGCCACTCTGGAAAACAGCATGGAGGTTCCTCAGAAAGTTGGAAATAGAGCTACCTTCCGACCCAGCATCGCATGACTGGGCATTTATCTGGAGGTTACAAATGTAGTGACCCGAAGGGGCACGTGCTCCCAGTGTTTATTGCAATGTCACCAACAACAGGCAAATTATACAGAGAGCCCAAATGCCCCTGGACAGATGAACAGATAAAGAAGAGATGGTGTATATATATACCGGAATACTACTCAGCCATGAAAAAGGGTGAAATCTTGCCATTTGCAATGACCTGGAAGGAGCTACAGTGTATTATGCTAAAGCGAAATGAGTCTGTCAGAGAAAGGTGAACACTGTATGACCTGACTCGTATGTGGAATTTAAGAAACAAAACAGGTGAACACATTTGAAGAGAAAAAAGAGAAAAAAGAAGAAGAAAAAAGAGAGTATTAGGAAACCCTTCACAGAGAGCAAATGAGGGCTGACAGAGGGAGGGGTCGGGGTGGGCTGGATGGGGGAGGGGCATTAAGGCGGGCACTTTTGATGAGCACTGAGTGTTGTATGTACGGGACGGATCACTAAATTCTACTCCCCAAACAGTATTACATTGTGTGTTAACTAACTAGAATTTAATTTAAAAATAAAAAAATAAAAGAGATGGTCAGAATGGATAAAAAACAAAACCCAGCTGGTGTACTGTCTACATGAAACCCACGTTATACTAAACCGAGACGAACAGGTGAGAAGAGAAGGGATGGAGGAAGCCGCGCCGACACTCACGGCGAGGAAGTGCGTCGCGTGTTAATTTCAGCGAAAGTGAACTGTCAGAGATAACGAAGGCCATTATGTATTGGTAAAGGGTCAATCCTCCAGGAAGACATAACAATCCTTAACATGTATGTGCCTGGCAAGAGAACATTTAAAACACACAAGGCAAAACCTGAGAACTGAAGGAGAGACAGATAAATTTACTGTTACAGTTGGAGAAACGGACGGATCCGGGTGGCAAAAAATCACAGGACACGGCTGAGTTGAGCATCACGCTCGGGTTGTTGGACTGGACGACTTTGTAGACCGACTCGCTTAGCAGCAGCAGAGCACATCTCTTCTCTCGCTCAGAGAGAACAGTCACCAGGACAGACCATACTCTGAGTCATGAAATAAATTTAAAAGAATAGAAATGATACAAAATATGATCTCAGACAATAATGGAATTAAGTAAGAAATCAGTAACAGACAGACAGATGGAAAATACTTGGAGATTATATAACACACTTCTACATACCACAGATCAAAGAGAGAAGTCTCAGAAGAGTTTTATAAATATTTCCAAGTAAATGAAAACACAGCATCAAATTTGTGGACTGCAGCAAAAGCAGGACTTAGAGGAATGTTCACAGCATCGCATATATTAGAAAAGAAATAAGATATAAAGCTAATAATCTCAACTTCCACCTTTGGAAACTGGGAAAGAGGGCAAGTTAAATATAGTGTATAATACAGAAAAGGAATAATAAAAATTAGAGCATAGGTAAATGAATATGAAAATGTGAAATGAAAAGATAAAATCAATGAAAGCAAAAGGTGACTCTTTGATCTTTGAAAGATCAATAAAATCAATAAACTGTTCGTCTAGTTCACTAGAGAGAGAGAGAGAGAGAGAGAGAGAGAATACCCAACTTGATATCATCAGAAGTGAAAATGGGGCCATCAATCCTGACCCTAGGGACACTAAAATGATAGAAAAAGAATATTATGAACAACTTTAAACCCACAATTTGATGACCTGAATAAAATGGACTAATTCCTTGAAAGACATAATCTACCAAAACCCCCACAAAGAAAAACAGATAATCTGAACAGATCTGTATATTAAAGAAATTGAGTCAATAATTAATAACCTTTTAAAACAGAAAGCACCAAGCTCAGAGGGTCTCCTGGAGAATTCTATCAAACTTTTAAGGACAAAGTTATACCAATTCTCTAGAGTCTCACTCAAAAAAACAGAATCAGTGAGTATACTCTATAACACTTCCTATGAGGGTGGCGCTACCCTAACCCCAAACCTGAGACACTACAAGATAGGAAAACTACAGACCAGTATCTCTCATGAACCCAGATCCACAAAATACGAGCCACTCGAGCCCAATGACGCATAAGAAGGTTTACACACCACGACAAAGCACATCCACGCCAAGTACGTAAAACTGACTCAAACTCTGAAAATCAATTAACGTCCTCCCTCACATCAAAAGGCTAAGGAAGAAAATTCATATGATCATATCGATCATAGATGTAGTAAAACATATGACAGAACGCAGCACCCATTTACGGAAAAAGGAACTCCCGCATCTTGGTAGGAAACACGGACGGGAAACCTGCAGCTGGTGTCGTACTTAATGGTGAGGAGCTAGATGTTTTCCAGTCAAGATCAGAAGCAAGAAGAGGGTGTCCCCTCTTAGCTGCTCTGCACAGCACTGGACGCCCTGGCTAAGGCAGTAAGACGAGAAAAGGAAGTAGAAGGTACGAAGTCTGGGGAGAAAGAAACAAAACCCTAGTTATTCACAGCGGATGTGATTTTTTTTGTAGAAAATCCAGAAGAATCAGGAACGATTCCTGGAATTGACTACAGCAACATCCCGGGGTGTGTGGGCAAAGTACAGAAGTTGCTTGTTTTCTTATTAACTGACCGGGAGCGACTGGATTGTGAAATTAAAAACACAAAACCACTGACTTGGTGCCGAAACCTCCAATAGGTTTACATCTAATAAAACACATGCAGGCTCTATACGAGGGGAACTATGAAATTCTGGTGGAAGAAACCAAAGACGGCCTGGAACATGGAGAGATATGCTGTGTATGCAGATGGGAACACTCCTTAATGTCAAGATATCCGTCCCTCCCAAATCATCTGCAGATTCAATTCAACCTTAATTCACGGATATGGACAAATTGAGTCCGGTTTGTGTGCAGAGACAAAAGACAGGGAGAGCCAAATCAGCCCTGCAGAAGAGCACTAGAGAGACGCTCCCTGATACCACGTCCCATCTCAAAGCCACGGTCACCAGGACAGTGAGGTAGACCGGTGGTCCAGCCGGCCTGAAGGCTTAACTTGCTTCAAGTCGACACACTCCGGACTTGCTGCCCCAAGGCCGGTGCTCAGTACCACAACTGATTCAGTCTGAGATCTGCAGAACACTGGACCTGAGAGAGGAAACCAGAATGTTCCCAGGCCAGTGAGCCCGCCTGCAGATGCCTCGGCTTTCTGATTAGCCCAGCAATTGTTTAGCAAAACATTTTCCTTTTTTAGGTCATACGAATGATTGTACTCAACCCCCTTTGTGCAGCTAGAGACCTTGCTCTCATGTGCAGGAAGAACAGAGTCCTCCCGCACATCACGAAACAGGAATCAGACCCCCTCCCACAAGCCTCTGGCTCTGAGATAACGTCTGCGGCCAGCACCATCGAGGCTGCACGTGATGAGACCTGCTGTGGGCCTCTGCGCTCCCTTTGCTGAGTAACTGCCCTAAACCCCTTTAAAACCCCCGGGCCAGGAGCAACCTCAGAGTTGCTTTGGGACAAGAGTTCCCCCTCTCCCCAGGCGGCCAGCCTCCTGAATAAAGCTCAAATTCCTTTCCAATCCAAAACACGTCTCTTGAGTCATGGCTTTTCGAGCGAGGGGCAGTGCAACTTGGGTTCCATGATGGTACTGGGGCAAGAAGAGACAAACAGACCAACGGAACAGAATACAGAGGCCAGAAAGAGACCCAGATAAACACAGTCACTTAATCTCAACAAAGGAGACAGCCAATTCAATGGAGAAAGGGGAGTTTGTTTTTTTGTTTTTTAAGTGGTGTCGGAATAACTAGATGTCCACATGTAAAGGAAGGAAGGAAGGAAGGAAGGAAGGAGGAAAGGTGGGTAGGTGAGTC
Organism: Martes martes; assembly: GCF_963455335.1. Classification (NCBI taxonomy): domain Eukaryota; kingdom Metazoa; phylum Chordata; class Mammalia; order Carnivora; family Mustelidae; genus Martes; species Martes martes. The sequence continues at coordinate 1,585,288 of NC_137889.1, read as the reverse complement.
TGGAAGCAGACCTTACATCTTTCACAGAAATGAGCTAAAACTGGATCACAGACCTAAACCAAACAATACAGCTATTAGTAGGGAACACAGGATAATGCAGATGAGTGTTTAGACACGATACCAAAAACCATGATCCATGAAAGAAAAAATTGATCAGGTAGATTTAACTACAATTAAAAACGTACTCATTATCCCCCAAACTCGAAGGCAAGCAAGGCGTCCTCCAGCAGGTGAATGGGTCAACGGGCTGTGGTCCGTGCAGACAGTGGGGTGTGAGCACTGAGTGACAAGGAGACAGCAGCTGGGGGGCCACAGCAGGATGGGCAGGAACATCAGATGCACATCCTGAGCCGGAGAAGCCGGTGGGAAAGGCTCCCGACTGCTTGACTCCAGTCGTACGATATCAGCTCAAGGGCAAAGCTATCAAGTCCGCGATGGGATCAGGGGTTGCCACGGTTTGTGGGGGAGGAGGGATGAAGGGTGGCGCTTGGAGGACTTCCAGGACACTGAGCCTGCTCCATGTGACCCCGTGATGGTGACAGATGACCTTAGACGTCTGCAGAGACACAGGACGCACGGCACCGAGAGCAAGTGTGGGCGCAAACCACAGACTTCAGGCAGGGAGAGTGGGCCACACTCATACTGCACTAATGCAAGACTGAATGAGAGGGAAACCGGGGTGGGGGCTCGAGATTTTTCTGTCCAACTTTTAAGTACACTTAAAATGGCTCAAAATGATAAAGCCTATTAACTGAAAACAAAACCACCACCCCCCAACCCAACACACAAGTTTATCTTAGCGCTACGGCGCTCAGAAGTCTGAAATCGGTTTCGCTAGGTGAAACAAGACGTCAGCAGGGTCGGCTCCCTTTCTAGAGACTCGGGGAGAGTGGTCTTCCTGCCTGTTCTCACGCTGAAGGCCACCTGCAAGGCCGGCTCATGCCTCCAGCCCATCTTCAAGGGCAGCGGCAGCTGGAAAGACATCACATGTCTTTCCTTGGGCTTTTCTGTCCCCTGAAGGACCCATGACCACACTGGGCCCACCTCACCGTCCAGGACAACCACCAACCATTAAGGTCCGCCAATTCGCACCCTTAAACCCCCTTTCTGGGTTACATGTGTAACCTGATGTGTTCAGGTTCTGGGGGTCGGGGACGTCTCCATGGCAGTCATGCTGCCGGCCACGTCTTGTCGTACTATCATGTCTGCTGCTTATTTGCCAGCACGTTCTGCGTGCCTCTGTCCCTGCATGTCCCCCTTGGGTGGCAGTTCTTCATGTGTGTGTTTACATCCCTCCCTCCACCCCGAGCCTCAAGGTCAGGGTCTGGCTCTTATTCATTTCGCTTGGCCGCAGTGCATGACTAATCGGCACATGATGCATTACTGATGCATTCAGATTGGGCTGAAGGGTTTCCTTGCATACATATTACACATGTTCCTAAGATGTTACAGCCAGTCTTCGCTGCATGTCTGAGAAAATCTGGGGCAGAAAACACTGGATCGTTTCTCTGTGTATTTGCCCGATGCTTAGGTGAGTGGCTGCAAAAATGCAGGTAGCAGACCATGAGGGTCTGCACAGTGCGCAGCTCCAGCGACAGGACAGTGCTCACCATGCAGGAGCCCATTCCTTCAGACAGATCCTATAGCAGGCAGTGGCCCCCGGGGCCAGCTGCTCCATGAGGCAGTGATTTCACCCTCCTCTGCGGACGGGAAGGAAAGGCTTAGAAAAAGGATATCAGAGGCAGGGCCTGGTGGAGATGGTCCAAACCAGGGCCCAGGACTGAGTCTGGGATCTGGGGACAGGCCCAGCTCAGCCCCTCCCCAGCTTTGCATAAGAATGACCTCTAATGCCTGATAAGAGGGTTAGTGGTAACCCTGACAGCCCCCAGCCCCGTCCCTCCAGCTGGAGAGGCCTGCAAAGCGGTCCAGCAACCGCAGCCCACACAGAACCTTGACTTTGGGGTCCGAAACATGATTCTTCTCCAGGCGAAGGTGGAGCAAGAAGGGGAGGGGAGCAAGTCAAGGACACAACAAAGGCAGAGCAAGGGGCCTCGGGGGCTTGAGCCCGAGTCTGAGATTAGACTCCTGTTAAAGAGTCTGAGCCCGAGTCTGAGTCTTGAGCCCGAGTCTGAGCAAAGACTCCTGTTAAAGATGAAATAAAATACTGAGCCAGAAAGAGAGCCTTCGGCGATTTTTGAAACTTCACAACTCAGCCTCCCTCAATCCCCGGCCCGCCTCGCCTGCCTGGAAATTGGGTTAATCAACCTTGTCATGCAAAACAGCAGACCAGAGACAGCGGGTCTACCTGGAGCCCTGTTTGCCTCGGGAAGCTGATGACTTCACACGAAGATTTCTGTATAGACAGGGATGCTATTTATAGAATTTCAGTTTTCAGGGGCAGGATGGAATGGGCAACCATGAAGCGAAGTTAATTTCTGTTCTTTATCAGAAATCCTGTTTCCCAGGGGAGACAAGATGGCGGGGAAGTAGGAGGAGGCGCCTTTTCAACCTGCACCCTAAAGTGAGCTGATTACCTACCAAAGAACTCCGATCACCCATGAAATCAGCCTGAGATCAGAATTATACACGTCTGGATCTCTACGGGGGCCAGAAGACGCCAGTGGGCAGGTAAAGTGGAGTGGGAACGTCGGACTGATATCGGAAGATAAACAAAAGGGGGAGGGAGCCACCAGAGGCGACCGACTGGAAAATAATACCCCAATACGAGAGTGCCCGGCATCTGGGGACCAGCATTAACTTGGAGTCTTGTTGAAAGCACTCAAAAGAGCAAAGACTCGGGCGGGGAAATTGTGGGAATCGGGGCGGATAGGGATAGGGGCTTAAGTCCCCAGACCCAGGGCAGCATCCCCTGGCGCTGAGCCGGAGAGTGCGGCGGAGAAACCTGGTCTTTGTCCCGGAGCCGCCAGTGCGCCCGAGAACGGGTGGAGTCCGGCTCCCGTGAGGGGCCGGGAGCCACACCAGACGGCAGAACACGCACCTTATTGGAGATGCGCGCGTGCCTCAGTCTCCCCTGAGAGAGGTGCACGCCCAGCCTGGTGTTCTGGGACCCACGCGGCGATAGACCCACGCGGCGATAGAGCCGATAGAGCTGGAGGCGCCGCGCCCCAAACCCTCCCCTGGGAGAGGTGCGCGCAAGCCCTGAGCTCTCAGCCCCAGCCAGCGGGAAAATCTCAGTGTGCGATCGCTGCTTGGAACGTCTCTGGCGGTCTGGAGCTGCCCAGACAGCCACAGCTGCCTTGGTTTTGCGTACAAGCAGGAGATCCTGCGTCCCCAGGGACCGCGACTCAGAACCTGCTCTGCCAGCGGCCCAGCGGCTGCAGCACCTGCAGGGGAGCAGACTGAGGCTTCTCTCTGAGAGGGAGGTTGGGGTGCAGTTTTCTTTCCTCTAAACCTCCAAAAACCATCAAAAGCTGTCAAGGCGAGAGAAAAGAAGTGAACAAACATAAAAACCTCCAGAGAACAAAAACCTGAAAAAAAACGTTTTTCTCAGAGCCCACCCCCTTGAGGGGGTCGGGAGGACTTAACTCAGGGAACATCATTGACTGAAAACCCACGTGGCAGCCCCCTCCCCCAGAAAACAAATCAGGAAAAAAAAAAAAAAAAGACTACAAGAGAACAACCACCACTACTTCATAGATACAACTTTTATTTTTAATTCTTTCCCACTATTCTGGTTCATTTTTTTTTCTTTTTTTATATAGATAATTTTTAACCTATTTACCATCACAGTGAGATGTCCAGTACATCAAATTCCATGATAAACTTCTAACCTGAATTTTTTGATACATACACGTGTTTTTCTTTTGCTTTTCTATTTTCTTAATTTTTAAAAAAATTTTTAATTTAGTTTAGTCCAGTTTATTCCTTTTTTATTTTTATTTTCTAATATTCATATAGAGTTAAACTTCAAGGTAATCCCCTTTCTCCAAGCAATGCTACCCCTATAGGTGAACCAATTTTTAATCCCCCTTTTTCTTAGGAAAGTTGAGTCCTTTAACAAAGATATCAAGATACATCCAGGAAGAATCAAAATAACCTTCCTCGCCCACACCGAGAATCTATAACCATGCTCCCATCTTTTTCTTCTGCCAGTGTCTCTGTGTATTTATGTTTGTCCGGATAGTATATAAATCTTATACTTGGGGTTCTTCTTGACGAGGCTCCTCCTTTTTTTTGCTTATATATATATATATTTTCTCTCGTCATATACTTTTATCAGTCTTTTTGTTTGTCTGTTTTTGTTTGTATACGTCATAAACCTTACCCTGGGGCCCATTTGGGCTGAACCTTCACTTTTATCTTCCCTTTTTTTCCTGTCTCTCTCTCTCTCCCTCTTTTTTCTTTTTCTTTTCTTTTTTCTCTCATTTGGGTGAGGAATCCTGAGTGCTCAGAAGCGTTCCAGGGTGCACCTTGACTGCACCACGGTCAATACATCCAGCTACATCTGTCCAGTCATCTCTCACCAAAATGACTAGGAGGAGGAATCCCCAACAGAAGAAAAATACAGAGGATGGGCCTTCTGCAACAGAGCTAACGGCTATCAACATAGACAATATGTCAGAAAGAGAATTCAGGCTAACAATTATCCAGGCAATAGCTAGGTTGGAGAAAGCCATGGATGACCAAACAGAATTGATTAGGGCAGAATTGAAAGCGACCAGAGAGGAGGTTCATAATGTTAGGGCAGAGCTGAAGGCCACCAGGGATGAGGTTCACAACGCTCTCAATGAGTTCCAATCTAATCTAAATTCTCTAAAAGCTAGGGTAACTGAGACAGAAGATAGAATTAGTGATCTGGAGGACAAACAAATAGAGAGAAAGGATCAGGAGGAAGCCTGGAACAAACAGCTTAGAAGCCACGAAAACAGAATCAGGGAAATAAATGATGCCATGAAACGTTCCAATGTCAGAATTATTGGAATCCCTGAAGGGGAGGAGAAAGAAAGAAGTCTAGAAGATATAGTGGAACAAGTTTTTCATGAAAATTTTCCCAATCTTGCGAATGGAACAAGTGTTCATGTACTAGAAGTAGAAAGGTCCCCCCCCCAAGATTATAAATTCAAAAAAAACATCCAGGCACCTCATAGTAAAATTGAGGAATCATAATTGTAGATACAATCTCTTGAAAGCCGCTAGGACAAAGAAGCTCCTTACATACAGAGGAAAGCCCATCAGAATAACGTCAGACCTGTCCACAGAGACCTGGCAAGCCAGAAAGGGCTGGCAAGATATATTCAGGGCACTAAATGAGAAGAACATGCAGCCAAGAATACTTTATCCAGCAAGACTGACATTCAAAATGGATGGAGAGATAAAGAGTTTCCAAGACCGGCAAGGCTTGAAAGACTATGCAACCACCAAGCCGACACTGCAGGAAATATTAAGGGGGGTTCTATAAAAGAGGAAAAATCCTAAGAATAGCATTGAACAGAAATATAGAGACAATCGACAGAAAGAAAGACTTCAAAGATAACACAATGTCAATAAAAACGTATCTCTCAATAATCACTCTCAATGTGAATGGCCTAAATGCACCCATAAAACGACACAGGGTTGCAGATTGGATAAAACGACAGGACCCATCCATATGTTGTCTACAAGAGACCCATTTTGAACCTAAAGATACACCCAGACTGAAAGTGAAGGGATGGAGAAGCATCTTTCACGCCAATGGGCCTCAAAAGAAGGCCGGGGTAGCGATTCTCATATCAGATAAATTAGATTTTAAACTAAAGATGGTAGTCAGAGATACAGAAGGACACTATATCATTCTTAAAGGGACTATCCACCAAGATGATCTAACAATTGTAAATATCTATGCCCCCAATATGGGAGCAGCCAATTACATAAGAAAACTATTAATCAAGATAAAGAGTCATATTGATATGAATACATTAATAGTAGGAGATCTTAACACGCCTCTCTCAGAAATAGACAGATCATCGAAGCAGAAAATCAATAAAGAAATAAGAGCATTGAATGATACATTGGACCAGATGGACCTCATAGATATATACAGAACATTCCACCCTAAAACAACAGAATACTCATTCTTCTCAAGTGCACATGGAACCTTCTCCAGAATAGACCACATACTGGGTCACAAATCAGGGCTCAACCGATACCAAAAGACTGAGATGATTCCCTGCATATTCTCAGATCACAATGCTTTGAAACTGGAGCTCAATCACAAGGAAAAGTTCAGAAGGAACTCAAATACCTGGAAGCTAAAGACCACCTTGCTTAAGAATGCTTGGATCAACCAGGAGATCAAAGAAGAACTTAAACAATTTATGGAAACCAATGAGAACGAAGACACTTCACTCCAAAACCTATGGGATACAGCAAAGGCGGTCCTAAGGGGGAAATTCATAGCCATCCAAGCCTCCCTCAAAAAAATTGAAAAATCCAGAATACACCAGCTGTCTCTACACCTTAAAGAACTGGAGAATCAACAACAAATCAAACCAACTCCACACGTAAGAAGGGAAATAATCAAGATTAGAGCAGAGATTAACGAGGTAGAAACCAGAGATACAGTAGAACGTATCAACAAAACTAGAAGCTGGTTTTTTGAAAGAATCAATAAGATCGATAAACCATTGGCCACACTAATCCAAAAGAAAAGAGAGAAAGCCCAAATTAATAAAATTAAGAATGAAAAGGGAGAGATCACAACTAACACCAAGGAAGTAGAAACAATCATCAGAAGCTATTATCAACAGTTATACGCCAATAAGCTAAGCAACCTAGATGAAATGGATGCATTCCTGGAAAACTATAAACTCCCAAAATTGAACCAGGAAGAAATTGACAACCTGAATAGACCGATATCTAGTAACGAGATTGAAGCAGTGATCAAAAACCTCCCAAAAAACAAGAGCCCAGGACCTGACGGATTCCCTGGGGAATTCTATCAAACTTTCAAAGAAGAAATAATACCTATTCTCCTGAAGCTGTTTCAAAAAATTGAAGCAGAAGGAAAACTTCCAGACTCTTTTTATGAAGCCAGCATTACCCTGATCCCCAAACCAGGCAAAGACCCTACCAAAAAGGAGAATTTCAGACCGATATCACTGATGAATATGGATGCTAAGATTCTCAACAAGATCCTAGCAAACAGGATCCAACAGCACATTAAAAAGATTATCCACCATGACCAGGTAGGATTCATCCCTGGGTTACAAGGATGGTTCAACATTCGCAAATCAATCAATGTGATAGAACAAATCAATAAGAGAAGAGAGAAGAACCACATGATCCTCTCCATTGATGCAGAAAAAGCTTTTGACAAAATCCAGCATCCGTTCCTGATTAAAACGCTTCAAAGTATAGGGATAGAGGGAACATTCCTGAACTTCATCAAATCTATCTATGAAAAACCCACAGCAAATATCATCCTCAATGGGAAAAAGCTTGCAGCCTTCCCATTGAGATCAGGAACACGACAAGGATGCCCACTCTCACCACTCTTGTTCAACATAGTATTAGAAGTCCTAGCAACAGCAATCAGACAACAAAGAGAAATAAAAGGTATCCAGATTGGCAAGGAAGAAGTCAAACTCTCTCTCTTCGCAGACGACATGATTCTTTATATGGAAAACCCGAAAGACTTCACCTCCAAACTACTAGAACTCATATAGCAATTCAGTAATGTAGCAGGATACAAAGTCAATGTCCAGAAATCAGTGGCTTTCTTATACACTAACAATGAAAATACAGAAAGGGAAATTAGAGAATCGATTCCATTTACTATAGCACCAAAAACCATAAGATACCTCGGAATAAACCTAACCAAAGAGGTTAAAGATCTGTACTCGAGGAACTACAGAACACTCCTAAAAGAAATTGAAGAAGACACAAAAAGATGGAAGACCATTCCATGCTCTTGGATGGGAAGAATAAACATCGTTAAAATGTCTATACTGCCCAGAGCAATCTATACTTTTAATGCCATTCCAATCAAAATTCCACCAGTATTTTTCAAAGAGCTGGAGCAAATAATACTAAAATTTGTATGGAATCAGAAGAGACCCCGAATTGCTAAGGAAATGTTGAAAAACAAAAATAAAACTGGTGGCATCACGTTACCTGATTTCAAGCTTTACTACAAAGCTGTGATCACCAAGACAGCAATGGTACTGGCATAAAAACAGACACATGGACCAGTGGAACAGAGTAGAGAGCCCAAATATGGACCCTCAACTCTATGGTCAAATAATCTTTGACAAAACAGGAAAAAATATCCAGTGGAAAAAAGACAGTCTCTTCAATAAATGGTGCTGGGAAAACTGGACAGCTATATGTAGAAGAATGAAACTTGACCATTCTCTTACACCGTACACAAAGATAAACTCGAAATGGATAAAAGACCTCAACGTGAGACAGGAATCCATCAGAATCCTAGAGGAGAACATAGGCAGTAACCTCTTTGATATCAGCCACAGCAACTTCTTTCAAGATATGTCTCCAAAGGCGAAGGAAACAAAGGCAAAGATGAACTTCTGGGACTTCATCAAGATAAAAAGCTTCTGCACAGCAAAAGAAACAGTCATCAAAACAAAGAGGCAACCCACGGAATGGGAGAAGATATTTGCAAATGACAGTACAGATAAAAGGTTGATATCCAGGATCTATAAAGAACTCCTCAAACTCAACACACACAAAACAGATAATCATATTAAAAAATGGGCAGAAGATATGAACAGACACTTCTCCAAGGAAGACATACAAATGGCTACCAGACACATGAAAAAATGTTCATCATCACTAGCCATCAGGGAGATTCAAATCAAAACCACATTGAGATACCACCTTACACCAGTTAGAATGGCCAAAATTAGCAAGACAGGAAACAACGTGTGTTGGAGAGGATGTGGAGAAAGGGGAACCCTCTTACACTGTTGGTGGGAATGCAAACTGGTGCAGCCACTTTGGAGAACAGTGTGGAGATTCCTCAGGAAATTAAAAATAGATCTTCCCTATGACCCTGCAATTGCACTGCTGGGTATTTACCCCAAAGATACAGATGTAGTGAAAAGAAGGGCCATCTGTACCCCAATGTTTATAGCAGCAATGGCCACGGTCGCCAAACTGTGGAAAGAACCAAGATGCCCTTCAACGGATGAATGGATAAGGAAGATGTGGTCCATATACACTATGGAGTATTATGCCTCCATCAGAAAGGACGAATACCCAACTTTTGTAGCAACATGGACAGGACTGGAAGAGATTATGCTGAGTGAAATAAGTCAAGCAGAGAGAGTCAGTCATCATATGGTTTCACTTATTGGTGGAGCATAACAAATAATATAGAGGACAAGGGTAGATGGAGAGGAGAAGGGAGTTGAGGGAAATTGGAAGGGGAGGTGAACCATGAGAGACTATGGACTCTGAAAAACAACCTGAGGGTTTTGAAGGGGCGGGGTGGGAGGGTGGGGGAACCAGGTGGTGGGTATTAGGGAGGGCACAGATTGCATGGAGCACTGGGTGTGGTGAAAAAACAATGAATACTGTTACGCTGAAAATAAAAAAAAAAAAAAAAAAAAAGAAATCCTGTTTCCCCCCGTCGTGGTGGTTGTGTTCCTGATCTGGCAGCTGGGGGCACGCTTGCGGACCTTCCCGGGAGAGTGAGACCCCTCCCAGGGGGCCCGAGCTCAGTGTCTGAGCCGCGTGCCGCCGCAGGGCCTGGTCGTCAGGACATCGCCACGGCTTCTAGACACAGGTGACCTCCCAGCCACGGCTGGTCTCGTGTGAGTGACGCTGAGCACCTGGGAACCATCAGCAGCGGTAAGGACACACACGCACGCGTCTCCACACACACGTGTGTACATAGGCACACATGCGAGGAACACATATAGTAAATAACAATTATTTTTCTGTAGTTAGAAAAGGTGAGTTAGAATAAATGCCGCTCACTTTGACCTACTTGGATCCTCAGAAGAGCGACAGGGTTTACACGTGATTATGACACTGTTTGGAAATTAAGAAATGGAAGTCTCCAAAATTAAACAACTTACTTAAATCTACAGTAAACAGCAGGGAGAAACCTAATGTCTATGATCTGCCCCCAGAACCACTGGAAACCCTAAAACTTCCGAGGACCCGAGTCCAAGCCACAGCTGGGTCATCACTGCCCATCTGTGGGCTGACAAGACGCTGGGCCCTTTGAGAGTCCATTTCTGTCCTGGAAAGAGGAGAGCGCCCGGCACGACTCTGCCACCAGTCTCCCGGGCTGCGCGAGTGCCTGTCTGCTCTGTTCCACGCACCGTACGGGTCCACCACCAGATGCGTATGTTATGTCATTCGCATTGTCCTTTTAAAACGTGTGCTTGAAAGTTCATTTCTAACATACACTGGTCTGCCACAGCAGAACAGACTATCTGAAGACAACAGCAAACAAAAAACCCACAAGAGCTAATCCTCTGTACCCCAGAAAATAAGAACGAGGCGGACAGATCTCATTGCCACCCGAAGGCAGTGAGGGACCCGGGACCGTGCCAGCTCAGGCTGGGCATCCGCGAACCTGACTTTGTGCCCAGCTGCAAGAGTCAGTGGCGTGGACAAGTCACAGCCCCCGGGAGCGCAGCACTCGGTACTCGGTACTCGGGACATGGCCACGGGGCTGCCGCAAATCAGTGCGTCTGAGAGACGCCAGACTCCGCAGTCCAGCGGAGGCCATCCATCTGAATCACTTCCGAATGTTTCCACAGATGTCGGGCCGACAAAACAGCCTACAAATCCGCCCGGAGAGGAATTCAGTCCGTTGTTACCAGCGACGGGCGTTCGCTCTGGCGGTTTCCCAGGTGCGAACACCGCGCCACAGAACGGTCATTTCGTGCAGCGCTCCCTGATTCCACGTCCCTGTTCCAGCACTGGCCAAGGACACGTCAGAGTGCTCAGGGCCGTGTGTGAGACACATACACGTGTTCCTTGCACGTGCGGCTCCGGAGGCAACAAGCAGGTGCTCCGAGCGCTTGCAGCTTCTCACGATCCTGACCGTCCGAGTGTGAGGGCGGCCAGGCCACTGAGGATGAGCTGCACGTGCACCTGCTCCGGGCCGTTGGCTTCAGCAGCTGCGCACTCGCATGAGGACGAGGAGGGCCCGTGGGATCCCCTCGCACCTCCGCAAAGAGCAGCGGGAGCTCTCACCGGCCCGGCGGGAGAGGCCGCGGTGGGCATGCCGCGTGTGGTGGGGACTGGCGGCTGGACGGCAGGGTGTGGACAGGCTCCCAAACACCAGGCGGGCGGGCCTGTCCATGCTGGGAAGGGAGGGTGCAGTGTCCTCTGCTCCCTGCCCCAACACCGCGGCCTCAGGTCACTGTGGGTGTCCTCACTGGCTTTCTGCCCTGACAGCCAATGTCCTAGCACCCCCGTCTCATTCTCTTTCTTTACCCAGAGAGGCTTCTTCCTTGCCTACTGCTACGGGCTGTGTGTGTGTCCCTAGAATCACATGTGTAATCTCACTCCCAGTGTGATGGCATCAGGAGCTGGGCCTTTGGGAGGATGTGGGCTCACGAGGGTGGAGCCCTGGGGATGGGATCAGTGCCCTCATCAAGAGACTCCAGGGAGCCCCCAGCCCCTTCTCTGGGCCAGGAGGCAGCGAGAAGACGCTGTCCAGGAACCAGACAGAGGCCTCATCAGATGTACAGCTTCCAGAACTGGGAGAAGCGTCTGCTGCGTGGAAATCCCCATTTGTGGGCTTCTGTCACAGCCGCCTGAGGGACACTTGCAGTCCCCACCCCATCGGCCTCTCCCCAGAACTCCCGAACACATGCATTTTCCAGCATTCCTAAACACCGTGCATCTTCCCGCGGGCACCATGAAACACGACGGCTCTGGCACCTTCTGTGTGTGTTAGACTCACACAAGCTCATGGGAGCCCCATGGCAGCCCGTCCCCATGGGCAGCTGGGGACGGTAGTCTGTGCAACGGGGTGTGTGACCCCAAGAGCGGGGTGCCGGTTCTCCTGCGGGAGCGTCTCTCGGCATTGCCAGCCCGCTCTTCCTCCCAGAGAAGCCGGAATCCTGGGCCGTAAAGGAGAATCTACCCCCTCCTGTTTGCTCCCCTGGCTGCAAGAACAGCATGTGGGACACGAGAGGCCAGAGGCCTGACGGGCCATCCTGCTGCTGGGCTTGTGGTCCCTGTGAACCACGGGCGCACATGCTGTTGGCTGGGAGTCCGGGTCCGTGCAGGCCCCAGCCCCGATGTCAAGACATGCTCTTGGGGACAAACAGAGGCCCTGCTCTATCCATTGACAGACTCGGGGGCTATGGGGCTGCCCTCCTGACCGTGGTGGCCCATTCCCAGGGGGCAGCATGGAGGTGCTGGGGAGCCACCCTGTGGGTACTGCACGTGCCTCTCTGCACTGCTGACCCCTCTCCCTACGCCCTTGCCTCTGCCTCGGGAGCCCTCCCTGGCCGCCGGCGGTGGCCTAGCCGCAGAGAGCAGCCCTCTTCGGTGGAGGGTCCCAGCAGCCCTCCCGCCCACGCTGCCCGGGCCCCACTCCCGGGGGTCAGCATCAGGACGTCCACTGTGGGTGCACACTCTCAGCTCAGCTGGGTTCATCCAGGTGTGTGTGCTCCGGGGACCTCATCCCCTCGGGAACCCCCATCGCCCTCCTGGGTATGGCAGCTGCCCCGTGAGCTCCCTCTGTGTCCTCACCGTGGCCCCCGCCCCCTGCAGCACTCTCTCCGTCCTTAAGGCACGTGGGGCAGTTCAAGCTCAACTTTTCATTAACAGACACTTTCTCAGTCAGTCACACCAGGCCTGCAGGTGTCTGGTGGCACCGTCCTGGACGCCACCATGGGTCTGGAGGGTGGGGGACCGGATGCTCCGGGCAGCCGAGCCCGGGGAGGGCAGCACCAGCCAGCGGCCAGTGTCCCCCTCGCTCCCAACAGGAGGAGGCGCTCCTGCCCCGACGGCAGATAGGGCTGTGGTCACCTGATCGTCTGGGATGCCCACTCTGATCACCATGGCTTGCCAGGCAGGGGCTCGCCTTCTTTGGTCTGCAAATGAGGACCAGACCTGATTAGCCCTGAAAGCTGCTCTTCTTAAAATGTGGTCAGCCCCGGGGAATGGCTCTCCCGTGGCAGGAAGCTCGAGGCGCGGCTGCACGACGGGCAGGAACGATGGGCTCTTCCTCACACGAGAGCGCGTCAGACCTCATCTTCAGCAAAGCGCACAGGACAGAGCTCATGGCTGGAGGAGCTCCGTCCTCCTCGGATGCATTTCAGTGGACGACATGGACAAGCCCAGTGGCGTGTCCTGGGCAGCTGGTGCCCACCGTGCCGCTGGCTTCCGTTGTTGGAAAGTGGAGCACATCCCTGCTCCCGTGCTGGGCATGACTGTGTGGGGACACCCAGGGCCCTTTCCTTCTCCTAGAAACAAGACAGAGGCCCCCTGGGGGGACTCACTTAGGAGACACTCGTCCTTGGAGTTCTGGATTGGGAACGTGCTCCAGCAGGGCCCCCTCGTCTGGCAGCAACCTTCTCATGTGCTCCAGACCTGTCTCAGCTCTTAAGACCCACAAAGGTCTCCTCCCGGGCCACATCCTTGGCCGCAGTCAGCGGGCGCTCAACTACTCTGCCCACCCCCCCCTGCACCGCTCACCACTGGGGCTTGGCTTCTCACGTGCGCCCGTGGCTGCCCCTCCAGGGCCCCAGGAGGTCGGGCTGTGCACTGCCATGTGCCGACAGCCGTGCCCTGGCTCCCCGCTCCTCCCGGGACATCACCTGCACTGGGCACTCTTAGAGAGGGTGTCCATCACGGTGCCTGCAGGGAAGGCACCACGGGCCACAGAGGTCAGTGCACCTGGGGAGTCATGGTCCCCACATACACGCACGACCCCCCACCCTCTCTGAGGCCTTTAGTGTCTACCCCCACCCTGACCTCTCCACTGGATTCCCGCCATGCCCCCCTTCCCCACCTTTGAAACACCAGCAGGACGGCAGAGGGCTACAAAGAGGATGAATAAAACCTCTTGGGACCAGGACAGGCTCCAAACAGGGCCTGAACACCAGACGTGCCCGGGAGAGGCGGGCACACATTCCAGGCCTGTCCCCACCCCACCCACATTCCGAGCATTTACTTCCATACGAAGGCTGTCACGAGCTGTCCTGTACACTCCCCCACAGAGCGGGACTTACTGCACACTGCTCTCTCCATAGGGCCACAATCTGACTACGTTTTATAAAATTCCACTGAGTTTTAAAAATGGGGTTTAAACTGCACTTGCAGATTCTGTAGTAGGTAGGGGTAACAGAAAGGAGAGAGCTCATCAGTGATATTTTTAAAAAACCTGGGCTACTCAGAATTAACCTTATTTTGTAGGCTGGAGGTGGCCTTCTGGGAAGACTGGCATAAGAAACAAACTTACGAGGGTTGAATGTACGATCAGGAAGGAGAGGACATTTTGTGCTGGAGAGAGCCTCTCCTTTCAGACCCTCTTCGGACACTGTCACTTGCCACGCCTCCCTCCACCGGCCTCGCTGTCTAATTAGGTACCTGGTCCCGCTCCTCGGCCGCTGTCTGCACGGCGGTGTGTGCATGTGGCAGCTGCCTCTCTGGCCCTGCTCTGCATGGAGACACTCTCATGAGTGTTCCTTAAAGCAAATCTAAATGCTTTGCGTGGCCTGAAAGCACCATTCTGAAGGGGTCTGGAGAGCGCACGCACGGTCATTTGCGTCCTTCAGTTGAGTGTCTAAATAGTGTTTTGTGCATAGCAGGCTTCGATAAATGCATGAATGAGCAAACGCGTGGTGGACGGGTGGACGGGCAGATGGATGGATAGATGGACGGATGGGTGGATGTGTGGATGGATGGACGGGTGGATGGACGGGTGGATGGATGGGTGGATGGATGGATGGGTAGGCGGATGGATGTATGGGTGGATGGGTAGATGGACAGGTGGACGGGTGGATGGACAGGGGGATGGGTGGGTGGGTGGGCAGATGGATGAATGGATGGCTGTGTAGATGGATGGATGGATGGATGGATGGATGGATGGACAGATGGACAAATGAGTAATAGACCCTTGAGCCCCATGGTGACCTGAGACTCATGGTATATAGCACACAACTTTGTGCCAGATTTATTTCCATGTGATCTTGGGAGTGGGGTCATTTCTGTGACTTCTTCTGGATCTCTGAGTACTTGCTATAAAGTGCTCCTCCTGATCTGGAGGATGGGGTGAGGTTCAGGATCTCTGAGTGAGGAAGACTGTAGCACCCACAAGGGATCCCACACCTTCTTCGAGGCTGACATGTGCCAAATTACGAGGGGCTGGTGTGCACACAGGTTGCGGCATGGGGGCAGCAGCATACAGCCTCCATGACAACAGTGTGTTTGTGCCACTCTCCGTCCTGCCGTGGCTGGTGGCCTGCATGTCCACCATGACTCCCTACAGACTGGGCCTGGCCCACAGAGACCCCCAGGGTGCCCCACATTCTTCGTGAGGACACAGGGCCACACACCATGTCCCAGGCCAGCATTCCCACCATCGAGAGCCACTGAGAAACTTGGATTTTGTCTTAGCAAAAAGTGGTCACGTTGATGTAGTCTAAGTAGTCTTCAGATTAGAGAAAAATGGTGTGAGAGCCGGGGATGTGGCAAGCTAGTCTCCACGTGCATCTGTCATCAGCTGGGTTTCCAGAACCCTCAGGGAGACTTGCTGGACTAGACCACCAGCCATGTGAGTCATTCATCATCACTGACTCACAGTGGCCATGCTCTGCCATCACGCTTGGGTGCTGCAAGCTGTTGGCTTTGCTGACGAGTCTGCAGCAGGCCGCGTGTGGAACCCACGGGCTTTGGGGCTCTCACTCTCACATACCAGACTTTGAAGTATCAAGGCATGAAGGTTTAAGAGGGGATCACCGGACGCTCACACTCTCACCTCCAGCCCTAATATGTCTCGTGATTCATCACAATTTGTGGGAATGGTGATGTTTAATTTAACTGGTGATGTTCTGCTTAGGAAACCATATAAAATAAATAACTTGGATTATATTTTCAGGGTGAGGATAATGCAATTCCTGGGTTAGTTTTACGTTTGTAGCGTGTTATTTTATTTAGAGTTTTTGTGTATAGGGGCACCGGGGTGGCTCCGTTGGTTGAGTGTCTGGCTCTTGGTTTCGGCGCAGGTCATGATCTCAGGTCACGGGACAGGGCTCTGCGCTCACCGGGGTGTCTGCTGGAGAGTCTCTCTCCCTCTCCCTCCGCCCCTCCCCTGCTCACATGCTCTCTTTCTCTCTAAATAAAATCTTAAAACCTCTTTCAAATGTGCGCATAAGCTCATATTCTTCTCTAACATAACTACGTGCTGGTGTCTGAGAGCAACAGGCCGTGTGCTATGGGTGCAGCAAGTTCTCCTGGCAGTGTCTGGACTGCGTGCTTTTCCTACGGGAGCCTGGGGACCCCGGGGTGGGCAGGTCTGAGGCCTCTGCCCTGCCTGTGGGCTGACACCAAAGGTGCGAGCGGCCCTGGTGCCGGGGAGCCTCCAACAATATTGTGAGTCAAATGTTTAATGCTCATTACAGCTAGCATTTCTTTTATGCCAAATTTACTACTTGGAATATGCATGCTTTTTATTCTACTCCAGTAAGACTGGGAGCACGTTACTGCTGTGCTAGTCAGCAGGTTTTGAGGTTCTGCTCCGCTCACAGGACACAGTGACTGTCGTGCCCGTGTCCCATGATTCCCACAGAAGGCCTCCGCCCGCCACAGAAACCTATGTTTTGGCTCCACACTGTGGTGGTGACGGGGATGCGTGTACCTGAGGACGGTGTGCGCTGAGCCAACCAGTGGGCTGGGGGGACAGCTACTGACGGAGGGGAGGCAACGACTCCAGGCACATTCTACGTATAATGGGAAGGAGTCCCGTTGCTCAAACCAGAAAGCTGTGCAGGTCTGCAAAGAAGACATCCCGATGGCCGAAAGACACATGACAGAGTGCTCCACACCACTTGGCATCAGGGAAATACAAATCAAAACCATAAAGAGATCCCACCTCACACCAGCTAGAATGGCCAAAATTAACAAGTCAGGAAACGACAGATGCTGGCGAGGATGCGGAGAAAGGGGGACCCTCCTACACTGTTGGTGGGAATGCAAGCTGGTGCGGCCACTCTGGAAAACAGAATGAAGGTTTCTTAATAAGTTGAAAGTAGAGCTACCCTATGACCCAGCAATGCACTACTGGGTATTTACCCTAAAGATACAAATGTAGTGATCCCAAGGGGCACGTGCACCTGAAGGTTTATAGCAGCAACGTCCACAATCGCCAAACTGCGGACGGAAGCAGCCGAGATGCGCTTCAGCGGATGAGTGGATAAAGCAGATGTGGCCCGTATACACAACGGTGTACGACTCCGCCATTAGAACAATGAAATCTTGCCATTTGCGAGACATGGATGGGACTGGAGGAGATTATGCTGAGCGAAGTTAAGTCAGAGAAAGAGAAATACCATAGGATTTCACTCACAGATGCAGTTTAAGAAACAAACCAAAGAAGCAAGGAGAGGCAAACGAAGAAACAGACTCTTAACCCTGAGAACGCAGTGATGGGACCAGAGGGAAGGGGGGACAGGTGCGGGGGATGAGGGAGGGCACCTGTCTGATGAGCGCGGACATGCCGAATCACTGTGTCACATGCCTGCACCTAGTATCGCACTGTATGGTCATTACAGTGGACTCACGATCAAACACTTAATAAAAGGAAGGTCCGTAGGCCAGCGCAGCAAACAAACATACGGAGAGCGCCTGTGCACGTAGGCTGTATGTCTGCTCTACCCGCAATTCCTTGTTATTTATCTGGCCCTTAACTCCGTCTGGGGTGTCCAGTGCACAGTAAGCGTTCTGTGCGTGAGTCTGGTGTGTGACACTTGGTGTCCTCCTTGGGCAGGGCTCTCTGCTGTGGGACAACCCCGCCGGGCGTGGCTCAGCTCAGACAGAACAGCCGCGAGGTCGAGAGACGTCTGAGCGACAGCTCCGTCGCCTTCATGGAGGGGGACAACCAGGCAGACTGGCCACGGGACCGACCCCGTCCCCGAGGTGCTGGGGAGCAGGCAGGGAGCGTGCGTGCGGGTCCCCAGAGACGGTCCCGTCCTCTCCCCTTCCTCCTGCATTTGCTGTCCTGCGTCCTGCAGGGCAGCCGGAGCCGCCTCGGTCCCAAGCCCCCAGAAAGCTGGAGTGGCATCAGCACCGAGCCGGGAGAACTCCCCCAACCTCAGGGCATCTGCTGCTTTTCATTTTCCACAAACCACGAAGCCTCCCGGCTGCCTCCCATGTGGTCAGAGAGTCCCGGCTTCTCCCCCGACAGCTGACCTTCCCTTTCCTCTGTCCCATAAGCCGCGCTGCACCCGCGCAGGCCAGCGTCCCCACAAATCAGCTGGATTCCAGCGCCCTCCAGACCAGCCCGTCCAGGTCTGCGTAATTCTCCAACCGAATGGCAGACACCCCCTGTGGATTCCTTCTACTCGGTTTCCAGGCACATTTGCACACGAGTGTGCTTACCAGTCACGTGCACTTGAAGAGAGAAACCCTCACACACAGAAAGCCTTCAGAACCCAAACACAATCCCGGCAGTTCTGTGTTTCCAGGGACTGAAATTTGCAAATGAATTTAGTGGTCACGGCAGTCACGTTCCCGAATGACAGGGAGGAAAGCCAGGGTGCCCCACGCGCAGCTCCCCTGCACACGCGCTCTACACTCCCATTCCCGTGGATCTCCGAAATGGTCTCCAGGAACCCTAACTGTGGTAAAAGTGAGCATTTGTCAACCACTCACTGTGTAAACCTTGCTAAGGTCTTACATCATCAGATCTAATCTACTTCGTAACCCTGTGTATGAGATAGGAAGTAGTTTTATTAACGAACCCTTTTCTTTAAAATTAAAAAAAAAAAAGTACTTAAGGAATCAAAGTCACAGGGAAATTAGGGGGCTTGCTCTAGTCTCCGAGTGGGCACTGGGGTCATCAGGAGTGCAGCTGTCACGATGGGCGGCGGGTGACCCTACGCAGGCCACCCCATGTCCCCACACTCCCCTCCTCGTTCCCAAATACTGCACGCAACGCAAAAGGAATTTCCTCTCTTTCTACCACCTCGGCTTCTGCAAGACACTCTCTCAGTGGCTTCTGAACTGTTGGATGATGTTCCAGAAAACAAAATGCGTTCAGAGCTGGAACCTCATACACACACGCACACCGTGTCTCCAAACGCTGTCTGCCCTCATTACGTGAGGCGCACTCTGTGTTTCCCCTTCTACACATTTGATGCGTTCCTGTTCTTTCTATTCTTTTTCACTTAAAAATTGCTGGTAGACTTTAATTCACAGCCCATCAGTGCAACCCACAGTTTAGAAATCAGTGTCATGTCCGTGTAGAGGAGCAGAGACAGGAAATAAAATCTCCTGAGTCAGGGAGAGGTCAGTGCAACGGGCCGTGTCTTCCGTACTAAACAACACGTCTGCCTCCTTGTCTGCTTCCCTCCTGATCCATTTCCACCCAAGGCCACGTCACTTACTGCGAAACCGTCACACCTTATTGTAGAAGTTGCCAGCCTGGGAAAGTGTCACTTCAAAAGGCAGAGCTCTGAACGGCGGATGGAGGGCTTGGTGCTTGAATTTGCAAGTCTGTGCGTGTGTGCACGTGTGTGTGCAAATACACGTCCGGAACTGGCTTGCTTGCTTATGGATTTTCTGTGGGCAGGCACGCTGAGTGGCGCTGAGAACCTCTGGGAGGCTGGGGTGGGGCGGAGGGGGTGTCTAGACTCCTTACAAGGAGCTGGAGGAGACCCCACGTGTCTGGCCGGGTCTCCGGCAGTGAGGCCCCCGTGGGGAGCGTGGGGCTCTGCTTGCCCTGAGAGGTGCTGCTCTGCTCCCTGGTCTGGGTTCGTCCTGCAGCTGGCCCCCTCACTGCACGACCCTCTGTGCCAGGAGCCCCGTTTCCTCCCTCGCATCCCTGGCCACGAGTCCTGCCGGCACCACAAGGCCAAAGCCTGGCTCGATATAACTGTCACCACTGGCCCCATGTTTGGATTCTTTTATTCAGGAGCTCGTCTAGCTTTCTGGTGAGTGCTCTGAGAATTTTGTTTTAATGATTTCAAAGTTAGAATCATGTGAATTTCATATCTTCTTGCTTTTTGTGTATATATTTTTTTTTTTACAGAAACCCTCAATTTCAGTGCAAGGCAGGAGGAGGGTCTGCAATGGTGGTTCCCAGCTGACGGCAGGTGCAGAAAGTGTCTTCAATGGCCACCCCCGGGGGCCCAGGGGACGTGTGTGGCGTCTCCGCAGACACCGGGGTGCTCGGAGCCAGTGGCCTCCCCACAGAGCCGTGCACCCCTGAGTGCCGAGCCCCGCGGGCCTCCACAGGGCGAGATGGACACACACCGTACAGCTGCGTCTCACTCCTCTCATCTTCCAGAAGGAGCCGCCCTCCCAGGACAGCGTGCCGTTCCGTAACCAGGGCGCATTTCTTCTGAATGTGAGCTCTCTGATGTATGCGCTGTGGGCTGCTGACAGGACGCCAGGTCAGGGCCAGGAGCGCGGCAGGCTGCCGCCATGCCCCATGCCAGGTGGGCCGTCCCGCAGGCTGGTGTGTCCTCTGTCTGGCCCCGAGCCTGTCCCTGCTTGTCACCATGGCCTCTGGTTCCTTGGTCTGCACGGATCTGATTTCTGTCTGCATTTCTAGAGAACACCGTCCCCACCTCTCCAGCTGCGCTGGTTTTCTCGTCCATACAGCACGTCGGCGTGTGTGCTCCTCCTTCGCTCCTCCGCCCCGTGGAGCTTGCTAAGCCGGGGAGCCCGCTGGTCGCTCGGTGGGTGTGTCCCACTCAGCAGAAAACGCTGAATTAGTGTCGCTTGAATGAAGGCTGCTATGGTCTGAATGTCTGTGTCCCCTCCAAGTTATAGGTGGGAGCCTACGTCCAAGGTGATGGCATGAGGAGGGGGGCATCAGGGAGGTGACAGAGAGCCCACGCTTCCCGCCACGCAAGCACCCGGGATCCCGGGAAGGAGCCTCGCCACACAGCAAATCGCGAGCACCTTGATCTCAGACCTCAGCCTCCAGAGCCACGAGAGACGAATGCCACTGTTCATAAGCCACCAGCCCACAGTCATTCGTCTGGCGGACGAGGACGACAAACTGACAAGGACGACGGCGTGGAGGCAGGCAGGAGCCAACCAAGAGTCAGTGTTTGGAGAAGGAGCCCAGCCCGGGAAAAGGTATGAGAATCCATGTCATAGCCACCAAACTCAGAAACTGTGCAAGTTAGAAATGGATACTTCGGGGGAAAGCTAGGAAAGGCATTCCAGAAATTTAGAGTCAAATTCCTAATATCCTATTAATATTAGTAACTTTAAAACTAATTTTGGTTTCTTTGCAGAGCAATAGTTACAACATGAAATGGTCACATCAGATTCCTCTCCTGGGATGCTCCTTTCACGGACATGTAACCTTTTCCAGCTCTTCCGCACATGTGACATAAGTACTGGGGAGCGGGGCAGTCCCCCGGGGCCTCCGGGTTCCCACGGGCGGCTGGGAGGGAACACAAACATCCGGGCACGTGGGGAGGACACGGGGAGGGCGTGGAAGGACAGAGGGGGGGACTCCAGAAGCTCTGGGTGCAGCAATGAACACGCTGTTGCCATCTAGACAGAAACGCGGCACCGTTTCCATGGTTTCTAGAAACTTCCAGGAATTTACCTTAAGGAAGTAC
This sequence comes from Martes martes, assembly GCF_963455335.1. Taxonomy (NCBI): domain Eukaryota; kingdom Metazoa; phylum Chordata; class Mammalia; order Carnivora; family Mustelidae; genus Martes; species Martes martes. Next base: position 1,563,551 of record NC_137889.1, on the reverse strand, counting down.
GTGTGTACGGGTCACACCACCACACGTCTGCGAGACGGCCAGGATGGCAAGTAGCAGCCTCTGAAGCGGGAGTGCCCGTGAGTTGGGAGCTTTGCTGCGCAGACCCGCCGGCGCCGGGGCTGCCGCGGGATGAGGACGCCCACACGGGCCGGGCCGCAGAGGCTCTGTGGGTCACGGGCGCCGTTACTCTAGCGTCCAAGCACCTTTCACAATACGCGTAGTTTGCGCACTTTCTCGGGCTGCGCCTCCTGCGATCCGTAACCACTGTCCTTCGGTCCTTTAACCTGCCCTTCGGACAAGTTCCACTTTGCAGGTGACCCAGCAGCGCGAAATCGGGGTGCGCACTGCAGTGCTCAGAAATGCTGGCGAACTGCCGACTCTTGGCAACCGATTCGAACAGCTTGAGAGCACGGAAGAGGCTTCCGTAGGCGGAATGACGCTGACCGGGGCCGGGTCACAGCACGACTGGCAGAGCCATTTAATTTCCGAGTGTCCGAAGGTCCTCCCTCCCACGTTCCGCCTGGAAAAACTGGGTTTTTCTCTTCTATTGTAGCCTTTGTAAATGCGCTAAATTAATTCACTTCCATCACTGACTTGAGATTAATTGCCCAGAAACCTTCTTTATCTTCCTACTTTCCTCCTCACACAATGATTTCTGCACCTGATGATACGGGAGCTTCGGCACTTGCACCCTAACGACGCCCGTGACGGGTCGCAGCCTGAGCACAGAATTCCTCCCTGAGTTCTCTGTCGCTGAGCCAGCGCCGCTCACCTGTCCTCAGAGGTCTGAGAGACTGAGGCCCGTCGGGGAGAAAAAGACGGGTGATCTGAAGGGAGCAGAGCAAACGTGGCCGGGCGGCTGTGTGGATGGACACGGCCCGCACCGGCCACAGAACGTGCTCCTGCACTGGGACAGGACGACCGCAGCACCTCCACGACCGCAGCACCAAGGGCCCCACGGAGTGTCTGCCCCAGGACTCGGCGCAGGGCACTCGGAGCGCCGCTCATTTAGGACAGAAGGGCCCGTAAATCCCCATCCCGCTCAGCCCCTCAGTTCGCAGAGGAGGACATGGGCGCATTCCACTCACAAAACAAAACCAAGTCTGGAACACGGTGTTTCCTCCTGACTTTCGTTATTGCAGCCCTGGGAGCGTCACACAGACCTTGTCCCCTCCCGCTGCCCACCCCCCATCCCGTCTTCCGTTCACCCCCCAGTCTCCCTGGTGGTGCACGTGGGGTGCACCCACAGGGAACGCCACAGGCAGCCTCACATCAGGATGTGGAGGCACAGGTCTCAGTATTTCTAACACTTCCCCGAGGCATTGGCTGGGGACAACCGCGGCTGAGACCCGGTGTCCTGGTCAGTGAGCTAACAATGATCGCTGGACCCACGTGCCCCTCCCTGACCCGGGAGACCTCTGCCTGGGGTCGTAACACACCTTCCTGCCATGTCCGCCCTGCACCTGCCCGTTCCCCTCCTCGCAGGGAAAGTGGATGCGTGTGGGAGCTCCCTATGGCCACCGGTCCCTAAACCTCTTCTTTCTTTTGGACCAAAGCCTCCAGAATCTGGCTGTCCCTTGACATTCTTGGAATCCCTGTCCCCTAATGACCAGCCTGTAGAAACACCTCACCAATGCTTCTGTCCCTGAACAGTATGAGGCTCCTCAACACAGAGCTGGAATTAGCATTTCCATGTGATTCGTCTACTCCGGGGAGCATCTCCCAAAGATGAGAGCGAGGTCTCGAAGAGCTTTTGTACGCCCAGTGGCATTAGTCACAGGAGTCTGGAGGGCAGGTGAGCCAGGTGTCATTACAGAGCAACGGATGAACTAGATGTGGGCAGTCCATATGGTGGACTATCACGCAGCCGTGAGAAGGAGTGAGCTTCTGTCATTTGCTACGACGTGGGTGAACCCTGGGGACGTGACCCTGAGTGAGAGAAGCCAGTCACGGCAGGACCAGTCCTACAGGAGCCCGGTCAGAACAGGAGCCTGAGACAGGCTCAGGGAAGCAGAGCATAGGGTGCTGGTCACCGTGCTGGGGGAGGGGAGCTACCAGCACCTGGGTGCAGAGGGTCCGCTGGGGAAGAGGGACAGTCATGGGGGGGTGGTGACAGTTACCCAATGACATGAATGGACCCCATGCCCCTGAACATACACTTAAAAATGGCCTCAATGGTCAATTTTAGGTTGTGTCTATCTTACCAAATACAAAGAATACTTTCTGTACACTCTAGCCTGTCCCCCGCCCCGAACCCCTGCATGGACACCCTCTCTGGGATCACAGCCCCGACAAGTGGCCCCGTGCTGCTGCCAACTCTGGCCGCGGGTCCGCGACACCGCCAGCGAGATGCGCAGACCCCTTCCACCCCTGGACCCTCCCATTCACGCTCAGCTCACGTGACTACGGCACACACCGAAACTCCAAGTCCAGGACTCGGCATAGGAACACGGGGGGACCTGTGTTACGTGATCCCCATGACCTCGTGTTCATTTTGTGCCACCACTCGGTCATCTGCGCCAGTCTGTGGTGCCGACCCCCGCGCAACGACGCCCGGCGTGCTGCGAGCACGCTGAGAAAGGGCGTCCGTCTCCCCCCGAGCAGACCGGCTCTCCCTGGGATGCCCCACGCCACGGAGGGGTCAGCCTCGAGCCCCTGCAGGCTCCCAAAACACAGGTCGGGGATGTGCACCCCTTGTGTTTCGGGAGGTCTCCCCCGTTCTGAGAGACAGTCGCAGGGAAGAACGGGCACCACGGATGCAGTCATGACGTCAGAACCGTGCGCCCCCGAGATGCGGGCGAGCTACTCCCCAAGTCCCAGGGAAACAAAATCAAATCGCGCCCTCCCTGGGCGCGGCTGGACACCTGCTCGCCCGTGACCGTCACCAAGAGTGGAACAAGATTCCAACGAGGAAGCTGGGACGGCTCCCCCGTGAGGAGGGAAGACGACTTAGTTTGCATGTTTCTGAGAAAGAGGAGAAAGCCTCTGTAGGAGGGCAGGTGAGCGGCACGGCGGGGCTCCGCCGCCCCGCGCATGCCCTGTTGTTCTTTGAGAACTACACCTACGCTCCCAGTTTAATTGGAAAGAAAGCGCTTTTTTTGCCTCTACTTTTCTTCAAAAGACGCCACAGCTTTATACAAATGGGCTCCCTCCACTTACAATATTATTCTCAAAGACGATCCAGTGGGCAACAGATTCATTGGCTACAGGGCTGAAATCAACAAAGAAAAATTCAAGTTCAAACAGGAATCAGCCTGTTGATCCATAATTCAGTCCCAAGCGCTGTGACAGCTCAGGGTCACCGGTGACCTGGGAGAGGAGCTGGCGAGCTTTCAGGCTGGCGACTGTCATGGCAGGTGGGGGGCAAAGAGCACGAGCCACGGTGGGGGTGTTTTCTTAGTCACCGTTGGACAGTGAGCGAATTCAACAGCTCACGTGTCTTACAGAAACATTGGCCCCTTTTCATGTAAGTGTGATCCACGTCAAGGGGTCATGGCCAAGGGATCAAGATGGCACTAGCTTTGTCGTGTCTGTGATGGTGTAAGAGTAAAACTGGCACAGACCCTAACTAGGGAAGTGCGCTATGACAGTGACTCAGAGCCCCCTCCCCCCACCCCTGGCACCTGCAGCCCAGCAGCCATCAGTGGCCTGCGTCCGTGAAGAGCCATGTGGAGAACCAGGAAGGAAGACGTCTTCCCTCCTTGGGTGGACTCAGGGGGAGTTTCAGTCATGAAGGAGCAAGGGACAGACCTGCCATTTTAGCCGCGTACCAATTATGGCACTGCCTGCTTCAGTCATTATTCATAACGATTAGCTGTCTTAGCAATTGGTCTGCCGTGATCTGCAGCAAACATGTTCTCACCTATGGCTTCTCCACACTCTATACGTCACTTACAAGGCTCACACATCTCATTCAGCTCTTTAAATCAGAGCACACCGAAGCCACACTCATGCTTCGACCATTTTTAGGGTGCAGAGAGGCACCGGACCCGGGGCGCCCCCAGGGCTGAGGTGTGTACTCTACCTAGATCGTCCTCTGCCGGCCCCGGAAAGCTGATGCCGGGCTGGACCAGGTCCCCGCCCTCTTCCTCTGCAAGAGAGAAACAGAGTCATTCTTCAGTGCATTCAGGGCAGATGGCCGTTTGCTCAGTGCGTCTCCAACACTTTTCACCCGGACGCCCCAACACCAGAGGCTCCTCACAATTGCTCAAAGGCCACGGCTCAGAGCCACGTGTGGGCGCCAACTCAAGCAGCGCATATGTGGTTCTTAGCGCTAGGTCGGGTTTAACCACCAACCAACAACCAACGGCCAGTCTGAGCTCTACACAGGTTTATGAGACCTCGTCTGCAGAGCTGGCCACGTTCTGTGTCCCATGGCTGCATCCCGCTCCCAGAATCCCCCATAAGCACTGCCCCGCCCAGGATAACACTTCCTCTCTTGTCCAGAAAGTTCTAGACTGAGTTCGCCTTCATCCATATTCAAAGCCTGCAGTTGCCGCATTAATGTTTCATATCAGTTACGTGAATTTCATGTCCTTCCGTTGGGAGAACATTTTGGGTGGAGGTCACTAGCACTGACCTCCACTCGCTTGCACACCTCACAGATGCAGACCCGTCGTTCTTACAGAGGCGTCATTATGGGGGTCCTGGGGGTCATCTGGCAAGGCCCTGTCCTCCCCAGAGGGCCGCCAGAGGCCAAAGAGACGCAGAGAGCTGCGTTCTTCACTGGCTGTCCCCCACGGAGCTGGGGTGGAGGAGCCTAGCCTGGCAGTCCCTGCCCGCCTCTGCCGGCTGCCCTGGGAACCACCTGTGCGGCCCTGGGGTCCCCAACCCCACAGCGAATCGGAAGGGAGAGGTGGAGACAGCTGGTGTCCCCGAGGAGACAGGCAGCTTCGGGCAGGGACTCTAGTGGAAACACAATACGTGCGTAATACGTATGTCACCACTGTGGTAAGTATTCCATAAATGTAGTTTTCCACATGCGTTTATGCAGGCTTTCAATATTCATGAATGAGTCTTGAGGCAAATATTCCACATTTGCATCCCACTAGTCACCGTAAACGCAGTTAGCCACGCTGTAGTCTGCAAAAGGGGTCATTCCAGGGCACTGCGGTCAGATCCGCGCAGGCTCTTGCCATCCAGCCCGCAAACCGGCATGCTCGGTCACCCTACGGGACGTTAAGAAAGGCCGGCCGTGGGAGCGGCTAGCCGAGCCCTCATGCAGATCCGTGGTACAATCTCATTCTAGGGGACCTCCAGCCAATGCTTTTCAAAGTTACATGTATGAAACTATGACACAGGAATAATAAAACTCTGGACCGAGCAAGTATGTGACAAGACGGCCTACGCAAATTACTTGGTGTGATCTGACCACGCCCCCTTTCTGCATGGCTAACGGCAGCTTTGCACACTTTGGGGCTGTGTCTCCCTGTTAACGAGTGGTCTCGTCCAGTGCTGGCCGGTCAGACGACCACGTTAGGTAGCATGTGAAAGCGGAGACGGCTATGTTTTCATGTGTTTGGAAATATAATGCAATATAATGTGAGTTCTAATTAAATACAGTTGCCATGGGGACTGTGGTCACGTGGTCTGTGTGACCAGCTTGGAAGCAGCCTGTGTCAGTTGGGGAAGTGTGGAGTTAGTGGAATAGACCCAAACAACCCACCTTCCACTTCAGATCATGTTCTCCTTAAACACACACACACAGCAAAGACAGGGCAAGCAAAGGGCACGTTCACGTGGCACTGCTTGTTGACACCACAAGTACGACAGGTCAGCCAACACACACACACACACACACACACACACACACACGCCAGGCACACGGAGGCCGTGCACAGGACGCTTGCATGTGCCCACAAAGCTGTGCGCTCCCAGAGTGCGAGCTCTGCCGCGGAATCACCCTGCAGCTGGACGCGGGGACCCATCGCACTACTTCGAGAACACTCCTCCCCGGACGGCGGGTCCAACCCAAGTTCGAAGGGTGGGGATGACTGTGTGCTTTGCCTCTGCTCCTGCCCTTTGTCAGTCAGACCGAAATAAAATGAGGCCCAGAAGCACCTCAACTAAGCAAACCGTCACAGTTGAAAAAAAAAAAAAAAAAGACAATGGGCCGAGGGTAAATGCAGCCAGCAGGTCCAGTGGCATCAGGAGTGCCTGTGGGTGTCACGAGCTGTCCCAGCCCCGCCCCACCCCACCCGGCGTGGTGGTGTGTCAGCGTCACTGGGGTCCCGCAGTGTGTACTCCTTGCCCCTGCCCAGTACCTCACCCAGATGTCCTGCCCTTCCCAGAGTCTGCCCGGGGGGCCATCAGACCTGCAAGGGGGCGTGGGCCCCACCGCCCCCCTCTGACTGCCCCACTGATGCGGCAGCCCCGCAACCTGCCCTGGCGCACGCGCGCGTCCTCCGCCGTCTCTCTTCCACCCGTCAGTACGCAGGAGCCAAGCTCTGCCCCACTGAGGTCCACAGACCAGTGTCCCGGGAGCAGCCAGTGTGCATGGGTGTGGCGACGGGCTCTGCACCCGACCTTCGGAACCTGCGGCCAGGGAGCCGCCTTGACCCAGTGTCTCAAGGTCCCACCCCCACGCCAACGCCCCCACAGCCAGGAGGGGCCGAAGTAGGGCAGAATGAAGTGCCAAATGAGTCAGGGCTGGGAAACCCAGCGCGCCTTCGTCTGATCGCATGTTCAAACCGCCCTCACATTTTCTGAGCGGAAACAGAAACATGCCATAGACCCGAGCATCTCGGACACCCTCTACAATGCACGGAAACGCATCTGATGACTTTGTTCCTCGCTCTCATGGCCCCTGAAGGGGCCCCAGCTGGGGGCTGGACACTCACAACCCCTCCAACCGAACCCACCCCTTAAACTGTTTGTCTTTTGTACCAAAGCCCGATGACATCGGTGTCCTCTGATGTGTGACCCAACACCGCTGCTGTGCGCTTCGGGGAAGAGCACCAGTCAGCCTTCGGAGGATCGTGTCATTGCACTCCTGCCTGCATGTGTCTGAGCTGAGTGGCAGACACACCTGGGAGTGGCCCAAGGAGCCCCAGCGGCCACGGGCACAGAGGAACACGGGCACGTCCTCTACGGCCTCTGCCATTGCTGGCGGGCTCCCGCCCGCACCCCGGGCGTCTAGGAAGGGGCCGAGGTCACCTGTGGGGGTGCCGGGCAGTTCACCGCCCTGCTACCTCCCCCGACATGAGCTGAGGACGGCAGTCATAGGCAGCCGGGCCGGCCCTTCCTCCGTCATCTCTCCGCCTGTGTGCCACGCTCTGCCATGATCGTGTCTCGCTCAGAGAAGACTCTGCTCCGACCTTCCTCAAGAGGGAAGTCCTCGTCTTGGACTCTGCTTGGAATGAGGTAAAACCCACTGATGAAGGGGCAAAAGAGACCAGAGAAATGATTTGGGCTGGGGGAGGGACAGACGGGCCGAGGAGCCCCAGGCAGACGAACTTCAAGAAGAAATCCAGTGTTCGTGGAAGTCAGTGGACATTTCGCTTCTGTCTGTCGGTCCATCTATCGATCTGTCTATCTAAGATTTATTTATTTGAGACAGAGAATAAGAGAAAGAGAGATCGCGAGCCGGGCCGAAGCGTACAGGGGGAAGCAGGCTCCCCTCCAAGCAGGGAGCCCGATGCGGGGCTCGATCCCAAGACCCCGAGATCATGACCGATCTGAAGGCAGAGGCTTCACCAACTGAGCCACCCAGCCGCCCCTCTTTTTATTCATTCATTCATTCATTCAAGAGAGCAAGAGTAGAGAAAGAGAGAGCCTGCCTGTGAGCGGGGGTAGTGGAGAGGGGGAGGGAGAGAGAATCTCAGGCCGACTCCAGGCTGAGCAGGGAGCCCGATGCGGGGCTCGATCCTACGGCCCTGAGATCACGGCCGGAGCCAGAACGAAGGGGTGGACGCTCAGCCAACTGAGCCACCCGGCCGCCCCTCGAGGTCTCTCTGTGAGGCAGGCTCCCGTCTCAGGAGCCATCTGAGGAGGACACTGCTGAGGCCGAGTGACCTTCTGCAGTGTGCGGTGTGACCCTGTGCTCTTCCTCTGTCAGCACAGCAGGCCCACCCTTGGCTCTTGGAGGATGCGCGGGGTCCCACGGGGGGTCTGGTGGCCCCAGGGCCTGTCATGTGCTCTCCCAGCATGCAGTGGGGCTACATAACATCTGAGACCAGCTTGATTCACTGAGTCGGACTTGGACAGTGAATCACAGCGTCCGCTTGTGGACACTGAAGACTCTCCACGTGCCAGAGGTGGCCCTTCTGGGGCAGAAACGTGCGCAGCGTGTTCACAGGCAAATCGCGGGTCCTGGAAGTTGGGAGGAGGCGGGACCCGCTCTGTGGAGAAGCACGGGCACCCAGCACGGTGTGGCTGCTGAGCGGAGCTAGGGTTCCCCACAGAGACACCGGAGGGTCAGAGCCAAATACGGGACGTCAGCACGGGCACTGCACCGGGTTTGGCTTTGCTCAGTGCATAGGGCAACTCCCCACCTCCTCCCGGGGGTGCTCAGCTTCCCTAGGAAGGTTCCTTGCTCCTGGCCATGGCCGGTCCCGTGACCAAGGGGATGAAGTCAGGGGCAGCGGCCGAGCTGGGTCCACAACCAGAGAGTAAGCCAACTTCCGGGGCTGCTGGCTCACTCCGAGAGTGGTCTGGAGGGCTGAGCGCCTGACCGCTCAGGGCAAGCCGCCACTGGTGTCGTCCCTGTCTGGATATCTTCTCTCCCACTGCACACACTTCACGGGACTTGGTGGCAGATCAATCTTGGAAAGTAGGGATTGGGGCCAGGACCACCCACGGCTGGGAGCGCACCACCCTCTATGGGTCTCCACGACCTGTTATTGTGGAGACGCGGGGGGAAGAGGGGCTACATGCAGTAATTGAGGGCTCACCGGTGGGGTCCTGGCTCCCTGGGCTCACTTTATTGCCCCGATCACCATGGTGAGGCAGGAACCATCATCTCTACTACGATGGCTGCAATAGGGAGGCCTGGGGAGGGTCTGTAGCGTGTCTGAGGTCACATGAGGGACAGGTTCCTGCGAAGCCGCACCTCTGACCCTGCGGGGCTGGGCTCTTGCTGGCCACGGATGGCGGCCTCTGTCTGCAGGCATCAGCATCAAGGGACCCGCGTTCCGTAGGCACCTGACCTATGAAGCCCTGTTTCCACTCCGGGTGTTTAAACCCTCCCACGTACGGGTACAAACCCCGCCTTCTGGTGGAGAAGGTTTGTTTCCGATCACACCAGCCTGGAAATGATCGAAACAGGAAAGGCTTCAACATTGTAGGTCGAAGGAAAACCACTCTTTGTATACGGACAGGGACATTGCTCATTAGAAAATACTGGATTTCCCAGCGTAAAGGAAAGCAAGAAACTAAAGTGGCAGGTGTAGCCCGCCGAGCCGGGACTGCACCCGTTTCCCGCTCCCGGCAGCGCGGCTGCGAGATCGCGTGAGTCGCGGGTCGGCGAACCCGGCGCTTCCGTGGCAGCAGGAGGGCGGCTGCATGTCCCTCCCAACTGAGCGGGGAAGCGGCCGGCCCCGACCCCTCCGGAATCCTGACGTCCACGCTGCACGTCGGAGCACAAGCCTTCAGAGGGACAATCTCATTCCCAAATGCGACCGACACAGAACCCCAAACTGGAAAGCAGCGCGGAGATGGGGAGCGCGCGAGAAGGGCTGTGCGCCTCGGCGCCCTCTGCCGTCCTGCACAAGCCTGGGGCTGACGGGCACACACGGTGGCCGGCAGCAGCAGGACAAGGGGCCAGCCGCACCCTGTCTGAAGAGGACAGTCGCCTCCTTTGACTGTGGGGACAGCAGGCTTTGCTCCGACGGAGGCAGAAGGGGAAGATTTGCTATTCAACGTAGGCTTCACCACCCCGTTGACGTTCCCCAAAGACCACTGCTGGCCCCCACGTGGCGCCCAACTGATCCCCAGTCTTCCCTCAGGGTCGGCCCCTCTCCAGGTGTGTTCTGTTCCTTTTCGGGTCCTAGGACCCATCGGGGCTCCTCCCCCAGAGGGCCGGACCAGGTCACCAGCCTCCTCGCCCGCGGTTCTTCTGCCTCTGTCCCACCGGCGGCGGCACACCGGGTGCTCTCTTGCGCGTCATGCTCCGCTCGGAGCCCTTCCCTCTCGCTCAGACCCACCAATGTCAGCCTCCCCCAGGAACGCCCCCAGGACTGCCTCGCCCCCTGACGGGGTGGGGGGCGATGCTGGTGGTCAAGTGAGCGGGTCTGTCTGCATAGATGAATTTTCTGACCACGTGGCCGAGGTCAGGAAACGCCTGACAGATAGAAAAGAGCCTCGCAGGGTCACTGGTGTTACCGGCGCAGGCCCGGTGATGCCCCCAGAGAGCGAGGTGGTCCCAGACTTCAGGCACGACACATGACAGCTGCTCCCCAAGACTCCATGAACTCCGCTGAGAAAGTTAAGTTGCCACGGAGTTCGGCACTCCGACAGTCTGCCCAGTTTCTAGAATCTTCCCATTCTTTAGAAGTTTACTTTTAAAAAAAGCACACTCAAGCCTACATTTTAGCCGTTTCCCTAATGATGGGATCTGAAGGCTGCTTAAATTAAGAATTCATTTCTGCTGCGTTGGGACAAAGACACTGATTATCCTTAATGATCTCTTCCCTTCTCTTCCAGCCACAGCTGTGCCATTCAGCCGCTGCCACGATGACTACTGACGGCTTTCTCTGAAAGCCACAGAAATGCTCACGATTTTAATTTTGGACCGACTATCAGGTCTCAGCAGAAGCGGCCCCTAAAGTCTGCAGAATTGTCACTCGTAATTAAACGTCACTTGAGCCCGGCCAAGAGAACAATGCAAGGTCACTAGTGCGTCAACCTCAACCCAACTCAGGATGACCACAAAGGGCTCTGCAAACAGGTGGTGGCCCGAGCACCCACGTGGCACAGGAGGGGAGTGTGATCGCCCACACAGCCCCACCTCCCAGCCCGGAGGCTGACGAGCTCAGCGCACCGCCCGCCGCCTTCCTGTGAGTTATAATCTTCCAAGGAGTTCACTTATGACCAATAGCGCGAACCATGCTTGCATGTCCCTAGACCTGGGCAAAAGATTAAAAAATACCCACCATTTAAATCAACATGGACGGGACTGGAGGAGATGATGCTGAGTGAAATAAGTCAAGCAGAGAGAGTCAATTATCATTTGTTTCACTTACTTGTGGAGCATAAGGAATAACACAGAGGACAAGGGTAGATGGAGAGGAGAAGGGAGATGGGGGAAATCGGAGGGAGAGACGAACCATGAGAGATTGTGGACTCTGAGAAACAAACTGAGGGTTTTGGAGGGGAGAGAGGTGGGAGGTTGGGTGACCCTGGTGGTGGGCATTAAGGAGGGCACGGACTGCATGGAGCACTGCGTGTTATACGCAAACAATGAATCATGGAACACCTCATCAGAAACTTAAGATGTACTATGTGGTGACTAACATAACCATAAAAATAAAAACAATAAAATAAAATAAAAATGCTGAATTAGGAAGGAGACTCTTAGTTATTTAAATATCTAAAGGCTTCTAGATGAAACGGTACCATTTGCTGTTAAAGTTGAACATTACTCACTTCCAAAGTGACATTAGTTGTATTTTATATGTTTCAAACCTAGATTCCAAAGGAGTGCACTGGTTTTTTTTTTTTTATTTCTTTTCAGCGTAACAGAATTCATTGTTTTTGCACCACACCCAGTGCTCCATGCAATCTGTGCCCTCCCTAGTACCCACCACCTGGTTCCCCCAACCTCCCACCCCCCGCCCCTTCGAAACTCTCAGGTTGTTTTTCAGAGTCCATAGTCTCTCATGGTTCACCTCCCCTTCCAATTTCCCTCAACTCCCTTCTCCTCTCCATCTACCCTTGTCCTCCATATTGTTTGTTATGCTCCACAAATAAGTGAAACCATATGATACTTGACTCTCTCTGCTTGACTTATTTCACTCAGCATCATCTCTTCCAGTCCCGTCCATGTTGCTACAAAAGTTGGGTATTCATCCTTTCTGATGGAGGCGTAATACTCCATAGTGTATATGGACCACATCTTCCTTATCCATTCGTCCGTTGAAGGGCATCTTGGTTCTTTCCACAGTCTGGCGACCGTGGCCATTGCTGTTATGGACATTGGGGTACATATGGCCCTTTTCACTACATCTGTATCTTTGGGGTAAATACCCAGTCGTGCAATTGCAGGGTCATAGGGAAGCTCTATTTTTAATTTCTTGAGGAATCTCCACACTGTTCTCCAAAGTGGCTGCACCAACTTGCATTCCCACCAACAGTGTAAGAGGGTTCCCCTTTCTCCACATCCTCCCCAACACACGTTGTTTCCTGTCTTGCTAATTTTGGCCATTCTAACTGGTATAAGGTGGTATCTCAATGTGGTTTTAATTTGAATCTCCCTAATGGCTAGTGATGATGAACATTTTTTCATGTGTCTGTTAGCCATTTGTATGTCTTCATTGGAGAAGTGTCTGTTCATATCTTCTGCCCATTTTTTGATATGATTATCTGTTTTGTGTGTGTTGAGTTTGAGGAGTTCTTTATAGATCCTGGATATCAACCTTTCGTCTGTAGTGTCATTTGCAAATATCTTCTCCCATTCCGTGGGTTGCCTCTTTGTTTTGTTGACTGTTTCCTTTGTTGTACAGAAGCTTTTGATCTTGATGAAGTCCCAAAAGTTCATTTTTGCTTTTGTTTCCTTTGCCTTTGGAGACATATCTTTTTTTTTTTTTTTTTTTTTTTTTTTTTTTTTTTTTTGGAGACATATCTTGAAAGAAGTTGCTGTGGCTGATACCAAAGAGGTTACTGCCTACGTTCTCCTCTAGGATTCTATGGATTCCTATCTCATATTGAGGTCTTTTATCCATTTTGAGTTTATATCTTTGTGTACAGTGTAAGAGAATGATCGAGTTTCATTCTTCTACATATAGCTGTCCAGTTTTCCCAGCACCATTTATTGAAGAGACTCTCTCTCTTCGCAGATGACATGATTCTTTATATGGAAAACCCGAAAGACTCCACCCCAAAACTACTAGAACTCATACAGCAATTCAGTAATGTGGCAGGATACAAAGTCAATGTCCAGAAATCGGTGGCTTTCTTATACACTAACAATGAAAATACAGAAAGGGAAATTAGAGAATCGATTCCATTTACTAGAGCACCAAGAACCATAAGATACCTGGGAATAAACCTAACCAAAGAGGTAAAGGATCTGTACTCGAGGAACTACAGAACTCTCAAGAAAGAAATTGAAGAAGACACAAAAAGATGGAAGACCATTCCATGCTCGTGGATTGGAAGAATAAAATTTTTAAAATGTCTATACTGCCTAGAGCAATCTATACTTTTAATGCCATTCCGATAAAAATTCCACCGGTATTTTGCAAAGAGCTGGAGCAAATAATCCTAAAATTTGTGTGGAATCAGAAGAGACCCCGAATTGCTAAGGAAATGTTGAAAAACAAAAATACAACTGGTGGCATCACGTTACCTGATTTCAAGCTTTACTACAGAGCTGTGATCACCAAGACAGCATGGTACTGGCATAAAAACAGACACATAGACCAGTGGAACAGAGTAGAGAGCCCAGATATGGACCCTCAACTCTATGGTCAAATAATCTTCGACAAGGCAGGAAAAAATATACAGTGGAAAAAAGACAGTCTCTTCAGTAAATGAGTGCGCTGTTAAATCCTTTGCACTACATTCTGTATTTAATAAGGTTTTATGCCAAAGTTTGCTTGAAGATTTGCCCACCATGGTTAAGCTGGAAATACTACTTTACAGACAAAGAGAAGGGTTTCAGGAAGCTTAGGAGAACCTGGCCTTTGCCCCTGGGTTACTACTAAGTGCATCACGGGACGGGAAGGCCTCCGAGATGCACACGACTACTTCTGTGTCTCTCACAGACAGGTCATTCCAACGCTCACTCACAAGAAGTCCTCGGTAAGGATGCTGCAGGCCATGCAGAACGCCCAGTTAGATTTGAAGGTCAGATACTCAAAGAATAATTCTGTTTATTACATCTATGCGATATCTGTAGTTTGTCTGAAATTCAATTTTATGAAAGGCTCTCTGTGTTTTCATTGGCTAAATGTTGGTTTGACACCCTCAAGAAGACGCTCAGGCCTGGGGCATCTCCCAGAAACCCTGGCTCCACTGGGGTTGGGGCTCCCAGGCGGGTTCATTTCATGGCCCCAGAGCCCAGACTAGTGTCTAGCCAGGGTGGAGAACTGCCCACTTAGTGGAATGAACCAAAGTAAATTACTGAAGGCCCCAATCCTACCTTCTCCTCCTCCAACTACAAATATCACACCTGCCATCCAACCGCAAGGGGCCAGCCATAGGCGGCAGACGTGGGCAGCACGCATGGGCAGCCACGGTGGCCGGTGCATGTGGACTACAGGGGCCCCCAGCACGGCCCCACTGTGTGCAGGTGCACCTGGAATTACGGGCTGCGTGTGAAGACAGGGATGGGATCCTCCACCCGGTACCCTCCCTCTCAGCCTCTCTGCTATGCCACCTGCTGTCTGGAGAGTTCTTCAGGCATTGCTATGTCCAAAGAACCCACAACATTAACTTCGACATACTCTTCAATTCTGTATTTGACATGTTGCCTTAATTTTCTACACTGGATGAGTATGTGGCGTCTGGCTTTGCCTGTTCACCCTCCACGGGACGACCTCCATGCTATGTCACGGGCTCCGACACGCAGGATGGACAAGGTTCTGGTTATGATCGCGCCTCGCCCAGGACTTCACACAAATGACTACAGATACACAGCGACACTGTTTCTTTCCCTTTAAAAGTATCCGCCTGCAGCAGAACGGTTTGGTAAACTAGGATACGGAGCATAGAGTGTTGGAGACCTTTCCATGACTGTAGAAGTTCCTGGAGTCATGTTCACGGAAAAGCAGTGTGCAAACTCCGTTCACTTTGTGACCCTTGCTGTGCATTGAGGAAGGATGGGAAGCATTTACTGGGATGGCCACAGTCAGGGTCTCTGATTGGAGAAGAGTGACCTTTCGCTGTCCTCCAAGCTGCTAGCACTCTGCAGATCTTTTCTGACCAGAGGGTCGTGTTTTAGAAGCACGACAGAATGATGGGAGAGCCTCCCTGTGAATCTCCTTCATCAGATGAGATGGTCCGGAAGGAGGAGGGCAGAGACACTGAGCTGGGAGCTGGTGTGGTTCCTGCCCCCGCGGCGGGCAGTGAGCCCCTGCCTGGGGAAACCAGAAGCCCATGGGTGGTGCATGCAGGCAGCTCCCAGCCCAGCACCGAAAACAGCTCCCCAGACGTTCACCGTGTGTAGGAAACACAAGGAAGGGGAAGAAGAGGTAGACCGCTGTGTCTCCTCGGCCGTCTGTCTGTGACTCACATGCGGCTTCTCGGGCATTGAAGAGGGCAGCTTGGGAGCATACACAGTCCTGAGAATGGTTGCCACTGAGCCCCTCGCAGACCCTGCCCACTGTGTGGGGGGTAGAGGCACGTCACGCTGGCTGTCGCCCGGCCCTGCCGGCATCTCCGTCCCTGGGAACCCCTTCAGAAAGACAGTGTGGGGTGATGGCTACCCAGAGGCCAGGTGACCCTCCTGCCCCAAACCAGAGGTCCAGGCCCCCACCCCTCGACGCCCCCTCTTCTGTCTCAGACATGCCGCCTGTCGCCCCCACTCATCCGCTGAGTGCAGATCCTTGCCTGGGAGGAGGCTGCTCGGTGTGGGAATGCGGAAGGTAAGAGGCTGTTACACCCATTGTGCAAAGGAGGAGGGAGAGCTTCAGGGACTTCAGTGATTAACCTAAAACCCTGGGAGGTACCGCTGACATTTAACACTGTGTTAGTTTCTGGCGTACAACTGAATGACTCCGTATTTGCACGCTCTGCAAATCATCAGCACCATGTGTCTGGTTGGCAGCCATCGCCGCGCACGTTACAGAATACCTCGGTGACAGCGCTCCCACAGCCACTGCACACGGGAGCGGAGGCCAGACCTGGGGCCCCACCCTTCTCTCTGGCTCCCAAACCCACCTCTTGCCAGGCTTCATACCAGGATCCTCTGCTCACCCATCAGCCAGAATCCCTGCAGACACGCTGGGAAAGATGAGGAGATGAATGTGTGCCTGTACCACTTCTCCTTGGCTTTCTGGGTCTTTCTTAGGTGTCCACGTGCCCACTGTCCTCAATCTCTTCTCTAAAGCACTCCTTTCCTGGAACCGAAATCTGGGCTCAGATGAGAGCTATGACCAGCTCATTCATACTAAAATGTAAACGGATGCCAGTAAGCCTTCCCCAAGTGCCCACACTGCATCCTGTTCTGCCTGACGGTGGCCAGTACCAGGATCTCTGCCCCACGCAGAGCCATGAAGCACTGAGGACAGCCTGCTTTTCGGGGAAGGTCTCAAGAGGAGCCTTGTTGAGTCTTCCGTCCCAGGCCACACCACATGGCAGCCATGAGAGACCAGGCCGATCGGGGAGTCCTGACCTTGCCCAGGGACCAAGTACTGAACACAACCTTGGGCTAGTTCTACCTTACTAAAATTCCTCCTTAAACCATCACTGAGAAGATGATATTGTCACACATACTACTGCACTCACCCAAGCATTTCCTGGAAACAGAAGTTGAGAGGGATGGTCTCCTGGCTTTCAGCACCACTCCCTCCTTGTCACATCTGAACACTGAACACCTGTAGACCTTCATCCCAGAAATCCTCACTCTGCAGACACCTACGGACCGACCCTGAATTTGGGGCATGGTGACCCGTGCTTGGGGTTCACAGCCTGGAGGAAACTCACACAGAAACACGAGTTCTGTCCAGCGACGTGAGTTCAGGCAGAAGCACCACAGGGGGCCTTCACGTGGTCACATGGATTAGGTCAGGACTTCACGGGGCGAGTTACTTAAAAAAAGGGATTTTTAGGGTCGCCTGGGTGGCTCAGTCATCAAGTCTCTGCCTTTGGCTCAGGTCATGATCCCGGGGTCCTGGGATCGAGCCCCGCATTGGGCTCCCTGCTCAGCGGGAAGCCTGCTTCCCTCTCCCACTCCCCCTGCTTGCGTTCCCTCTCTCGCTATCTCTGTCTCTGTCAAATAAATAAATAAAATCTTTAAAAAATAAAAAAATCAAAAATCAAAATAAAAAAGGCATTTTTAACCGCACAAACTCTGCTTATGATTTATTATGTTCAGTTATTGTACAGACACGAACAAACTCATAATTATATATAAAATTTATTATATAAATCTATTAAAATATTTCATAGCCAAAATGTTATGCTTATTCTTACTTTCTGAAAGAAAGCGACTTCAAAAATTTGATTTGTGGGTGGTTGTTTCAGACCCCGGATCTTTGTAAACAGCCACTTTCAGGACGATTTAGCCGTAAAACTGAATTTTGATCTACAGCTGCAGGCCTAGCCGTTGTTCACTATTCCTTTGGATATTAATAAAATCGAGAAACATTTGTTTAAAAATGACAGATGAGATGGGGTACCTATTATTCATTGACAAATCGTGCCGAAGGCGTCATTCTTCTTGTTTAAATACATCACCCGTCACGTCGACAAGCGGGAACCCTAATAGGTACAAGGTTTCACGACAACACCGAGATGGCAATCATTCTTAAAGCCCTCGGTTTCCAGACCCGTTTTGGTTTAACCAATTACGGAGTCCTACCCGAGACGCGCCACAGACGGACGGCGCAGGCTGTGGCAGGAGGCTCTGTATTGTCTCAGCCCCCCCAGATGGCTGGTCCTGTGAGGTCCCAGGGACAGGAGTACCGTGGGACCAGCACAGACAGTGCCAGGTCCAGCAGCTCCCCGGGAGCGCATGCCGTGACCAGCGGCCACAGACGCACACTCTGACACTGTGACACAGACACGCGATGCTCCCACCGCCATGTTCACAGGCAGCCTGTGCCCCTCCAGCAGTTCCTGGTCTGTAATGAAAATCCCATCTGACATGGGGTTCTCAGGGGTCACTCGGGAGCTAGAAGAGCAGAGTGACAGGGTCCACGGGGCAGTCCCTCCCCGACTCAGGAGCCACGTCCTGAAGGAAGCCTAGCAGCAGCCTCCGAGCCAGGCAGACAGCCTCTCCGACCTTCCCCTCCCTGGGGCAGAGCTCCCCCAGAACTCTCCAGAACCCTACCGCACCCTCCTCAGCCACAGAGACCCCAGGAGCTCACGGCTCTGAGCAGCTGCCCGAGCTGAGATTTCTGGGTTCGCCTCAAGGACTCTGTGCTCCACCCGCCTGAGTCCTGCTGCCGTGAGGAACCCCGCACAGGCTGCCCAGCTTCCCGCCGCTGGACCGTGAGGGCCGACTGCCCCGCATCCCGGCGAAAGCATGCCGTTGCTTCTACGACTGCGGTGGGGCATGGGAGCCTCCCCCGCCATCTGTAAAATGGGACCGAATGACGGGAGAAGAACCTCTGGGATGTCCCCGAGCAGCGCACGTGGCACTAACACGGCCTCAGCGTTCGCGGCCTTCTTCCCCCTCCCGACTTCTCCATGAAAACCCAAATAGCTCTCGGAGAGGGGACACTGGTGTCCCTTCCTCCCAGCGTGAGCAAGCTGAGACACTGAGGAAGGTCTCTGGCCGGAGCTTGGAGCCCAGGGAGCGAGAACCAAGAGCTGGGTGGGATCTGGAAGAACACACACGGGGGGCGGGGCCCTGCAGAAAAAGCCTGTTGGTTTCCTGACTTTGTCCGTCGTCTGCAAAACGGGCGCACACTCAGCCCACACCCATCCGGCAGCACTTGAACTCGGGGGCTTTGGAGAAGGACCAGGAAGCACCAGCCGCATGAATCGCCGGAGCTCACGCTGACCGGGGAAGAGTCTGGGCGATGGTTTACCGCCGGCTCCACCAGAAGCAGCATTCAGTCCGGAGCCTCGCACGGAGCGGCGTGCTCCTCCTCCTCCCCTGCCGCACCTGACCAGTATCTCTCAGCGGGCTCTCCGTGAACCTTGACGATGCAGGACCGCTCTTCAAAACCTCTTCTGCATTGGGGCACCTGGGGGCTCCGTCGGTTGAGCGTCCGACTCTTGATTTCAGCTCACGTCATGATTTCAGGGTTGTGGGATCAAGCTCTGTGTTAGACTCCGTGTTCAGTGACGAGTCTGACTGCGGTTCTCCCTCTCCCTCTGCCCTTCCCCCGCCTCCATGATAAATCTTAAAAAAAAAGAAAAGAAATTTTCTGCGTTTGGGGTTAGGTAAGTCCTGCCTGTACTTTAGGGTGGAAAAGCTTCAGGGAAAACCAGCAATTCCTTAACTGTGTTTACAGTGCGCAGCAGGTCTGGCTAATCAACCTGGTCTAAATTGTACTTTAAAAAGCTCATAATTAACTAGCAAGAAGAGAGAAAAGGATGACGAAAATAAATTTTTACAGAAAGATACTGGGGCAGCTACATTAAAGTCACCCCAATTCCCAAGCCCCTCTCTGGAGCCTCCCGTCGAGCGTCCTCCTCAGTGTCCACAGGGCGCGTGCTCTAGAAGAGGGACCGTGGGGATGCCTGGTGTTAACGCGAGTCCCGCCGTCAACTTACTCGCTCTCACCAACATTTAAGACAGCATCTCCTTGCTGACGTGGCAGCCACGGCAGCAAAACAAAGTTCCAACAGGGCAGACATAAGGCAGGGAAGCGGCTGAGAGGTCAGTGGATAGGGGGACAAAGCCGCATTCTGGTGCAGGGAGTCCTGGGTACCGATGACTCAGCTTGAGGGCGAAAGCCAGCGTCCCAGCCACCACCTGTGTCACCCCCATGCCTCCAATACGGTGAAGCCACGGAGGGCTGGGCTGACTTGTCCTGCATCACCCGTAAGAGCTCGTGAACTAACAGCAGGAGTGTTTCCGTAGCCAGCGCCACGGTCACACAGAGGTCCCGACAGCTCACAGCGCACCCATGTCCGTCGCAGCAGCGGGAGCGAGCAGGAGGAGACCAATGACCCCGTGTCAGCTAGAAGCTCCTCCAGGTTTCCAGGTCAGGGCTCTGCACTCTTGCCAAATGGCTCGGGCCTCAGGCTAAACAATCACTGCCCCTTGACGTACGCGTGAGGTCATGGGGCTCTCCTTGGGGACAGGACCTGCCGTGTGCAGGGTTAAGACACCAGGCTTCTAATTTGTCTTTTGTGTGTCTCTGGGCAGTGCGGACCTACAGAACTCTAAAAGAATCACGACGGAGCTGTCCTCTGCAAATCTGCGGTGCTGAATTCTGGAACTCAGGAGCGTGGCTTCTGCTGGACCAGGTGACTCTCCAGGTCTCTGTGCTCAAACACAGCATCTCACCGGGAACCGGAGCAGCCCACAGTTCAGACCGGTCGGAGCTCGTTCAGAGGCCTGCGGGGCCCATCAGGGTCCCCACGTGTCTGGTCTCTGTGTGGCCGTGGGGGACCTCCCTGGCTGCTCTAGGACCACACTTCTCCCCCCGACTCACACAGCTTCTCACTGCTCCCCACGGCGTCCAAACCTGCGTGCAAGCCCGTGGACTCCTGCCCTTTATGAGAAGGATTTTAATTCTGAGGGCTATTACAACTGCTAGTTCTGAATCTCAGAGGCCCTAATGACCAGTCTTGAGCAAATGATCTTTTTGAGACTCACAGACACGTCCTGCTCCTGGACAGCTCCAGGGGACCCAGTCCCTCTCTGTGAAGGGAGACTGCGGCGTGTCCTGACAGCCCACCTCTCCCTCCTCCGGAGAAGCCCCTGCACGTCTGCCCTCCCAGCCTCTCTGGCAGCACCTGAGGCTCCAGGGACAACGTGCGACACGCTCTCCCCGTGCACACGGTCGCCCTGCGGCAGTACGAAACCTCGCAACTGTGCAAGTGGCATCTGGCGCGTGTAGCTGGGGTTCTGCGCACAGCGGTCCCTCCCTCACGTGCTACCCTGTAAAGCTCCAGCGGGGGCATTTCCTCCAGAAGACCCTCCCAGACTCCCCCCAAAGTGCAAAGCCCCATGTGGTCCAGGGACCCTCCCACCAGACAGGAAGCATGCCTTCTACTATGGCCTCAGGAACGCCCCAGGCGCTCCCTCCGGGTCCCTGTGCTCCAGGCTCTGACGGATCCGTGGGCCTCAGTACCCACCAGGCGCTGGCCTGAAGTGCCGGGGCCCACCGGAGACCATGCCGGGCGGGAGGTGGGTGTGGTGGGGGCCTCACGCGGCTGGAGGACGGAGCTGCACCCCCAGTGTTTTGCCCCTCCGCCACGTGACTGTCCCTGGCTGTGTCACTTGGGCATGGGAGCGGTAGGGCCGGGAGGAACTCTGGGCAAGGCAGGCAGACCCCAGGTGCCTTGTCCATCAGAACAAGAACCTAAGTGTCCGTCTCGGGGGGCTTCCTCATTAGCTGCAAGACATTTTATAAAGCTACTGTGAGCTCTGGCAAGAATCCTAAAAAAGGATATAATTACTTAACAGAGCAGACATCAATAGATTCTATTATTGTATCTGTAAATTCTTTAAAAAGTCACGCAGTGAGTTTCAACACATGCCAAACCGTTTCAGAGATAAAGCTTCTGACGCTAAGCGGAAACCCGGAGGGTAGGGACGCACGAGCGTCTCGCAGAGCCGGTGGTTCTAGACCTGCTCCAGGCACAAGTGGTTGATCACTTTGGGCCTGTCTCAGTATAAACAGGTAGATCAGGTGGCTTTTCATGTTCCTTTTAAGAGGAAAACTGTGACCTGGAAAGCCAAGTGCTCTGAAGTCAAGTGTCTGCTAAACCCACATGTCCTCACATATGTACTATGTGAATGAACTAGTTTCCCCCAAAGGTTGGGTGAGCCTGACACCATCCAGCCGTGTCTGTGTTTGGAAGGCGCGCTCCTCCGAGCCCCGTCACAAAGGCAGCAGCCGCATCCTCGTCTTTGCCAGCGTGAGGGAAACTCTATTTCCCATGAAGCCTGCCCGGCAAGGGCCTCACGGCTTTGTTACCCAATGGCTTGTGTCCTGGTGTCCTCGCGCACAGGCTGTGTGGGAGACGCACGGACACTAGATAGGAGGAGGTTTTAAACACACGTTCTGCTTTCATTTTACTTCGTTAACATGAACTCTCTTGTTTGGCAAACCATTTATAAATGATGCAGTGGGCCGTCCAGAGAACGAGCTGACCTGCGTCTTTGCTTAAACAAATGTCTTCTTTCTTGGTTTAAGTTGTTTAAAGCAAGAGATCTGAATGCGTGTGCCCGTCCTTCCTCGTACACGTGTACTGCTTTGTAGTAACGCAGCACTAAACGCAACAGAATAAAGAATTTGAATCCGCCCTGAGATAGCCCCTCTCCTGTTCTCTTTCAAGAAAGCAGAGGAAAACTCACTTAAGTCCCAAGCCGGCCCTGAGCGTCAGAAAGCACAGCCCGGCTGCTGGGAACGCTGAAGCTGTCCCTCAGCTGTACAGGGCTCCTCCATGATCGAATGGCAGGCAGGAAGAGACACGGGCTCAGGGAGGTTTTACTAAATGTGCGGGTCACATGTCTGCTCACTTCAGGCCATCCTTGGGAAATTCCATCCCCACACCAGCACGACCCAGCGCAGATACGCAACCGAGATACTTGCATGATGAACCCCACCAGGTAAATAACTCCGGCTTTCAAGTCCTCCCCTCCAACCAAAGGTTGTTTGCTGTTCGCCCCACATGATCGCCAAGCGCTGCAGGGCACAGACACCTGCCAGCACGGGCCTTAGGGGATGTGGGGGAGGCATAAGAAGAAACGCCTGCAGAATCAGTGATTTTCTTCCTCTCAGAGCTAGTCGACCCTTCACGTAACAGGAGCGATACGGGAGACAGAATCAATGACTAACCAAAACCAAATAGAGAACGGTGCCGCTCGCTGCTTCCGAGCATCACTATGCGAGGGGCGGTGGAATGTGTGGCCTTTACTTTTGCTTCATGAGTCACGTCCTCCACAGAGTCAACCCTGTCCCTATCCCTTCCACGACGGATCTGGTCTTCAGATGCCCAGCTACGGCACGTGATGCCCAGCTACGGCACGTGAACGGCTAGACAGGCCGCAGAGTCCTCCAGCTACTCAGGGCAAAGCGTCCTGCTCAGCAACAAACTCTCACCCCGAAACAGCCCAGGCCAAGTGCTCTGTGCCGGGCGGAGTATCACGCAGCTCACCCACTTATCAGAGGTGCCCCTCACGGTTCCTGTTTACACCTTCTGGCGGCCGAACAAAGTTCAGGAAGGCCCTTCAGTTTATGAGATGGAGACTCAGTTCAGACTCCTTGACTCTGAGACCTGCAGCCCCCCAGGTCCGCGGGAATCATTCTCTGGCTTACTTGCCTCACTGGGAGCATCGCTAGTCTGGCCATCCCTCGGCTTCTTGGGACCACCGCGTGGTATTACGGGTCCTGAGCTCATTAAATCTACTTGTCTCAGTGTCACTTTGGGGAGGCTGGTGACTCTTCTCCGGAGGTTCTGCTCCGTGCACTGTATTTGGCTACAGCACGTCTGGCCCTCGATATGCCTCCATCTCATGACACGCCTGACTGGCTTCCTTCCTCTGCCCCTGGCTGGTGACTCATCTTTGTCAAGATCGGATAGGAAGTCCTTTGGGGATCACCAAGCACAGGGACGCCCTGCTCTGACACTGGAGAGCCACGTAACATGGCAGAAGACACACGTACTTGGAGAGATAAACAAAATGAGCAAGGTCTTGAGGCAGAAGAGTGGCCAGGAATGGTGGACATCTGAGGGCTCACCTGGGAAAGGTGGGACCCAAGGCCATGGTCTCAATGCTCTGAAGAAACTGGGAATGTTACAGAAACCATGGACAGACTCCCTGAGAAAATGACTATGTCCACACACGACACTTTGAATGTGTCCTGACATCCTCATAGCTTGATAACACCCACTTACATCCTCCTGGGTGCAAATCCCCAACGTAAAGAGGCCTGGAAACTGATGGGACACCCCAGGTGCTCGGATGGCAAGTAGGCTCCTGTGGGCCCTGAGTCGTCAAACCCACAGTCATCCGCACATTTACACACGAGAAAGTAAACATCAGGGTCATAACTAAGCTAGCCGTTTGGGGTCCCCCCTCCCCTGAGCAGACTGGTAGGGGGCTGCTTCCGACTAACGCCGTGGACAGCTGGAGTGTGAGACATCGGACGCCAGGTCAGACGGCACTCCAGACAGACTGACGTGGCCTGTGGCACTCGAGATTTCAAGCCCCATGTCCCAGCCAGAGCATGATTCCTTACAGCTTAAGGGTGAATGGGGAGAGCGCACTTGAACTGGGCCGCAGGGGACGGTAAGGTAAGTGGAGATTTACCGACACAGAGAGGGGAGAGCGGCGTGTGGGTGCACAGGGAGCGGAAATGCGGGGGCGGTCAGCCCGTTTCAGCATCTGCCGAAGAGCCATTTACCACAGACAGGTGCGGAGAACGCCGTCTCTGCTACGTCTGTCTTGGTATCTTATGCCGTGGTTTATACACGTCGGCTCTTATCCCAAGATTTCACCGAAGCGAACAGGGCAGGTCTCTGGTGCAGACAAGCATCCGTCCATCCGTCCAGCACCTCGGGCATGATGATCCAGGACCCCCCTTCTCCCTTTTGCCCACACCTCCACCATGGAGGACACTCAGTGCAATGAACCAAACCCTCTGACAGCCGAGGGCCCTCTGTCCAGCACCTGCTGGGGTAAAAAGGTAAATTCTGCATACAGGAGGCGCTCTGTTCTGCACAAATCACCCAGGATCGGCTCGTCTTTATGTCTGCTTGGATTCCCAAGCATCGCCCAAAGCAAGCAGATGACAACGCCCGGTGTTACTTGGCAAAAATGGGCCTTTTGAACAGGGGCCTCCTCAAAGGCAAGTCCGGGAGAGGCGGACCAACGTCTCAGCAGCGTCTCTCTGAGGGTGACGGCGCTCAGGTCTGCACTGGGGAGAGGAGCTGAGAGGAAGCGCGTGACCCAAATATCCACCCCGGTCCCCGCAGAAACTAGCCTGACGCAGCCAACACACACACACGCTGGCTCGGCCCAAGTCTCAGAAACTGTGGCGGCCGAGGAGTCAGTCGAGGGACAGCCCTAGGAACACAGGAAAGACAGACCATTACCCACACCCTAAAGGAGACTGGCTCCTCACGGGGGCCTAAGTGAGCCGTGGATGTTTCCAGGATTTCCTTGCTTTTCTCAGGTCAGTGTGTACTGAGTCCGACTGCAGGGAGACCACTCAAGGCACCTGAAACCCCTTCAGAAACTTGGGAAAATGAATCCCGAGCCTGTTACACGGAGACGCCAAGCCCCCGTGCATTCCCGGGCGTGTCCTCTGCCATCCCTCTGGATGTGGGAATCGTTAGCCACGTAAGGGATGATGTCATGGGCTCTGTGTCCCCCGGCTTCTGCTCTCGCTGCCCCCACCCGTCCCAAGCCCAGCTGTGCTGTGACAGCCCTTGTGAAGAACGCCGCGGGCCCCTGGTCCTCCCCTCGTTCTGAAGGAAGACTGACCAGCTCTGTCGGCGGCGAGATCCAACTTTGGAAGAGTAACTACAGAAAATATTTTTCTTTTTAATGAAGAAAAGGTACTGCTGAGATTTTCTAGAGAAAAATAAAAGGAACCTGAAAATTGAATCTTTCCACTTGGTTAGCGAGGGTAAAAGTTCTATAAATCACATTCCAGAAATACCATCAAAGAGCGGGTGAAAATAATTCACTTTGGCACAATTTCATTGACTTCCCGACGCTCGCAGAATGCTGGCCGTGTCATCAGACAGGGGGCTGCTGGGGGCGCACCCCTGTCCCGGCTCCCAGCAGCGGTCTGGTCTGGAGAGAGCCCAGAGCCCCCCCCCCGGACTCAAGAAAGGCAGAGACCGGGACGCCTGGGTGGCTCAGTTGGTTAAGCGGCTGCCTTCGGCTCAGGTCATGATTCCAGCGTCCTGGGATCGAGTCCCACATCCGGCTCCCTGCTCGGTGGGGAGCCTGCTTCTCCCTCTGTTTCTGCCTGCCACTCTGTCTGCCTGTGCGCACTCTCTCTCTCTCTCTCTCTAACCAATAAATAAATAAAATCTTAAAAAAAAATAAATTCTAAAAAAAAAAAAGAAAGGCAGAGACCACTCAGAGCTCTGGTGTGGGCTCCTCTCACCAAGTGGACAGTAATGAATCCCTGCCCTTGGCTGACCCACCTAAAATACCCAGCAGTGAAGTGGTGGGGCTACTTCAGAATGGAAGGCTCGGGCAGCCAGTATTCCTGTCACTCCGGCCGAGACGCGGCACTCGGCACAGACCGCACATAACGAGGCATTCAGCTGCCCCCGTGATTTCTCAACAGAGGCCACTGAGTTCCAGCGGACACCCACCTACTGTGTGGTACACGTGTCAAGTGTGATGTCAGGTGCACGTGTCAGGTGTGAGGTCAGGTGCACGTGTCAGGTGTGAGGTCAGGTGCACGTGTCAGGTGTGACGTCAGGTGCACGTGTCAGGTGTGAGGTCAGGTGCACGTGTCAGGTGTGAGGTCAGGTGCACGTGTCAGGTGTGATGTCAGGTGCACGTGTCAGGTGTGATGTCAGGTGTGATGTCAGGTGTGATGTCAGGTGCACGTGTCAGGTGTGATGTCAAGTGCACGTGTCAGGTGTGATGTCAGGTGTGATGTCAAGTGCACGTGTCAGGTGTGATGTCAGGTGTGATGTCAGGTGCACGTGTCAGGTGTGATGTTAGGTGCACGTGTCAGGTGTGAGGTCAGGTGCACGTGTCAGGTGTGAGGTCAGGTGCACGTGTCAGGTGTGATGTCAGGTGTGATGTCAGGTGCACGTGTCAGGTGTGACGTCAGGTGCACGTGTCAGGTGTGAGGTCAGGTGCACGTGTCAGGTGTGACGTCAAGTGCACGTGTCAGGTGTGACGTCAGGTGCACGTGTCAGGTGTGAGGTCAGGTGCACGTGTCAGGTGTGATGTCAGGTGTGATGTCAGGTGCACGTGTCAGGTGTGACGTCAGGTGCACGTGTCAGGTGTGAGGTCAGGTGCACGTGTCAGGTGTGAGGTCAGGTGCACGTGTCAGGTGTGAGGTCAGGTGCACGTGTCAGGTGTGATGTCAGGTGTGATGTCAGGTGCACGTGTCAGGTGTGAGGTCAGGTGCACGTGTCAGGTGTGATGTCAGGTGTGACGTCAGGTGCACGTGTCAGGTGTGAGGTCAGGTGTGTGTCAGGCACATGGGTAGGTTGCACATTTTAGGTGTGTGTGGCAGATGCTGTTCTGGGCCTCAAGGACAGAAAGCAAAGAAAACAGACACAGTCTCCAGCCTGCTGATGACCGCTGCTGTGGCTGGGGGTCAGAGCGCAAGCACGGGGCTGGCTCCCTGACCGCGGCCTCCAGCCACACACAGACTGGCCCGCTCTGCCTCCTGTTCTGCTGCTGCCGACAGCAGCAGAAGCCTGACCCGTGTACTGGGAAAGGTCCCAGCCTGTGTGGGACCCTCTGCAGAGCCTGCATCTCTTTGCCTCATTCAGAGAAAACACCTGTTGAGCCTCCCTGTTCCGAACCCATAAAAAATGGAGTAATTGTTTGACGTGCACAGTCCGCCATTTTGCTTGATGGGATCCCTTCTCAGCCCTCCCTCCAGGACGCCACCCTTTCTGTCTGCGGGGCTGTGTCTTACCTGATCTTTGCTGCGTTTGCTCTAGAGAATAACGCCTGAGATAACGCTGGACTCTCCTACATCGTAAGCCAGACGATTATGTTCCTTGCGGAAAACAAACACCAGAAATCCCAAATGACGTCCAGGGCCGGCAGAGCCGACCTCCGCCAGCGGCACGCACACCCAGCTCCCTTTACCCCTGCCCCTAGCTGGCTCGCTCTCCCGCCCTGTTCCCCCCAGCTCCCCACACACCTGCTTGTGGGGTCTTCCCTCCGCCTCCTGCCCACGGGCCCGGCCGTCTGCCTGCACCACCCTGAGCTCCACGCCTTGGGGTCCCCCTGTCCCACTGCACGGACAGGTTGTGGAGTTACTCATCCTGTCCCTCCTAAGACTCCCATCCTGCATGGTAACTTGTGGGGAAAACAGGGAGCTTTTATGATCTTCTGTTCACCGTTTCACCGTTCAGACAGCTTCGGGCCCAGAGCAGGTGGCTAACTACATGTTTGTTAAATGAAGCTTCAGGACGATGGCTGAGCTGGATGCCAACGTGGTTTGGACGGCAGATCTCCAACACAGTCACATCCCACTGCCACAGCCGAGGACACCGAGGAAGGAGCTGGGGCTGGAGTGTCCGATCCGCCCCGTCCCCGAGTTCTCGACCACACTGGTAGAATTTGGACCCAGAGAGGAGAGGCCCATGGAGGTCCCCTGCAGCTGCTGGACGTCCCCCAGAGCGGGCCCCTTGTCACGCCTTGCGGCTGCATGTGAATCCCTTCCTGTACGGAAGAAGAGATGCTCATCCTGGTGGGCGGCAGGTCCTCCTGGAAGGGCCTGGGCTGAAAGGCGGGCAGGGCCTCAGGCTCCCCTCTCTCACACAGAGGCTCGGGGCAGGGGTTGGCGCAGCATCCGTGTTGCTGAAGGAGGGGACACAGTCTCTGACCAGGTTCTCGGGCCCCCAGGCAGTAGCCGGCCAGCCCCCTGGGGACATGGGTGCCGGGGACATGGGTCAGAAGTAGCCGAGGCATCATGCGAGGGAGGAGACGATCATCACGGAACGCTGGGCCAGAGCTCAAGTGTGTGAAATGGCAGACGGTGCTGGCAGGTGGGTCCTTTCTGCTCTGATTCTGCGAGACTTGGTCCTTGAGCGCTGGAGGGTTTAGTCAAGCGTCAGGTGTGTAGGAGACGGGAGAACAAGACGCCGATGTGTAGGTTCTTTGCCTTGTCCCAACGTTCCGCCTGGCTCACAGCTGGGCTCCCCTTCAGAGGTGGGACGCAGGGGAAGTGGGACGGAGTAGTGTGTGTAGTCCGGCACCCGTGACGCTAAAAATACTTACCAAGTGTCATGTCACAGCATCGGCCACCCAGAATGAACCGCATCTGCCGCTGGGAGCCAGCGAGGCCGCGTCCCTGCAGCTCGGCCAAGTAAACGGCCTGGGGCCAGGGCAGTGGGGACACGGGCCAACCGCGCAGCTCAGAGCCCATCCACACAGCCGGGAACGCTGCCTCGCCGTGGCTAGCCTCCACGGAGTCGTCTCGAGCTCCATACTCGGGCCATCCCTCACACAGGACGGTTGCAGAGGTGTGTCCCCAGGTGGGGCCTCTACATGACCGGCACACGTCACAGAGGCCTGCTGCGGGTTAACCGTATTTAGAGCGGCGGCGCCGACGCTCAGGACCACCCGGCTTCCCCGGGGAGATGCGGTGCGGGGCTCCCCACCCTGAGCACGGCCTGCGGGAGCAGAGGCGGGAAGCGAGTGAGCCCGTGGCAGCCCCGCCTCGCGGCACGGCCTCCGGGGAAAGGAGGCAGAGGCCTTCTGGGGAAGGTGATCCTGACAGCAGAAGATGAGGCACAAACCTCAGGAGCGGGCACATCCTCCAGCTTCCGAGCAGACGGCGGAGCAGAGGCCTCGTCGCCCACGGCACGGGGGTGGCCCCCAATCGTGAGGGTCCCGAGGGGCAGGCGGCCGGGGCGACGGCCTTGCCGCAGGAAGCACGACAAAGCAGCCTCCTTCCCGGACACCGGTCTCTGCGGGCGCCAGGCGGCAGCGGTCGGCGGCATCTGCCGGCCGGCCCGGCTCTCCCAGCCCGTGCAGGGGCCGCTGTGTGCATCGTCCTCACGTCCCAGAGCCTGACACGCAGAACCCGCGAAGGTGTCCGCCCTCGAAGAGATGATGGCAATGGTTGCTGAGTGGCGCCGCCCCAGCACCCTCGCGCCTGACCTCGGTCTCTGCAGATGGGGTGAAGTTAAGACGGCGGATGGGCCCGGAGGCAGTGGCCGGTGTTCTTACAAGGACAGGGATCTGGACAGAGACAGGGGGAGAAGGCCGTGCGACCAGGAGACGGGGACCAGAGAGGCGCGCCAAGGACTGTGAGCAGCCACGAGAGCGGGACTCTTCCCCAGAGCCTTCCGAAGGGCGAGGTCCTGCTGACACCCGGCTCTGGGGCTTTGAGCTCTAGATGGTGGGAGATGCCCTCCCGCTGTCTGAGACTCCAGGACACAGATCTGGCCAGAAAGGCACCGGTCCCGGAGCCCTGTTATTCCTGACATCCCTTTGTGGAACTGAGACCACGCTAGGGTGCTGACCTGTTAGGACGAGGCATCTGAGGCCTCAAATCCACAGCATGTGAACAGATCTGGGGATTCTCAGGGCCCACTGGGATTCCTAGGCACACACGGGCCCAGCCTGGTTTTATCTTCCGTTCTGAGCCTGGCTGGCCGTCTTGCACAAATTATTTCTGGAGACGGCATCATCGGGGGTCGGGCTGCAAGCAGGGCCCCCACCACTCACCCCTGCGCAGAGCCGTGTGGGGAGCAGGCTGTCTCCTAGAACGGGGGCGGGAGGATCGGCGCTCCACTGGCTGGATAATGACTTTCCATGATTTTCAGCAGCAGATTTTTTTTTTCTTCAAATAAGCTTGAATGATGAATCACACACTTGTGTGCCCTTCTGACGGCAGTGGCCCCAAGGGCCTCAGCAAGCACGGAACCCTGGGGCCCCAGAAAACGCACTCTGAGAACCACTTCCCTCCCTGCCTCTTGGTGCACAGCCACACAGAGCAGCCTCCCCACGTCCCCGGTCACCACAGAACCGTGCCACACTTCAGTGCTCCTGGGCTAAGACGCAGACGCTGCAGACCAGAAGAGCAAAGAAGATGTTTCCAGTACTTTCCTCACACACTTGCCATCTTTCAGGAACTCAGCAAACCTCAGGGAGTGCTCGCCGGCGCAGAACCCATGCAGGTGCGGGGCCTGGGCTCGGGCTTGTCTGGGAGCCGGCGCGATGGGGAGCGGGGGGAATGGAAGGTCACCCGCATCCGGCTGCAGCTCCAGGGGCGGCCCAGAGCGGGGCAGCGGAGGTGGGGGCCGGGGGACAGAGGAGGGACATGGGGCATGGCAGGTGGAGGACGGGGCAGCGGAGGTGGGGTCTCGGGCAGGCACCCGGGGTGAGAGGCCAGCTCTGGGAGCCAGGCAGAAGGGGGCTCCGGGTCTGCTAACCCAGGGTGCACAGAGGTCATGCCTGCCTGTGGAGGGCAAATACGGCAAGGAAAGCAGGAATCCAGGCGCCCATGACAAGGTCTCCCCGTGGCCCTCGGCCTCCGATGCCCGTCCTCCTCTGAGGCACAGCCACAGCCCGTTACCCGCTCGTTCCCACAGGATATCGGCCCAGTCCGGTATCCCCCATTCACTCAAGCTTCAAAATGGTCTTGTCATCACGTCCTAGACACCCGTGGGAGTGCAAAGTGGTGCGGCCATTACAGAAAAGACCGGGCAGGTTCCTCAGAAACCTGAGACTCGCACGGCCACGTGGTCAGCAATCCCACGTTTGAGCACTATCGACGCGAACAGCGGCGTCTCCGAAAGCTGTCTGCACCCCGCTGTCCTAGGGCTCGTTCCCAACAGCCGAGACACCAGACCCACCCGAGTATCCGTCGCCGGCGGGAGTGGGACGGGGGATGATACCACTCGGCACGAAAGGGGAGGAGATCCTGCTGCTGCCCCACACGGATGGACCCCAGGGGCACGGTGCGGCGGGAAGTCAGTCAGACGCGTCGTGACCTCCCTGGTACGCGGAGTCTGAAATCGCAGGATTTACAGAAGCTGCCGGCGAGACAGTGGTCCGCAGGGGATGGGGGCGGCGTGGGAGAGCTTGCTCAAGGGCTGCCGACCTCCACTCAGAACGCGAGCAGGTTCTGGTCTCCGATGCACACGGCGGTGACCAGGCTCCACCACAAACCGAATCCGCACTCTGTTCGCAGAGTGGCTGTGGGGTGCTCTCAGCGCATGGATGGGGACTCCGGGGGTGATGGCGCGTACTAACCTGAGGGCGGGAACCTGCTCCCCATGTCCGCATGGATCAAAGCATCACATCGTACGCTTCCAATACACACAATTCCTGTCAACTCTATCTTAGTAAAGCTGGAGAAAAAAAATCTAAGAATCAGTTCCACCATGAGCTCTCTCCTAACTTCCGAGAAGTACGGTCAGACCATATGTTTTTCCTAATGATTTCTCCATCCCCCACGTCAGCACATATGAGCTCAGTGTTGCCGATTCCGGCCGCTTCGTAGAAAACGGTAATTACCACAAACGTCCAACTTCATTAAACCACACACACGTGAGGGGCTGAAGACCTCTTCCCTTTCCCCGGGAGTCTATGCCATGTGACTTCTGTGTTTATCAAAGAAACACAAGTTTCTCATTACTCTGAAATATTATCACTCTAAAGTACCATATGCCCCGAGTGTTGGAATTACATTTTTAACACATACTAGGTGCACAGAGAACCCAGCTTTTGAGATGTCTGACAAAGTTTTTCCTTGGTTTATGATAAATTGTGCTAGGAAAAAAAAATCCCTCTTAAACCACTATGCCTCCAAAATGCTCACGTATTTCCAGTGGGAAGATTTCTACTCCAAAGAAGGGAAAAAGGGAGACAGTTATGTCCCCAGGAGTCACCACATCGGGGTGTGCTAGAGGAAGGTCAAGTACATATTTTCACTACTTCTGTTTTGCTTGTGTTTTGTGGCACCAGATTATTATTATTAACAACTTAATTTTATTTTTTCAGTGTTCCAAGATTCATTGTTTATGCACCACACCCAGTGAGCCATGCAGTCCGTGCCCTCCTTAATACCCACCACCAGGCTCACCCAAACTCCCACCCCCCGCCCTCCAAAACCCTCAGTTTGTTTCCACAGTCTCTCATACTCCGTCTCCCCCTCCGATTTCCCCCAACTCCCTTCTCCTCTCCATCTCCCCATGTCCTCCGTGTTATTCCTTCTGCTCCACAAGTAAGTGAAACCATATGATAACTGACTCTCTCTGCCTGACGAGATTATTATTTTAAACTGTTCTAGCCAAAGTGATCAAGCTTTTCCTGGGAGGCACAGGCCATTGTTCAAATTAATAAAGACACATACAGACAGGACGATCGATTTGACTCCACCAACTGGTTTGCCATAGCATACCAAAAGCCTGCTCTAGGTAAGTCCAAACGTGATAGAACACCGGGCGCTGATGATCAGAAAAGCACCAAGCCAGACAGCACAAGGATATGATGCCTCCTTTTTCTGTTCAGAGAAGAACGCTCTCATATCCTCCCCTGAAATGCTTGTTCAGAAGAGATCGACGTTTCGCACCAAGTGTCACCTCCCTGCTACTCGCCGCCTCTGCCACTAGGCTTCGGTGTCTTCCCCTGAGGGCCCAGAAAGTGCGGCTCACGTGGGAAGCTCTGCTCCTGGCATTAAGTCGTGGTGTGAGTGGATGTGGAGTGAAGGAAGGAGGTGCTGCGAGGGTTCCTTCTGGAAACCACGGTCTTGCTGGCGCGCTCGGTCCCCGCCTCAGTCTCCGCAGACGGGGTGGGCACACAACGATTCGGTGGCTCGACGGCCGTCCGGTGGCTGCTCGACAAGGCGGCTTGCGGAGACCCTCCGGGGAAGCTGCGCCGACTCGCTGTCCCTGCGCGACGCGTGCAGCCCTTCCTGTCGGCACTCTTCCAGACTGTTCCGCAGCCTCAGCGATCTCTTGTTTTTTACTATCCCTGACAGCTACGAGAAGTACCCCCAGGACTGGCAATCGCTCCCCCGGAACTGCCAGGTCATAAAACAGAAAGAAAAACAAAATCGGAAGAACTTCGTGAAACAGGTCTTGTGGCACCAGGCCCGTCGCGCAGGGACACCGCTCGTTTCTGCCTGTTTCCCACCCTGGTCCTGGGTATCCCAGACCCGCCCTGAGGGAGG
Source organism: Martes martes (assembly GCF_963455335.1). Lineage (NCBI taxonomy): Eukaryota > Metazoa > Chordata > Mammalia > Carnivora > Mustelidae > Martes > Martes martes. The sequence goes on along the minus strand of NC_137889.1, from coordinate 1,529,754 downwards.
CCTCTGCTGACCCAGCGCTCGGTGGGATGGGTGCTCCCACCAGGCTGGGCCTGGCCAGAGCCCAGCCACAAGCCTGGAATGCTCGGAACACTTCATGGGGACCGCAAGCAGGTTCGGGCCCCGCGATGGCACACAGCGCCCCAGGGCCCGGTTCCGGGACTAGGGCTAAGAGTGCTGCCCCCGTCAAGGCGACAGTGAGACCACCCAGATGGTCTCTAGGGGCAGAAGCGTCACCAGGGCTGGCCGAGACCTGCAGAACCACAAAGTGGGCTCCCGAGGGACCCCTGGGACCACGGCCGTCCGCCTGGATGTCCAGCAACGTCGGCATGTCTCCTCACGTGTGCTCGCTTGTGCACTTGCCTACGTGTGACCTACAAAACACACGACGTGCCAGCTCCTACTTTGTGTAGTTGCTCATGAACAAACCAGCAAGCTGGACTTCATGTGTCCTCAGTGCTCAGGACCCTGATCCACTGGTTTTACTGGGGCTCAGAATTCCCCATGTGAGAGGACGAGGAGCGACGACCGTTGGAGTCACCAGCTGGGAAGTACCATTTTCTTCTTGCATTGGCCCTTTGACGATAAAATGGATCCTGTAAGTCATGTGTCACCATGCCTGGGGGCCAGGGGGTCTGGCGTGTGTCACGGAGATAAGGCTTCTCCGGAAAGCAGCCCGGCCTCTCGCCCGCTGCCGTCGCTCAGACCCGCCTGCCGCCGGCTCCCTCGGCGCCTGTTGCCGAGCAACCCACGCTGTTCAACCCAGTCCTAAAGGCTGCGCCACAGCAGAGGAGGAATTAAAGAGATTTATGTCTGCCTGATACCACAACAGTGGGTAAAAACCGTCTTTTCTCCAGCATGGACTTGGCTGGACTCCCTCCTCCTCCTTGTCCAAGTTCACCGGCTGGGTCACATCTGCCGTGCACGGACACGCGATGCTAGACGGGTTTCTCGATTTCAATTCTTCCCCAATTTCGTCTTGCATTTTATGTTCTATAGAGAGTGTGTTCTCTGTGCCCCTGTGAACTCAAAGACTTTTGTGTGCAAAGTACACTGACTGAGAAAACGCGTTGGTTATCCAGACGACTGGGACCACTTCCCACGGGGGACAAGGCGGCCTCGACCCGTAAAGTGTATTCTCCGATTAAAAAAAAAATGATTTACTCTTGATTCTGCCTCAAATTCTCCAAAGAGACTGTACCACAAAACAGATTTCATGTCTTCAAAGTTGAGAAAAATGTCACCCTGCTCCGATATATTACAAAACGAGCAGCAGTTATCAATCTGTCTGTAGAATGGGGTAAGACCTGCCCCCCCGGAAGGCGGTCCCGTGAGGCAGAAACCTAACTGTGCATCCGCCTGGGTGGCAGCGGCTCACGGTGGGGCTGCTCATGTCTGTGGAGCTCGTTCCGCTTCACCAGTGGGGTGACGTCACCTCAGTCCCCAGGGGCTGTTGTGGGGACACGGAAACGTAAGACAAAGTCCTAGCCAGTGTCTGGACCAATATTTGTCTAAATATTTTTTCAACTGAAAAATGAAAAAGCCCATCAATACTTGTTTACAAAAGCAGGACTAAGGTTTGGGTTTTCATAGCTAACCCAAACAATCAGTTCTCAGTTCAGCGATGAGCCCCTCGGGCACAGGGTAGTAGCTGGGGAGCATTTGGGTGAGTGGTCGTGAGTACAAAATCCTTTTAAAGGGAGGGACTCCGTTCTCAAACACACGGATCGCAAGGTTTCAAGGGAGCAGGGATGGAGAGAGACCGAGAATTTGGGAATGACCCTAGGGAGGGGCTGGTGGTGTCCTTGGGTGTCCTGTCCATGTTCTCCTGCCGGGGCTGCTCCCTTAGCGCCTGGGAAGGAGAGCGCTTGTCAACCATCTTCCGTGAAATGCAAACAGGTCTTGTTCCTAAACCTTTCTCGGCACCTTTTGCTCCCCATTAAGAAAACAACAGGATTTAAGATGCCAACAGAGAGGCACTAAACGAAACTGCAGATCCTGTCAGGCTGACCGGCCTGTTCGTGTTTCGTGTGCACATACAACTAGTCAGTTTTAAAAATAACACATGCTTGGTACTGCAGCTAATTGGAGGGAGATATGAATCCAAGTCCACATGAAGTTTTCCTGACAGTGACACACGAGTGCACTGAGAACGGGACATCTTTCGAGGATACCTTGGCTGTAATATTAATTATGGATAATGACTATCACGCGTTCAGAGAGGAGTAAGATGTATGTGACAAGCGACCATCTCTCAGCACTGAGAACAGCAAACCTTAGAAGAGCAACGGTGACCCTCGTGAGTATATGCCCGATCCGGTGGGGGGTCTCCCCAGTGCACACTTGGGTGGGGAGGGGCGAGGACGTGACGCAGAGCCCGAGTGCGCTTCATAGCTGAAGAAGGCTCTCCTGCCCTTCGTCCAGGGGCTCCCTTCCCAGCTCCTCTCTCCCACCCTTCTTTGAGCCTGGGGGCTGAAGGTACCACGCGTGTCCTCCTGCTAAGCCTGCACGCCATCATCACGGCCAAGGAGCTCAACGAAAACCTTGCCTTCCTCTGAAATGCACCTGTGACCTTAAGCCCGGCAGGTGACCTATGGGGTTGTCCAGGTACATTCTATTGGAAAGTCAGAGCTTGCTTATGCACTGATAAACAGTCATGGACAGAGTCACACACCGTTTTGCAGAAACCTTTAGGGCTTCGTTAGTGCCCAGAAGTCCAACCACTATCCACAGCACCAACTAAGAGCCCTCGCCGGGAGTGACATGGGACCCCGCTGCTGAGGGAGGTTAGAAACCGTGAGCACTCGTCATCTCGTCTGGTTTAGCACAGCGACAGGAAAGGGACCGTACACACCGGAGAAACTCTCACCTGAGATGAGGAACTGCATTATCTGTACTGCGGGAAAATGCTCAGTTATTCAAAACAGCAACCTCACCTAAATGACTAAGTCGCAAAGAATTCAGAGACACTGCACATTTCCAAACCCACCGTAGGAAGAAAACTCCCGTCTTGTTACGACTGAGAATGGACAAAATCGAGGAGCGGCCAGTTCTGTCATCCTCCGCATCTTAGTTTAAAGCGATCGCACGAGCTGCAGAAAGGCACGTGCCCTCGCAGTCAGGGAGCGAAGCCCGCCGGCTGTGCGGGCCCCGGCCCTGGACTGCTGTCACAGAGACAGACCCAGGAGAGCTGTCCTCAGGTGGGGGACGGGCACGCACCAGAGGGGCCGCAGTATGCGACTGTGGACTGAGGCGGCCACTCTGCGCATTAGCAGAGAAGATGGAAACGGCAAGTACGCTGGAAGGAAAGGCACCTGGAAGAAAGATGCCATTTTTAGTAAACATCAGATATCAGTTTATTTCAAAGCGAGGCTGGTTGAAGCTCTGTTTGCAAGGAGCCATCTGTCTTGTCAGAGCGGAAGCTCTGATTCGGTGCCATCAGCTTTCTCTATTAGTATTCAAAATGGGTCTTTAAGCTACTAATTAAGGATCCAAACCTATGTTTCTAGGAGACAGGGTACACAGAATCGTAGGCTGGAATGCACTTCTCGTTACAGTTTTTCTTCTCATGGTCTGCACAGCCTGCGGGAGACGCGAGCGTCACTTTGGAGTAAGAGCAGTGAGCTCTGAGCCCTGGTCTCTCCACGACGATCCTTGTGGCTGCCAGCCCACGACCATTTTCATGGGTCATAAAGAGAACAACCTGGGGGATTTAGATCTTTTTAAGACACGTAAATAAGTAAAATGAATAAAATGGGATAGGAGAGGATAAACCCAAGTGCCCGATCTCACATATTTAACCTGCTTGTACGTAGGAGACCCTTCAGAATCTCACAAGCCGCTACCCTGGGCGTTTTTCCCCAGGTCCCCCGAGGCTCGGGAGACGCAGCGACTGCAGTTGCCGTGAGGCTGGAGACCCACAGCCCCCCAGCAGCAGGGAGTGGGAGCTGGGCGCAGACCCCCGTCCCCACGGACGCCCGGAGCCCTGACCCAAGCCCCCGAAGCTCAAGCACACAGACATCCCATGTTTGGCAACTGGCAGGCACATGAGCATTCTAGACCACTCTGCGATCCGTCTCATGTTTATTTTTTAAAGAGTATGGTTAATGTTTCTTTGGTGGCACCATTTTTTTTTTTAATTAAGAAGCTTACTTTGTTGCAAAAAGGGACGCTTCTGACAGTCATTTTAAAAGCAGCTTTTACCATTACATTGGCCATTTCCAAAACTGTAACAATCCCAACAGCCCCTTATTTGCAAGCAACAAACTAGAGACTCAAGTCAATTTGAACAGCTACGTGATCGCCTTGAAAACACTTGGCTGTAACACCCACACGATGCTATTCGTTTAGTAAGACTGACAGAATTTCACTCATATTTAAAAGGGCAAAATGAACATTATAGCGTTGGCAGCTGGGAGGAAGCGTGCGTATGGAGATGTTTCTCTAGAACCTGCAACACGGACTCTGATTGAAAGACACCCCCTTCGGGGTAGGGAAAGCGCCGGCACATGGTGTTTCAGAGATGAGAAAGCTCCCTATTTGCAAAATACTGCAGAATCTCAGCTTTCTTGGGAAGGGCTCCTTCCAAAAGCCATTAGGTTTTTTTCCAAATGAAACGGAAAATGGTAGCAGGAAATCATCCATGAAAAATTGCTGGAAAAACCCCCACGAGTCACTCAACAACAGGTTCCTCAGAATAAAAAAGTCAAAGCCTCACTGACTGTTGAACACAACACAGTGTTTCTTTTCTCAAGTGGGCGCCCTGTGGTAGACGGGGGCACACTCCAGAGTGTCCCCACAGCCTCTCAGCTAGTGTGCCAGTGTCAGGCCACATGGATGTGAGGATGGTGTGTGAGACACACCCACCACCTGCCTTCCCGGCACGGGGTCCCCCTGGGACGCCAACACCCAACAAGAGCGAGCGAGCGAGGGGAGATTAGCAGGAAGACCTTTGGCGCACGGACTCAGCCACTCTCCGGGCGACTTGGCTCGGGGTGCGGACTAGAAAGGGTTCCTGAGCACAAGACACTGAACGAGAGGGGAAATGGGTTTCTGTTCCTGCGGGGAGGTGGGGTGGCCCCAGAAGTTCCGGTGGGGGGAGCAGGACGCAGGGACACATTCCTTCTACTTCAAGAGAGCCTGCGGAGGGGGAGCAGAAAGGCTGCGGGAGTCTCTCCGCCTTCAGAGGAGGAGGGCGTGCGTGGTGGTACTCAAGCCCCTGAGCCCTTTGCTCACGCCTGATCAGGCATAAATAGGACGGGCTGATACATGCATCTTGTCTTCAGCTCTTTTCCCCAAATCTGGGGTCTCGACTGACACAAGGTGTCCGGGTGTCAGGTTACCTCTGGCTTGTGGCCTGCGGCCCCTCTGTCACCCACGGGGCTGCGCCCCCACCGCTGCTGAAACCAGCTGCCTGCACGCCAAGCCCCCACCAGGCGGTCCTGGGAGTGCTCCCCACCCCGGCGTGCCCCACCCCCCGTCACCAAAAGTAGCGCCGACCAGGCTGGATGCCAGGTATGCGCGGAGCCCCGGAGACAGGGCGCTCACCCTGTCCCACCGCCGGCCGCCCGGCGGGCAGCATCTGTCCTCTGCCCGAAATCCAGAGGCTCCGTGGGTGACATGAGCACACGCACACGTGGCCAGCTGCTGCTCAGCTCAGAAGCCTCCTCCCCCAGACTCAGACTCGGTGAAGGTGCTCATTGACGGAAACTTGAAGGTACTCATTTCCGCACTGGTGAGCATGCGACCCCACAGGGCTTCTGCAGAGCTCGGTCCCAGCTCTCCTGGGGCCACTGCGGGGTGACAGGGCCACTGCAGGGCATTCCTGGGACCGCGGGGCCAGGGCTGGGAGGGATGCGCAGCCCCCGGGCGAGCCGGCCTCTGCCTGGGCGCTGGCTTCTGACTGCGCCCGGCTGGCTCTTCTCAGGCTTTGCCCCCTGCTTTCCTCACAGAGGCCGCTCCTAACTGCTCGCCACGAGGGGGATGCCTCACCAGCCCCGCTGAGAATGTGCCCAGGCTTCAAGGCCTCCTGGTTAGCCCTGGAGCTCGAGAACGTGCAGGCACTTTATTTGAGAAAAATCTGCTTCCCTTGAAGTCAACACCTGCTACCAAGCAGGCCGCGCTTCACCGCGGCGTGTGAGGCTCCTGGTGGTGCCCCGGCCCACGGGCCCCCGAGCCCCACGCGGCAGCAGGCCCGACCCTCCCATTAGCCTGCGCCTGCCGCCCGCCTGGGGAGACGCAGGGACGGACTTTCTGAGGCCGAGAAACCCCGTCTTCAGATGCACTCAAGAAAAGGAGGCTGCATTTCAGCTCAAGAGCAATCACAGGCAGCACACCTCTCCCTGCAGAGCACTGGCCGTGCATCTGGCCGCTCAGGGGGCGGGAAGCCGGCGGCGCGGGGAGGGTCCCCGTGGCCAAGATGCTGCTTTTCACACGCACGTGCACACACGCCGCCGCCAAGCTGACGAAGGAGACCCCGTCCTCTCTCGGCCAGGACGTGCCAGAGCTGCCTCTTTTTACCAAGCCTCGTGGTTCTGTCACTCCTGGGATTCAACTTCGGAATGTGCCCTTCGACAGCGGCCACTCGCGCTGCTGTTTCCCAGACGCAGCGCCGGGCCCGTGTGGCGCGCCCCGGCCCGTCTCTCACGCACTGGGCGAGGCGTCCGGCTTTCTGTCTCCACGTGCGTCCCAACTCCAAGACATACACATACCCCAAAGACAAAAATACCTTCACGCATCGAGGATCCAGTTTCTACGGAGACTGAATTCAAAGTGAACGGTCTAATGAGAGGGGTTTTTTGGTTCGTTTTTGGTTTTAATAATTTGGGCCTGGTGCTTTCTAGTTTGGGAGCACGCCGGGCCGTCTGCAAGCCTGTTGTGATCCCAACACACGCCTCGTCTGGAATTGCACATTCTAATGACAGTCGGTGACAGCTGACCACCAACGCCGCACTCTTGCTGACCCTTACAGACGCTCCGATGGCCCAGGAGGGTCCTGGCTTCACCTTTGTGTGCTCTGACGAAGGCTCCTCTGTTCCCTCTCAGGCCCAGATGTGGCGCAGAGCTGGGTTCACCGGACGCCACAGACGCAGATTAAATGAGGCTCACGCATCCCCAGGGACCCCGAGAGACGTTTGGTGAGAGGACACCGAGTTCAGGTCGCACACGATGGCAGTCTGGGATAACCCACGTAATTCCTGCATCTTTCACTGAGAATCCACACCATTCTCAAGGCAATCACACGCACGGGCTGGCCTGCGCTCCATGTGGTCACTCGTGTCAGGGGGAATTAGATTGACCCTGACCACAACCCAGTTAGGAAAGTGAATTTCATTATGGCCCGTGCTCTCCTGGAGCTGTGCATAGTGCGCACGCAGGAAACACTGTCCTTCCTGGTGGAGGGGAACTATGATGGAGGGAACAGTGTTGCTCACTCACGACTGATATTCACGCATCCCCCCTACATGTTCATGTTCTGACCTGGGGCCACCCCACCCCTAGGACTCCTGACTGCCTCCCATTCCCCAAGTCAGCATCCCCATGCCTGGGAATGTCCTCACTCCACGCTCCTGAGCACACCCACCCACGCTCCACGGCGCAGCCCCGGGCTTCTCTCGGATGGGACCTCTCATGCGGCATGTCTCTGCGCTCTGCCTGCTTCCAGCACTCTCCATGCTGTGTGATGGTCTCTGCTCTCTGAACGGTGGGTTCCTGTGCCTCATTCACTCTGCTACACCATCTGGTGGGCTTACATCCCTACAGTCTGCACGTGCCCGGACCTGGACACCTGTCGAAGATAATCCAGCCACGCCCCTCGTATGAGACCAGTGGTTCTCGAACCTGAATGGACCTCCTCCTCAGAGAGTCTGATTCAGAAGGTTGGGGGAGGGCCCAGGAATTTGAACTTTTAAGATGTTCACAGGAGAACCCAAAGTGGCTGGTCCAAGGGCCACACTTTGAGAACCACTGATCTACACCAGGACACGGAACAGCCATCACGGTAGCAGTTCTTCCCGGCTCAGAACTGGCAGACGGTGCCTTTGCTGGGAAGGTCCCCCCTGCCCTGCCTTCCAGGCTGTCTCGACACACCTGACGCAGGGTCTGCAGAGGCAACACTAGTTTCAGATTCTGCAGGCTGCCGGCGTGAGTCGTAACGGAGACGGTAGAAATCAAGCCTCCCCCGCAGCGGGCTCGCCTGAGTCGCCTGCCATGTTGGAAGCAGCCTCCCTCTCCCAGCTCACCGTCATGGCAGTGCTGGGGACAGATAAGGAAACTGAGGTGTGAGTGTGTGCCCAGCAGACATGCTGGATGGAGCCCACGTGCTGCCTGGCCCTGGCAGAGGCTGACATGGGTTTAATTGTGTGGTAAGACTCTGAGACCCAAGGGGGTCTCGTCAACACGGGCTCACGGACATGCCTGCAGCTCGTTCCTTCCGATGTGGGGAGGCCAGAGCCTCTGCGTATACTAGAACCCCATGAGGGCGTGACTCGGATCTTCATCACTGTCCAGGGCGGACTGCAGTGGGGTTTGGCTCTCTGTCGTCTCCGTTTACACCACCAAGAGCTAGAGAAGAGGGACAGCGGGCGGAGGGGCTGGAGCCTCAGGTGTGCGCACAAGGTGGCGGGGGGGTGACAAATTCAGGCAGGCCTGGGCTGCTGTTCCAGAGGGGCCCAGATGTGGGGGACGAGTCCCTCTCCCCAGGTGTCCTGGAGGTCAGTCCTATTGACCTGGAGTGAGAAGGGCCAGTTTTAGAGCTCATGTCAAAATCTGGATTTTCTCCACGACTGGGCTTAAGGAAGTCTCAGTATTCCTTACCCAGAAAAATCTCATCTTGAGAAGGCTCTGACTTTTATCCAAAATCATGGTTGCATATCTTCACCTCAGACGGTAATGAGCTACTGCCTATATGGGGCACGTGTAATTGGGAAGACACCGTGCTGAGCACACGCGCTTTAGCCCTTCAACCCTCCAAGTCGTCAAAGGACTTCGCCCCTGTTCTTACTCCGGTTTTCAGAATTTGGGGTGCAACAGCTCACGCACCGTTCACCAGTCCCTCCGGGGGGTGAGGAGGAGACGAGCTCAGGTGTGCTGGCTGGGGGGAACGAGCCCTCACAGGGGGGTTCAGGGTTGGGGGGCGCACACAGGCCCACCCTGCCCGCGGAGTCCTGCTCGAGTCCGACTCTGCTCAGTCACTCCTGACGTCAGGTTTAAAAAAAAAAAAGTGATCTACTTGTTCTCGAGCCCTTCGAGAGAATAAGTGTGATTCTGCAGTTGAGTCCTTATTTACAGGAAGGATTAGAGAAGGGGTTTGACGACACTTACTCTAAGAATGGCAGGACATCTACCGGCTTTGCTTATCTAAATTTGAGTCAACACCACTCCGAGCGCTGAGCGCACAGCCAGTCCCCAGCTCCAAACGCCTCTGTGCGAAGAGGCCGGATTCTGCCTTCAGACCGTCGGAGAAAAGCCCCAGGTCCTCCCTTCTGATAGACCCGGGCGTGTGGGGCCCAGTGAGGCTGGGGGCCGGGGTAACGTCCGGAGCAACCCGGAGATGCGCAGTTGGTACCTTCCCTGTGCTTTTCACTCTTCCTGGGCTGCGCAAGCAAGAAGTGCCCCCACAGCGAGCGGCTTCGGGTCGGGCACCCACACCCAAGACGGGACCGCTGGGGCGGGACAGGGCTCCGGGCTGCGTGACGAGGTCGATGCACCTTACTGCACACAGAGCCCTCTCAAGGTCTGTCGGGGCTGCTGATGCCAGACACCAGGCCCTCCCAGTCCGCCCGTCCCGACACTGTCCCCTCTGCCAGCCTCAGCCCGGTCGATGGTGCTGGGGGGCTGGCCAGGGGCCGGCGAGGGGCCTAGGAAGGAGCCGTTTGCTACTCATGCACCTGCCCTGCCTGTTTCCTCCTCGGCGTTGGTCCTTGCCTTCCTCTCCCATCTCGTCTTGCGCTTTGTTACCGAGACCCTGGAGCCCATACCTCCCAGCGCTAGTTCCTATCTTCTTTCTTTCTTTCTTTCCTGTTTCCAAACGCAGTCCTGAGCAACAGCCGAGTGACACAGGTAGTTACTGAAATAGAATGGCAGCTGAGGTCCAGGACACCAGCCTGCTCCCGGGAGGCTGCTTTCTGACCCTCTGGGACACCCGTGCGGTGAGGCGGCCCATGGAACTCGGCTGTGCGGACCCTGTGCTGTGCTACTCAGTCTGGCTGGCTGACAGCTAGATGGTGTCTGTAGAACCCCGGGGAGACGCAGCCTGCTCTGCGCTGAATGTCGGTTTCCCCCCAAATCCATGCTATACCCTTGTCCCCCAGGTGATGGTACTGGTGGGCTCAGGAAAGTGGTTAGGTTGTGAGGGGGGAGCCCTCATGATGGCGGCAGTGCCTTAGGGAAGAACCCCCGTGAGCCCCCGGCCCCTCCTCCCTGTGGCCCATGGGGAGAAGACGTCCATCCACGGCCCAGAGGAGAGCTCTCTCCAGAACCCCATGGTGCTGTGACCTTGATCCCAGACTTCTCACATCCTGAGAGGTTCCCAACAAATTTCTGATGCTTATAAGGCACCTAGTCTGCAATGTTGTCACGGCGCCCTAGACTAAGGTGCCGCCCCTGGAAGCAGGAGCCGAAGCCAGACTCACAGCTACCAGCAGCAACTCAGCACAGACGCTGCATTTCAGAAGTGGGGCCGAGCCTCCGGGGCTCCCATGCTCACTCCACACTCTCCAGTTATATCTGGGCCTCACGGAGAAAACCAGAAGGGCATTTCATTTTCCTGAGAAACAGCTTTTTTAACAATACACCTGTTGGCACCCTCATGAGTCCTGCATGGGGGCTGGAAGGTGGTGGCCATTTGGCCTTTCATGCTGGTACAAAGAGCAGGCCCTTCACCGTAAGGCCCGCCGGCCACAGGGACAATGCACGGCATGAGCAGAGCCGGCGTCCATGGGCTCTGCGCACCCAGCCGGGCTTACAAGTGGGAGAAGGAAAGAAGGACGTGAGGCTCGCTCCATGGACGACAGGAGGAATGGCCAAGGGACTCAGCTCCTTGAACGGAGCCCTGGAACACCAGCTCCTCAGACATGTCAACAACCAGACCCACTAGGTCTTTTTGTCAGCCACTCCCAGCCACACTGCTGAGCACAGTGTCCTGGGACAAAACAGCGGTTCGAGTAGGGCAGGTGTGGACAGTGCAGGGATGAAGGGCTTGGCTTGCAGTCAGAGGGCTTGAAAGGATCGCTCATCCGCTGGTCAGCACATAACCTTGCCCCGGTACCTCTCTGGGCTCTACCTTCTTTGCACGTAAAATACTGACCATCACTAAGCTTACTTTGCTGGGTGATCAAGAAAATTAAATGAGATCATGCATGTAAAGTACCCCGTATAAGATGTATGAGATGTCCAGTGAGCACTGGGCATTAAGATCAGCGGTGATTTGGGAAGGTATCTGGAACCAACGTCCGCTTCCTGACGTAGAGGATAAGCAGTACGAAGTGTTGACACCTATGAACATACAAAGGTTGGATGGAGATTTAGCAAAATATGGATGGTGATTATCTCTGGGACACGGGAGTCTGTGCAAGCGTTCCCCCCCCTTTTTTATACTGAGTTCTGAGTTCTTAAAAATTCCATAGCAACGAGAAATAAATAGGCTGGGATTCACAGAGACCGGATGTCTCTTTTCAAGTTTCTAATGTGAAGGTACGATGAGCTCTCAAATAGAGAAGGAAGTCACACAAACACAAATCAGTGCTCTAACTCAGAAATCACAAGAACTTGTTTTACTAAGCAATTTTTAAAGGACTGATTATGACAGTGCTTCTTCTGAAATAAAAACTTCTTTTTGTACTTTACTCATTCTAACACTCGCTCCTCTATTTTCTTAAATAGCATTTTTCTGTCTCTCAGGCTCTTGAACATGTGAGCGAAAAGACACAAACACCAGAGGAAGAGGACTTCTTCTTTGCTGTTCAGCTGCAGCGACAGCTGGCGCCTTCATCCAACTTCATTCTCTAGCATTTTCCTCAGCCCAGACACTTGGCACATCTATTATTTAGAACTGCGATGTCAAATAATTATAGCCAGGGAGAACTATCAGTAGGAAGTTGGGAAGGGAAAATCAGCACCAAGACAAGGACAGACGTGAGGACGTGCTCCCGGGTGACTGAGGACGGGCGTGAGGAAGAGCGCCCAATAGCCCGCATGAAGATGACCGTGATGAAGTGCTCCTGGCCGGCCTCCATTAACCCCAAAGGCCAGTCCAACAGCCCTAAGCTCCCCTCCTTTGCTGGGTCTCTACAGCCCTGCACACCCGCATGGTGCCATCGCATCGTCGCGAGGACTTCTCAGGTTAGGTGTTCTCTCTCAGCAGTTGTCACATGAGAGCTGGCTCTGGCTTCTTACAGTTCGATCCTCCACAGTGGGGCTGGAGCCCGGTTTCTGAGGGCCTGGCTGGGCGTTCCCGGTTTCCACCTTGTGCGGAAAACCTTTGCCTTTCAAAGGGTGGTCCCGGAACCACCACGGCACTGCCGGGGCGCTTGTTCGGAATGGAGACTCCCATTTGGCCCCAAGAGCCCCAGGACCAGACTCTGCACCGACAAGAGCAAAACAGAAGCAGCTCTGCCCCCGAAAAAGGGCTTGCCCCAGACCCACACGTAAGACCTGCTTTCCTTTGCTGCCTTCCCGGCCAGTCCCCCGGAAATGCTGGACTCCGCACGGGCTTCGTCTGTTTGCGATCACCCTGGGGGGCCAGCTTCTCCACCTGCTTTGCGAAGCCCTCTCTGGTCGCCAAAGCGGAGCGAACACACCCGCCTACACACCCTGTCACACCTTTTGCTCGTTGCTCTGTTGGTTATTTTGCTCGTTACACCGGCTCGCAGCCCTGGCTGCACATCACATTACCACCCCCTGGGAGCTCCGAACACTGTCCCGCCCCAACCCCGACCCAGTCCGGTCTGCCGGACTCCAGGCAGAAACGTCCCAGGGGATCCTCAGGCTCAGCCCGGGCGGAGGGCGCCGCGGCAGGGCTGGCTCGGCTGGCCCCTTACTTTCCCTCTGGGGCTGTCTGGAGAGGGGGAGGGAGCAGGAACCATGACCGTGGCAGGATGAAGGCAGAGCCACACGACCCTGGGGAGCGGGGGCCCTTCTGTGCTGAGTCCCACAGGATCGCCGCTCCATTCCCCGCGTGCATCGGAACCCGGGCAGACGCTTTCTGAGAGCCCACGCCCTGTTCGAGCTCATCCTTCAGTGCCCAGCCCTATCACACTGGCGGACATCAGCGGATGCTCCAGAGACGCCTGAATGGGGCACGCAAGGCTACACAGTAGCAAGAGGCAGGGTGCAGACGGGATGGGACCCTGGCTTGCCACGTCCCCGTCTCTATTTCTGTTACCATGTCACAGTTATTGACGCCATGCACTGAACTTGAAAACCAGTGATCGGGCAGTAACATGACTGCAGAACGTTACATCTGTAAGAACAGATTTTAAAAGAACGGCACAGAAATATCCAGGTTTTCAAGACAGCTGCTCCGAAGCTTGTTATTTGAATGTGTGTTCTTTGAGCCATGGTGTTTGAGTCTGTGAGCGTCCACGGTCCACCCTGTGACTGTGCGGTGAGAGCACAGGGTGAGCGTGACTATGCGGGAAAGAAGAGACTGCCATTAAAACTGCAGGGTTGTAAGCTTGAAAAATGAGAAGGAAAAATCCAGAAAGGGTGACAGTGGAGACAGGGATGGAGAGCTTGCCAGCACACTCAAGAAGGAAGGGGAAGTTCCACCACAGAAATGATGCCAGAGGAAAAATGTCAAGCAAAACGAGAGGAGGGAAAGCATTAAATATGGGAATGGTTGAGTCCCTGATCTCAGGTGACAGGAAACCCCACAATCTTCAGTTAAGTAACAAGCTCATTCGATGGTGTTCTGGTTCACGGCTGGAACCCTGGAATCCAGCACGAGCATCTGCTGGCATGGGCTTAGCTGTGTGGCTGTGTCCCTGCCCCACTGCCAGAGAGGACATGGGCCCTGCAGACGACATGGGGGTGGGGGGCCAATGCCATGCGCTCCCCCTCCCCCGACACTGCATTTGCACAGCACGATTGCAGGCGTGGAGAAGTCACAGAACTGTCAGAATACGTCAGTTATGAAGCTGGTGCACGCCTCCATTTGATTTAAAAAGATCAAGATGGTCTTTTATTTCTAATTAGTGCCATTTATCTCCGGATCTGACCCGAACGCATTACTCATGCTCTCTTGCAGAAAGACACGCGGTGACATGAAATGATGCTCATGAACCAGTGGGGGGTTACAGCAGAAATCAAGAATGTTGTGTGATGCTCTAAGTGCATACATGGGGGGAGGGAGTAGGGCTAGGAAAGGGCACCTCGTGTCCGCCTCCTGCGTGTCTGGTGTCTGGGTGGAGGGAGTATGTCTCCTACAGCGATCCTGAGTTACTGCTGCAACATGAAAAGAACTTTAAGTTAGTTTTTAAGTACGCATTCAAGTCCCCCTTACATAAAATGAGAGTATCATTAATGGTTGGGTAACAGCGGAATGAAGCAAGTATTTGGGAATGAAGCAAGTATTCGGTAAACGAGCAATGAGGACAGCCGAATGCAGTTAGGAAGGGAACTTCCACCAGCGCGAGTGCTTCTTTTCAAAACTTTTCTTTCTTTCTTTTTTTTTTTTTTTTAAAGATTTTATTTATTTATTTGACACAGAGAGAGAGATCACAAGTAGGCAGAGAGGCAGGCAGAGAAAGTGAGAGAGCCCGAGCAGAGAGCCCGATGTGGGACTCGATCCCAGGACCCTGAGATCATGACCCAAGCCGAAGGCAGCGGCCTAAACCACTGAGCCACCCAGGCGCCCCTCAAAACTTTTCTTTCTTAATGGAAAAAGCCTTGAGTGTATCTACGTGATGAAAATAAGCAGATGCAGGGCAGTCTGGGTCACAGGTAGAATCCTAATCACTGCGCCCGTCAATAGCGTACAAGGTCTATGTACTGACAGGTCACTTGCTCGGTGAAGGTGAGAAGAAGCCACGCGGCCAACCACAGCCCCAGAGCTTACGAAGTTCCCGTTCATGGACAGCTCCTGCCCGCAGGAACCCGCCAGTGAGTGAAAGCCCACTTTTGCCGCACCCTATACTCTTGGGGAACAAACTTCAGTTGGAACAGTGACCCCAAGTAGGAGTTTCACTTGATGCGGGGTCTTAAGCAAACCAACCTCCTCCCAGCAGACACCAGACAACAGCAGAGGCATGAGGACATCTGTGTTACTTAGTCAGCACAGATGTCAGGAAAGGTGCCGACGGTGTGCCATTTTATCAGACAATGGTAAGTAGCATATCCATAATTAAATCTCCAGAATTTATGAACAGTCAGAACACATGTTAATGTGAAGATTAACCCTAAGTAAATACTACACATCAATTATATTAGCGCCTCTCTTCATCCAAGCATTCCTTCCTCAAAACTGTGTTTCTTGGAGCTGGATTTTTATTCTCAGATTACATGCTAGTAGTACACGCTAGAAATTTCCTTTTGGTGGCTTTCTATATGCTTAAACTGTACCCACAGAATATTTCATTTTCTGCATAAGCCCCTACCTGCCATTTGGCTATAAAATCATGATGCTGGGAAGGTGATAGTGTAGACTGAGGGTTTTCACACTGTTCCTTCGATCAGAGACATTTCAGAAGGCGTCCTCCAACCTGAGGGCGACAGCAGCCATTTCAAACGTGTAACGACCTAAACGGTCATCAAAATCTGTGGTAAGAGAGTACTAAGCACTTCCGTGAATCCTCCAGTTATAAACGCAGAAAAAGAACCATCCATCACCATGAATCGATAACTACATAACACCGAACCCACAGACACGGGTTTGTCACGACGCGGTCTTTATCCCATGAATGGGGCACGGCCCTGGCGGTGTGGGCTGACGTGCAGACACCCACAAGCGTGGGGGATGTACAGCCCCTCCCCGCCAGAGCACAGAGGAAGCAGCCCCTCGCCCAGCCTGTGTCAACAGGCTCAGCCACGTGTCTGTTCACCGTGGCCCGTGAGCCTCTCGATTTCTGCCCTTTCCCCCTCTCTGGTCTTAACTTACTCGTCTGGGAAATGGGCACAGTGTCCCGCGTGCAGAGCAAGTTTCTTTCAATGGTTCTCCTTTCCGTCCTGCAGAGGAGCTTCTAGTACTTTCTGCCGGTGGCAGGTCCCACACACAGTCAAGTGTGCCTCTGTGCCACCTAGCTGGCTTCTACCTGTATTTTTGAAAAGTTTAATGCAAATTCGGGGTGGAGTACACGCGCTCGTGTGAGGGCTCCTCAAAGTCAGCCTAGACAGGCCTTACGGGAGCGGAGAGTCTGCTGCGAGGGACGCTGAACTCAAGACCGGTGCCCACTTCCCATCACGGCCGGCGGTGATGTGTACGATCGGATGTTCGGTGGGGGCGGCCCGGGTGCTTCTTCCCCCTGAACTTCCACAGGTGCCTTCCTCAGACGAAGGGAGCAAAATCCAACACTCCCGCGCCTCAGAACGATGACAAGCGAGCAGCACCCCACTCGGCGGCAGAGGACGGCTCAGAGCCAAGCCCACGTATCCATCCCAGCTCTGCAGAGCCCCCGTGCGTCGCTCGTGGCCACGGCCCTCGGGGTCCCCCTCCCCCACCCCAAGCGAGAACAGCCTCAGGAGTCCCCGCAGGTCACGCTGCCTTTGGTTTACGAAATTGTTTCAGTGCCTGGACCTGATCTCCATCCCAACAAATAATACCAGAGATGGAGTGGCCAAGTTTCCTGACCAGCTCGGATGACCGCTGCCCACGTCCCCCCCTCCCTCTGCACCTGGACCCATCCTGCCAGCCCTTTAGGACCAGTGGCTGTTCCTAAATGGCTAGCTGTATGTGAACAAAATGTCCCTATTTTCATGTCTATATTTAAAATATTGTGAAAATTACGTTGTCTCTGAAAAAGAAAAATAATATTAGGGTGTCCGTATCAGACCCCATTCAAATCCCAGCTACATTCAGCTTAGGCAATGTTTGGGAATCATGGTTCCCATAGCAACGAGCGCTGTATTTTTAGCGAATGCGGCTCCTTCCTTTTCTCCCAACCTCATTGTCTTCACAGTCCACTCACGCAAAGTGATTTTCTGAAGGAGCCTGTATGGAGAGACCCAACACCACCCTCAGAAACAGTCTCTGGGTAGTCCCGTCTCTGCTCGTCGGGTGAAACACTGCTCATCATCTCTTCTGCTGCTAGTTTCATTAAAAATATTTTCTACATAATTAGTTCTCTTTAAAAAAAAAAATTATTCAGTGGAAAGTGAGAGGTGAGTCACCACTTGCACATACGCACCATGGGTTTGCTTAAGAAACCAGAGTTCTCTGGGTCTGGATGTGGTTCGGGGAGAAGGACAATTTTATTTTCTCCCAGAAGCTCTCTCAGCGGTCTGTGAAAACGGCCTCCCGACTTAAGCAAGGGATCTGGTAGGACGACACCACAGCGCCCGTCGGAACTGGCCTGACAGTTTTAATTCTCAGTGACCGAGAGACCAGTATTCCTCCTTGTACTCAGGACAGGGCTGGGCAGCAGAGCCCAAGCTACGCCGAGAAACAGAGAGCAGCACACACCACAGCAGGCGTGAAGCCCCCGCCAGCCCAGCGTCGCCCGCCACACGGTGCCCGGAGGCCCGTCCTCCCCCGCCTTGCCCGGGCAGCGGCTCTGTCCCCGCACGGTGGGCACAGGGCCAGCTGGGAGACCAGCCGCGGCCTCGGAGGACAACACAAGTATTTTCGGATTGGAAACACTTAGCTCATAATTTGGCAAATCCCTTGCACAAAATTAGTATTTTAACTTCAGCCTCTTTCTCTGTTTCCGACAAAAATGTTCCTTTCTGATGCAGGAGCAAGGTGTGTGTTTACCAGGGAAGTGGCCAGAGCCGGAGGGATCGTTCCTCAGGCGCAGCGTGGCACGCTCACGCTCACGCTCACACTCTCTCCAGCACACAGACGTGCCGGCAAGGGGGCGGCACCCGCCCTTACCACTGACCGAGGTCGACGCTCAGTCCCCAAGTTTGCGTAACTCAATGTGGTCGCGCAGCTACTGTGGGAAATCTGGGGCATGAGGTCAAATATCCTGACCCCAAATTGCGCCTGTTTACTATATAAGAGAACAGATCTCCACCGTCAACCGCCAGGACACCTCACAGCAGGCAGGAGGACGAGGGTTGACGCGGCTCTTAATACGTCGGCAGAACTAAGCTTTAGGAAAGAAAGGAGAGGGCGGACGCATCCGACGGCTAGAGCCGCTGGATGGTGAGACGATGGTGGTGATGGCCCATGGCTCCCACGTTTACGGGGCGCCTCCTCTCGTCCCCGCCAGCCGTCCCTGTAACCGCCCAGACAGTGCCCTGCGCAGCCCTGGACTGTCGCCGCCAGACGCACAGACACGCCCCTCGGGCGTCCTGGTGGCTGGGAAGGCCCTCCCACACCCGGTCTAGTGTCCCCCACCACCGTCCTGGCAACTCCGCGGAGTCTGATAACCTGCTGGGGAAGCTAAACACGCTGTCGTCGGGGTCACTCCGGAACATTCTGTGTTTGCCAAAAGAGAACCCAGTTCTCTTGCGAGTGCGAGTGAGCTGCTGAGCTGTGACGAAGTCCCCAGCCCCAGGCAGTGCAGTGGACACATGCGCCCCCCTGCTCAGCCTGGGGGCTGCCCCTCCCTGCACGGCAGACCCCCCACAGGGCTGGCTCTCAAACTGTCTGCAAAACATGCTTATTTGGGGGGAACGGATGGGCCCCATTTCCTTTTCTTCTCTCGAATATTATTTACATCAAGGATCTCGCTCATGGTTTTCAGAGAAGCTTTATCCAGTTCTTGAGTGGTAACGTCCCCGAGGGAGCGGGAAGAACATTGGTTAAACCAGATGACACACCTGTAGTGGAGAACAGTCACAACAAATAAAGAGATGTTTGTGAAGTTTGAGAAAATCTGGATTCCCACAAACCTGACCGTCCACCGTGGAGGACCACTGCCTTCCCAGGATCTGCGCTCCCGATCTAAGAGGCCAGGCTTGATGCCCATTCCTTTGCCCTCAGCGTCTAGCCGCTAGTGGGGGGGCAGGGGGTTGCTGGAGGTGTGTGTGCAGACACAGAAAGAACTCCCAGAGCAGGTGGTCGGCTGGTTCTGCTGCCCCATGCTCAGTGCATCTGCCACGCTGACCAGGACTGAGTTTCAAGCACACCATGTAACGGAGAGGCTCGTGGGCTGGCTCACCGGACAGCGGTGTGTGCATTCCAACACACAAGCTAGGGATGGCCGATGCAGTCATACAAGTGCGGCCCCAAGTCTCCGTGTCCAGAACGTGTTTCAGTGCTCAGCTATCTGCGCCGCACCACGGATTACGTACGTGTGTGCTGTGGCCAACAATGTGTGCTCCCCACCCCCCGTGGTGGCTGGGCTCCCGCAAGACGAGCCGTGACGTCCGAGAGGACTCCCAGGTGGGCTCTGTCCCGAAACACACAGGAGCTATCTTAAGTTTCTGTTTTCAAGGCAAACTCCCATGCAAGTTCATGGAATGCCCAGAGAATCTTCCAGAAGACACGAGAGCTCGCTGCTACAGTTCTCCTCTATCCGCAGGTTTCCAATGCGTCACAAGTGGCACACATGGTCAGTTAAGCCAGTCCCGACATGTGTGGTCAGATGTCTTCCCACGAACCCGTGGCTCAGACCGGAACAGAGAATGGACCTCCAGGTCATGGAGGCCCGGCTTGGTGCAGCCTCCTGTGGGGCCACCAGAGGTGGATGGCGAGGCTGGGACTGGCCCATGGCCCTCGTCCTCCACCAGCTTTTGCAGGGGTGCTCAGTGTTCCCACTGAAATGCCTCTGCCGTCACCCATCTTCCCATACACGCCTGGCCTCAGCCTGGGGATCCGACGATCTGGGGTCCCAACAGGGAACAGGATGAGTCAGTTCCTGCTGAACCCGGTGTAGCCCGAACAGACTTTGAGGGGAATTAAATGTGCCCTCTGGGCTCACAGACCAGGCATTCATTTCCAAAATTTCACGGCATGCCAAATACAGTAGACGTACAAATGAACAGTTTGTATATGTGCTTTCAATGTGAAAATTTCAAGTGTCTTTTTACTCTTAATTTTTAAAAAAGCCCCAGAAACAAAAATAAAGAGATAATTTCATAAATTCATCATCCAGCATGCTTTACACTGTATCCCCTTGTAGCCCCCTCCCCCTCCCAGGTCCACGATTCTGGGGATTCTTTGAAGAGGTCGTGCGCCATGGACCTTCGTGGGACGGTTACAAACACACGCGTGGATGACACTGAGGCTTCCCCGGTCGGACGACGATCCTGAATCTAGTCCGTTAAGTCGAGCTTCCTCCTCCCCACCTCGTGTTTAAGGCACACAGCGTTTCCTGAATGCAAAAGCAGTTTCTCAGATTAAACCTGGCAGCTGCTTCTGTGGAGAAAGGGAATCAATGAGGAATTCTTAAACGCTCTCATCTTGATCCTGGCAACTGGCCTTCAGAAATCGTCTACTCCAGCGGAATACGGAGGGAAAAGCAGAAAGAGAAACACCTGTTTCCCTAAGGAGGATGCGGTAGAAACAGCCCCAGATGATCCGCTGCTGTGTGCCAGCCCCCACGATGACTGTCACGGTGATCGGCCAGCACGGGGTCCCGTGCCGGCTGCGGCCCCGGGGCGTGACGATGCGGCAAGCCAGGCTGCAGGACAGACGATGAGCTGTATTCTCCCCAGCCCCCGGGAAGAAAGATGAAATGAGTGCCTGGCCCCCTCGAGGTGGGGAACAGGGATGGGAGGTCCACGGTGCCACCAGGAAGCCACGCCCAGCTCCCAGCGCCCTCGAGCGAGCAGCACGGTCACCCCGCGGCCATCTCACCCCTTTGCCTCTCCGGCTCTGGCCTCCAAGCTCCCGGGAGCCTCTCCCTCCCACAGCAAGGCTGCCCCTCCTGGTCCTACCGTCCCTCTACGCTCTCGGAGGCAGGACCACCCGCCTGGACGTAGGGCTGCTGTGAACAAATGGTGTAAAGAAATAAGTAACTGATGAAGAAGTAAAACTCTTCCTCTAGTAATTGCTGACGTGAAATATAGTGATTGTTCAGCCTTTAAAAAAATCCAAAAAACAGTGAATTGGGGCTTAAGCACGACAGCTCTCGTCCCGTGTCAGCCTGACTCCAGACAGACTCTTGCTAAAGGCCCTGGACGCCTGCAAGAGAGACTCCCTCCCGCGGTTTACACACCAGCGGCAGGACTGGCCGGGAGCTGTGGTAGTCGCTGCCTTGGCTCGGGTCTGGAGCTTATAGGTTCGCTTCTAGACTTACGGGCAAGTATTTCCTTTGCCCCCCGTGGTAGGGGTCCCGGGAGCAGTCCAGGCTCCGTGCGCGGAAGAACCAGGCTGGCCGAGTGCCCGCCACTCGCGGTCATTCCTCACGTGCCCTTCGTAACGATCTGCTCTTTGTTCCTGGCTGGCTGTTGTCCTTTATGTAAAAAGTAATAAGTAGCTTCTTAATTACTATTGCTTTAAAAAAAAATAGTGGATGCCACAGTTTAAAGCTGTTTCTGAGTGGAAACAAACTATGGTAAGAAAAATCCTTCAAATCGTTAACTTTAGTTTTTCTTCAAGCAGGTCCTCCACGTTTCTGGCTCTTACAGACGGGAATGTGCTGAGTGAGACCCACGGCCCGAGGCTCAGGTTAAGCTTCAGGGTCCTGAGGCTGGGAGGCACTGCGGCCTTGTGGGAGGCACCGGCCACCAAGCACGCAGGCCCCGCGGTTGTAGACGCCAGCCACCCCGGGCGCCTCCTGCCGGAAGACGTGCCACCATGTTCGGAGCCCTCGGTCTGCTATGGTTCCACCCAGACGGCCTTGCAGGAAACATCCGCACGACCTCCTTGGGTTTGAGAAAGCACACCCATGTTCGCAACATGCCACGTTCCTCCACAAGATGCAACAAAACATCCCAATATTTAAACCGTATTGTGATTTTATGCTTTCTAGCAAGGACAACTTCTAATGCCTGTTTAAAATCCAAATTAAAATCCAACCAGAGGAATCGCCGATCCATGATGACAGAGAGAGACTGAATCTTTTTGCAGAGAATGTCCTCTTCCAAGTGTGCCCCGAGCCTATTCAGGAGTCACATAACAATGTTCTGAGGTGAACGCTATGGGGCTGTTCACGGTCCTACATCGTCACATAACCGTGCTCGTTAAAAAGGGATTATATTTTTGCATAGATGTCATACCTCCGCCTTCTAGATGTTCTCATTCCACTGTGGTCTGGTGCACAGCGGAGAACGGTCAAAAAGGGCACAGAGAATACGCGGAAAATGTGTTCTGGAAACAAGCCCCAGAGATCTGGCGCCAGGTGTGTTGATGTAGACAACAGTCCCTCATGGCCGTCTTGCTCGCGGACAGACCAGAAAGCCACGACTCTCCCCACGGAAACGGAAGGGTAATTACATAATGTGATAAAGGTGTCATTATCACTATAGTGACAGTCACTGCACTTTATAAACACAACAAAGTAACACCAGCTACCTCAAATCTGCACATTGTTCTATGTCCAACATACTGCGATAAAAATAAAGAAACAGATCAATAAAACGTACTCTGAGCAGGTAGTTCTGACTTCACAGATTTGGCCCAGTCGTCTAGGCTGAGTTAGAGGAGCATTACATGAGTATCACATGAGTATTACATGAGTATTACGTGAGGGTTACGTTACTATTACGTGAGTGTTACGTATTACGTGAGTATTACAGGAGTATTACGTGAGTATTACTTGAGTCCTTTTTTTTTAAATGAACATAAAAATGCGGCTTTGCTGCCACAGAGAAAGGGCCGCTGGGGGCAGGCGCTGCCCGTTTTCCCTCCACGGAGGAGGACGCTTCTGGACTTAACGGGTTGGGAGAAGCGGCTCGGGGTGGGGGTGGGGGGGCTCTGCTCTAATTTGGTATCAGCTGTGTGCCCACGGCCTGGCCTTCCACACCGACAGGACGGTTTTAATCAACACCGATCTACTAGGTTCTGCTGCACGTTTCTCCCCCATCTCCGGGGCTGCAGACGGTGGCCTTTAGGAATTGTGTTCTAGTAAGTTGTTCTTGTAAGAGCATCCCACAAAAGGGCAGTATTCGGCATTGCTGAGTGATTTTCAGCCCGCACGTTACCAATAAATCAATCCGGCCTCTCATTCTATGGAGGTTCCCTGCGGACCCTGAGCCCGGCCCCTCTCCAGCTCTGCACCAAGCCCAGCGAGCACAGTAAAGACGCCAGTCTGTCAGGGAGCCCTGAGCCCAGTGGGTGAGCATCAGTAAACTAGGAGGGTGGCAGGCTGGGGGGAGGAGCTCCCCCAGGGAGCGAGTCTGGGCCTGGCGCTCGGGGAGGGGAGTATGCATGCGGCCAGAGCTCCTATGTGCCTCCTGCTGTTTACAAACCTTGCTCCCACGTACTCCCTGTACTGGACCAGCTGTTCTTTCTTTACTGTTTATTTAAATTCCATTTCATTAACATAGACACTATCACCAGCTTCAGGGGCAGAACTCCGGTGAGGCCGACCATCTTTCTGTTCCTGAGATAAACCTGCCTGGGTCAAGAGTGATCACCATATTAAAATTAAGAGTATTCATATGTGTGGAATATACACACTTCTTTTTATCATATATCCATAGTTTTCTCACACTGGGCTGTTCTCCATCTGTGATCACGAATAAAACTAACTTGCAATTTTCTTTCCTTATACTGTCCTCGGCCTGTTTTGGTACCAAGAAAAATATGATTCATAATATTGGCCAACTTTTCCTTTCCTTGCACTCTTCGGAAACACCGCCGTTAAGTTCCCTTCCTTCCTTTTCTACCTGTAATGCTCTTCACCTCCGTGTCCCTCTTTCTCTGCCTCTCTTAGTCGAAGAAAACTAGAGGTTCAATTGCTTTTTATTACAGATTTGTTTCCTGGTAACTGGCTTATTTGGTTTCTCAATTTACTCTTCAGCCAATTTTATTTTTGTGTTTGTCCTTTTTATTTACATTTTAAAATTCATTGTCATGAAATTGCTCAGTTTTTCTTATTTTTCTTGGTCAATTTTGATAGACATTTTTCTACTTTCAAGGAATCAGCCATATCTGCTTCCCATTTTGATTTTTTCTTTTATCTTGATCATTTTTCCTCTCCGTTGAGCGCGCTGTAGTCCTTCTTCTAGCTCATTTTGCTCCTGTATTTAACTGATTGACTTTCCATTATCCTTATCATTTTCAAGAAACACATCTATGGATTTTTAAAATTATAAACTAAGTAGCATTTTTAGTTCTCTTCCCGCAAATACTGATATTACTTCATTTAATGTTATTTACTCCAAATATTTTGTGATGTTTGTTGTATCAAGTCATGAATTACAGAGAATATTTCCTTTTGGCATCTGACTGCTTCTCCAGATACGGATGTGTTTGTTCATGTTGTGGTTTCTACTTTAACCACATAATGTTTAAAGCAAGTACTTTCATCATGTTTTTTCTTTAACATTTTGTGGTTAGGTTTTGTAAATGTTTCATGTATGCTTGAAGATGTTTATTCCGCATTTGCTGATACTTAGTTATATTACATTTGTCACTGTGTCTCAAATAATTTATATCTTCATTAAATGTCTTTCGTTTTTGCCTTTTTTTTTTTTTTTGGTCAGCTTGAGTTACCTATTTCTAGAGAAAATTTTATATATATTTTAAGATTTTATTTATTTATTTGAGAGAGAGAGAGCGAGCTAGAGAGAGAGCACAAGTGGAGGGGAGGGTCAGAAGGAGCAGCAGACTCCCAACTGAGCTGGGAGCCCGATGTGGGACTCGATCCTGGAACTCCGGGATCATGACCTTAGCCCAAGGCAGTTGCTTCACCGACTGAGCCACCCAGGCGCCCTGTTTCTGGAAAATATACTAAAGTTTACTATGAATGGACACTTGTCAATTTCTATTCTCTTGCTTGCATGTGAATTTTTGCAATATTGCAAGCTTAATGAAAGGTTGAGTTTTGGATATCTGGCACTGGTATTATTTTACTGTAAGAAATTTCTTACCCAGACGCAAAAGTTTGGGCAGTCATTTCTCTTCAATACTTGGGAGCTCTAATTCGGCCATCTTCTTGCAGCAGCCAGTCGTGCGTCTGAGCCTTGTGCCTGGGAGACTGAATTTCCAGCAGATTGTAGGAGCTTCTGGGGGCCGCAGACGGTCTTGAGTGTGACCAGAGTCTGCTCGGGCGGCAGCTGCAGTTTGTCTGGTGGAGGACGGCGTCTTCGGGGGAGTTGCCGGACACCATTCTCTGGCTGCGGCTTCCTTGTCATTTCTGGGCATATTTTCTTCTGGAATTCCTGCTCCACAAACGTCGGCATCTCACAGTGTCCCCACCTAGATCTCAGTCCCTGGTCTGCGCTTCTCACGTCTCTGTGCTTCTTGGCTACCTTCTGGTCGCTCACTCGGAATTCCCTTCCCAGACGGACTGAGTGTATGCAGTCTGGAGCTAGTCCTGCTTCGTGCACTGTTCTTGAGTCTCAAGGGCTGTATTTTCAAAGTATTTGGTTTCCTCACTTTTCATTAATGTGTTCGGATTCTCACCTTCTTTCCCTCATCATTTGGACGGACAGGTATTACTCTCTTTATTTCCATGTGGCTTTTCCCAGATGTATTTTAAAACCGTCTTGTGCTCCATCAAAAACTGATGATGTACTGTATGGTGACTAACATAATAAAAAAAAAAAAAAAAAACCATCTTGCAGTGAATTGCAAGCCATCTGCGTGAATTCCTCTTCCGGTTGGTAAGTCTGCCTCTTCCCTTCCCTGTCCCGGGGCTCCAGGTGCTTCCTCCTGGGACCCGCATCCAGGCAGGCCCCTCCGCACCGTGGAGGCTGGGAGCTGTTGCCATGAGGACATCGACACTGGGCGTTTGGCTCAGGCCAGGCATCCGTGACTCTGTTGCTTAGGGCAGGTTCTATGTCTTGCTTCTCGGTCTGTTCTCTCCAGGTTTGGGCACCGGGTCTGGTCTGGCCCTTTGGCCATGTCCGTGTTCCCTCCCAGGCCCTGAACTTTTGGCTGAGTCCAACTGCTTGGGGTCTGCGCTCCTGCAGTCCCGTGGCCTCATCCCTCGTAGTTGGTGTGCGGGGGTTTATCTTTCAATGGTTCCTGGAGACGCTTACCCCAATGCACTAGTCCCCACATCCTGATATAGGGCGGGAAACCCGGCTTGTCATCTGGGCGGCCCCCCGCATGCAGGTGATGCTTCGGGTGTAAAGAGACTCCACGCCGGGCACCTGCTGGGGCTCCTAGCTTCTCACGGCACGACCGCATGTCGATGGCTTCCTGGATCCCTGCAGGGACATGCCCACTTCCCAGAGTGACCACACTCAGGAAAGACCCCCCATGTGCTCTTCCCCACAGAGGCTTCTCCCAACTCCATTTACCAGCCAGGGTCACTGATTCCAATATTGCCCAGAACCCCAGTTAACACTGTTACCCTCATCAGGTTTCCAGGGGGCGACAGTGACAGAGTTAACATGAGGCCACGTTCTCAGCTACCAGGGGACATCCTCTACGGGTGGGGGCTCGTCTACACGACCCACATTTCTCTAACACATCCACGTGCATGAGCTTCCGCCCAAGTCAGTTCAAAGACTGATGCACAATGTCACAGCGTCCGAAGCGATGAGGTTAGGTATAATTTATGCCACACTGTTCAGTGTCGAGATGCAATGAAAAAAATAATTATGTCTCCAGTGCTGTGAATGCTGTATATGTCTGCTATGGAAAACAGTCTGGATAGTCCTCAAAAATTAGAACTAGAACTCCCACGTGATCTGGCAATGGCACTTCTGGGTATACATTCAGAGGCAATGAAAACATGATCTCTCGGAGAGATCGCCCCAACCCCCACCCCATTCCCGGCCCCATTGTTCACGGTGGTCAGGACACGGAAACCACCTAAGTGCCCATCAAGGGAGGAAGGGACAGAGCAGATTTTATACACGTACAGGAGATGACTCAGCTGTAAAAAGAAGGAACCCTGCCACCTGTGACAGCACGGGGACCCCTTGAGGCCCTTCCACTGAGTGATATAAGTCAGACACAGGAAGACAAATACAGTCTCACTTACGCATGCAAAGGTCAAAGTCATGCCAGAGGCTGGGGCTCGGGGACCGGGGGGAGTTGTTTAGGGTAAGAACTGGCAGCTAGAGGCAAGTGAGTCCTGGACGCTAACACACAGCACGATTATGGTCAAGACCGCCATCTCGGAACTTCAACATGGCTAAGGGACAGGTCTCCCTTCGCACGAGAGAGATGATGATGACATGACGTGACGGATGGTGGTAAGCACGTGACACATCAGTGTGTCCAATCAGCACACGTACCTTAAACTGACATCATGTGATACGTCAATGTATCTCATTAAAAATGAATCAGTGTTTTTGTTTGCGAAGTGCTGTACAAGTTCATAAGAACTGAACGTTGAAGTATTTTTCAGGCTGTAGTAAACTCCATGCCCATGACAGTTGCCATCTCACCTATTTCCAAGGGTCAAGTTCAGGGGCATTAAGGACATTCATGCTATCGTGAGGCCATCGCAACCATCGTTTCCAGAACTTTCCATCTCCCCACACTGAGCCTCTGTCCACATTAGCCACTCACCCAACCGCTCCCCAGCCCGCGGCGCGCACCACCTACTCCCGTCTCCGAGGACGTGCCTCCTCCTGGGACTCCTGTGAGTGGGGCCACACGGGGCGTGTCTTTTCATACCTGGCTTCCGTCCACTGGCATGGGGTCCACAAGGTCCATCCATGCTGCGGCATGTGTCAGAATGTCCTTCCTTGTCGAGGCGGGTTATATCCTCTCACGTGGATACAAAACACAGAATACTTTAATTTTCATTACTTCCCTTGGAAACCACAAGCATCCTTTATCCCAAACTGTCTGTACGCTCTCTCACATGCTCCAGCTGACGGAGAACGAGGTAAGTGGCTATTGAGGCCCCACACTCTAGCACGTACTCAATACGTATGTTTTAGTGAAACCTATTGTGTCCTTTAAAACAGGAATTAGAAAGCAGACCAAGGAACTGGCATCCCTCGGCTTTAACACACTGCTTACCTCCAGCAGACAAACGCCTACGAAGAGCTAAGTGCCTGGAAGTCTCTACATTTGGTCAAAAGAGGGAAGTATTTACAGGCTGCTGTGTTTCCTCTCAGGGGCTTGAGGGCCCCCGCCACCCTCTCGGACACAGACACTGTCCGGTCCACCACCTTAAGAAAACGGTTAAACAGGAAACACTCAGCCCACTCAGCTACTTGAATTGTCTGGCTATTATGTTCCTCGAATTTGATTGAATCACGATGTTTACAGTAAGAGCCGGTCTATTTCCAAACACTTCTTGATCATTTCAGGCGAGTCTGAGCACCTGATGGTCCCGCCTTCCTGCCGTTCCGCTCTGGGGATGCTCGCCCACAGGCAGGTCTCATCTCTACAGAGCTTAGTTTAGGATTAATGATCATTTCTTTGACAACCAGAAGTAGTTCCAGCGACGTGGCTACTTGCTCCGGCCGCCAGCCCCGCCAGCCGCCCCAGTCCTCCCTGCCCGTGTTCCAGCCACCAGGGTTCCCCGCCCACGCTGCCAATAAAGCACCGTGCCGGGCTGTTAGCCTGAGCGGCGATGTCCACGAGAGATGCACTGGGAGAAGCGGGTGCCAGC
Organism: Martes martes; assembly: GCF_963455335.1. Classification (NCBI taxonomy): domain Eukaryota; kingdom Metazoa; phylum Chordata; class Mammalia; order Carnivora; family Mustelidae; genus Martes; species Martes martes. The sequence goes on along the minus strand of NC_137889.1, from coordinate 1,501,021 downwards.
CTTAGCCGCCTGAAATCATGTCAGCCAGCTCAGAGTTGGCACGTGGAGACTGTTTCAGAGCCTGGACCCTGCCGTGCCCCAGGCTGGAGGGGCCATGAATGGTCTGCTGTCAGGTGGTGCCGTGCTGATGGCAAGCGCACAGGCACAGGGGTGGCGGAAAACACAGATCCACCCTCCCCGTCCCTGCCTGGGTGGTCCCTGGGGATGCACATCTCCGGGACCCCCGCACCATCCCCACCCAGGAGCTCTGTCTCATGTACGGACACGCTGGGGAGAGCAATGATGGAATCAGTCCGAGGGAGCTTACGAGCTCCACATGCCTGTTCACACTGAAACGTGAAACTCCGCTGCTCCAACTCAACCACAGAGGCTAACCCAGCGACCCGCCAGCGCTGCCTCAGCTGCTGGCAGTTACTGGTTCGTCCCCTGTTCTAGGAACAAACCCCCCGAAAGACAGACTGAATCTCCATTGTTGGGGTCGCCCAGACATCTCACCTCCTGTGTCTCAAACTATCGCAAGGAGCGTCATGTGCTCCGACGAGCTGCGATGTCACTGCAGTGGCCCACCCCCGGGCGCACAGACCTTCACAGACACAAGGCAACTCCAGGCTGTCCTGAGAGGACCGGCTCGCCCTCTGCAGGCAGGGCCCACGGCCGCTCACGCCCGTCAGCACACACACACGTAAGCCTTCCCTGAAGTCGGGGCAAAGACCTTGTATCCTTCCAGCTTCTCCGTGACTGTACTACTCCATATCAGAACACGCTCTCCAAATTTCTCATCTTAATAAAATATCTAACAGTACACTTAGCTGGCATTGCCAGGGAATGAGATGGTCCTCAAAAGGGGCCTTAGCATACGAATAAAGCAAATACTTTGAATCAAGGAGTCAAAAAGTGCCCAATTCAGAACCTCTGAGTCTATAGCAAGTCCTCAAAAGCAGAGAATGAGAAAATAAAGGAACATTCTTCTCCATAGTCGGAAGCCGGCTAATAAATCCAGAAAACATGGTTCAGTTAGAAAATCACCGTTTTCCAAAGCCAGAGTCCTAGCTGCAGCTGGCAAGGAGCCATGTGGATGCGGAGCAGTGGGAGAGCCACGTGGGGTCAGCTGTTGCCCCCAACAGGACTCGCTGCCGATGGGGGCCCACCTCACAGCGAGAGCCCAGGCACTCGGAGAAAATCCACCGTCACCCAGGGCGAAACCACCTGCTGTTCATGCCTCACGGCGCACCTGTCAGGAAGGACGTGGTCCCTCCAAGAAGTGTTCTTGCCGAGCGCTTTAACCTGGATCTACTCCGGACATGGTCTCTGCATTTGGGGGCCTCTCCTGGCCCCGGGGCCTTCCCTTCCCAGGACAACAATTTTCACCATTTTCATACAAATCCCTTGAATGCTGTGGGTCTGTTCCCCTGCTCCCGCTGTTGCTGGGAGACACTGAGCGCTGCCCACTGTCCGCCCTGCTGCCCTGTCCTCTCTGCCCTGCGTGTGGGCACGGTGGCCCTGCAGGCGCGCACCTGCCCGTGGACCTTTCCGCCTCCCTACCAGCCCCATGGTGGACCCCATAAGCCTTCTTCATGCTTTGCAGCCGTGGGCCCTTCCCCTGGTCCTCCTCAGGCGACCCCACCCTGCAAACTGACAAGCTACCTCCTCCAGGAGGCCTCCGCCTTCAGGACTCTGGGCGGACAGCCCTCTCAATGGGCCCGGGCAGCGCGCGCGTCCTAGGAGGGCAGCTCCTGCCACCGCTGGCTGCTGGTGTCCTTTGGGGCTGCGCCAAACTAGAACCGCGTGCGGTGGGGACCCTGCGCAGGACGAGCCCCTGCCCGGCAGCTGGAGGGTCACGGGTCGGGGTGTGCAGGGGGGAGCCTGCCACCGGCCACCTCCGGAGTGTGCCGCTCTGCTCCGGCCTGCTGGCGGGCCGCGCTGTCCCCCGATGGAACAGCCCAGCACGGCGACTCACGCGCGGGACCAGCTCATGGCGCATCCCAGCAGCTCATCCCACGCTGTCCCTTAGCTGACTTCTGGACCATCCCATTAGCTTTTGATCCCTTAGCATTTTTAGTATTTGAACTGTTTATTTAGTCTTTCCCCGACGGACAATAGAACCCAATACCCACCCCTCACCCCCCAGTTCTGGCCATTTACAGCTTTCCCCAGTTCCTGGAAACCTAATGAACACTTACTGTATACCCGCAACGTGTGGGCGCCGCAGCCAACTCCTGCCACATCGGCAGCCACAGGTGAGTCAGGCCTGCGGGGCTCCCCTCACACCTGCACACTCCCCTCCACCACCCACCCCTTCCTTCCCAAAGACAGCCGTTTTCAAACACTGCTCTGCCTTCATGGAATCAAGAAGAAACCAAGATACAGACTCGTGTTACATCTCTGAAGACAGAAACGGGATGTCCCTGGAGTTATCTGATCCATGCTCCCTCACAGCCGTCTCCGCTCTTCCCAAACCCTCACGAGCTATGCTGTGACGTCGGGCTGCGGAGGCCTGCATGCAGCGGGGGCCCACGCGCCGGAACAGAACTCTTGCCGGAACCCACGTCCTTCCCGTTTTGAAAAACAGAACGGGCTCTCCCACCGCAGGTCCCCTGGCTTGTTTTCGACTTCCTAGAACTTCTCAAGAATGACGCCAGTGCCTTAGGGATCACGCAGGTGCCATCACATCCCTGGGACGGGGGCATCGGGGACTGAAATTTAAACTGCTTTGGTGCAGTTAAGTTCTCGCCTGTCTCAGACTTCATTTCTCTCCACAAACACATGTTCTTCCCTTTTGCTGGAAGATCCCTCTTCCGGACAGAGGGGGGGTCCGGAGACCCGAGCCGAGTGCCTTCCCTTGGCCTCCTCAAGAGCAGCAGACCCGAGCCGCTCTGTCCTCTCGTGCCTGCTTTCACCCCGTCCGCCGAGGGTCCCGGCCGGAGCCTCATCCCGGCGTGCCGCCAGGGGTCCAGCCTTTCTGGTCTCGGGATCAGGGTGCGGGTGGGACTGCCCAATGCTCCCCTCCAGGAAAGACGCAGAAGGGTCTGTCTGGGACACGGGTCACAGGTGCTGATATCGGGCCTGGTGGTCTCGGCAGAGCTTGCATGTGGGGGGGGGGGGGCAGCAGGCCGAATGAGGGCTGTGGCTACAGGACCTCGTGTGTCAGTGCAAATACCCCCACTGTCTCTGCCCGCGACTCTGCCCTTGAACCCGGGGAGAAGTAACAAGAGACATGTCCCATCACACCTTGATGGGGGGCGGCTGGGGAATGACCTCAGTCAGGAGCCCAGCGTGGCTCTAGAGCACAGGGCCTCCACCCGCAGCTGGGGTCACCCGCGCCCACCCTGGGGGCAGAGGCCTCCCCCTCTAGCCTCAGCAGATGCTGACGGGCTGCGGGAAGACCCACGACCTGGCTGCTGGAACTGCAGGAAGCCTGCTGCCTAGAGACGGCACATCTCTCCTTCCTGGGGACCTGGAGACATTAGGGACCCCCATCAGACCTCAGCTCTGCCACCTGTAAAACGAGGGGAGGCTCCTCCTCACCCTGCCAGGTGCTCTGAGGACCAGGTGGAGTAAGGGATGCAGCCTCACCTGCACACAGAGGCACACAAAGGGGACCAGGGGGTGTCGGCCATGATAACTGCTCATATCTCCACAGGCCTCGTTAATACATACTAAATATGTATGTTTCTTTCTTGGTCACCGTGAATTCCAAGTGGGGCTTTTTGCAACCTTTAGTCTCCTGGGTCTATGGAAATACAATTTTCATCATCTCCTCCAGTGGAATACTGTGGCATCAAAGTAAGAGAGAATCTCGCATAAAACTGGTTCTCCCTTTGCAAGCTTTGTTGTCCCAGGTATGAATCCCGTGTGGACCGCTCAGTTGTCCTCATCCTGGGAGTCTTAGAATTTGATGTTGGCTGATGAACTGCCGTCAAAACCAGACTCAAAACACAGCTGGCAGATGCTAACGCATGCATGCCGCATACGCATATTTTTGTTTAAAAAGTGCTGGATGAAAAAACTCAGGGACGAGCGAACGGAGGATGCGTCCTCAGAGCATCACGGACCTTGTCGCGCGGCGCGGACGAGCGGCGCTCCACGGCGGAGCGGTCATCCCGGGGAAATGAACCAGGTCCCCCGTCCACACACCGCAACAGGCAAACGTCTGAGGCGTGTCCCGGCCATCCCATCACCTTCTACTTGTCGGCGTTGGGAGGAGGTAAATTCTCTCTGAAAGCTCTTGAGCAGGAGACACCTCAGCCTCCAAGCGTGCGGGGCTTCAATGGGGGCAGATGCGGGCAGGGCCCCCTGTTAGCCAGACGGGCAAGGAACCAGCGCAGGGAGTGCGTGGCATTTGGGAAACACTGAGGGACAGAAAGGCTGTTTGGGAAGGAAAGGACGTTTGGGCAGGAAGGACGGCAGCTGGAATGACAGAAGCAGCCCAGAAAGTGTGGGGTTTGGGTCTGAGGTGAAGGTAACTCACTAAACATAGAACAAAATCCCTTTTGTATATTCAGGATACACTGCAGATGTCTTCAGTGGTTTTGAATAGGAAAGTGATTTGCACGAAGCTGCAGTTCAGGAAATTTTGCACAGGATGAACGGCGGGGGGGGGGGGCGGATTCAAAGTGGGGAGAAAATCTGGGAGGCCAGTCCAGGGAGGGAGCAGAGATGATCTGGAAAAGGCTAACAGAAATGGATCACTTTTCACATTCATTTACCTGAAATACCATGAAAGGAGACTTAACTCCTTAGGTTTGGGGTCTTATGTGGAGAAGGAAGTCAACATGACCATCCGTCCGGCTACGGGACTAGAAAAATAATAACTTCCGGGGCGCCTGGGTGGCTCAGTGGGTTAAAGCTGCTGCCTTCAGCTCGGGTCATGATCCCAGAGTCCTGGGATCGAGCCCCGCATTGGGCTCTCTGCTCAGCGGGGAGCCTGCTTCCCCCTCTCTCTGCCTGCCTCTCTGCCTACTTGTGATCTCTCTGTCAAATAAATAAATAAAAATCTTAAAAAAAAAAAGAAAAAAAGAAAAATAATCACTTCCCTAAAACACACCAGAATTAAATCCATTCACTGGAGTTTTTTCAATGATCTGAGAATGTTCTAGGAAGTAACAGTTCTCAGGTTTCAGAACATTTAAAGGGAAGTGACTGGACTTTTTCAGACCACGGAACTTAACGAATGACTTAGCCCTACACGCTGGGTATCGGTTTCTTCAGTGGTGTTCAGTGGTGGAGACACTGCACAATAATTCTTCCTGGCCAAGCAAGATGGAGATTTCTGCCAACGCGTTCCAAGCGGAATGCGGTGCCCGTGATCGGCGGAGTGGAAGTCTGCGCGTTCCTGAGAACGAGGCCATCGTGTTCTTGAGGGCATCTGACTCTGCACTGCCTGCACCTGGAGGTCACCTGAAAACGCAGACCCTCCCGCGACACGGTGCTCTCTGTCATGCCATTCTGCACTTCAGGACGAGGAGTGGGAGTGGGAGCTGCGTTCTGAACATGGAATATTTCGTGAGACCAAAGGGCGCAGGGGTCCTGCCAGGGGCCGTAAGCCTCCGCGCTCTTGCCGGGCGCTCTCCCTCAGGGGCGCTCACTGCGTCCGCGTGGGCAATTCTCTGAGGTCATTCCAGGGCCCTCAGGGGTCTGTTCAAAGGCCTCCCTGGGCCCCTCTGCATGGACGCTTGCCAGCAGGAGGCTGCCCCGGTGCGGGAAGGGAGGGGAGCTCGCCCGCCAACACCATCCCTGCTCTGTACCTCCTGCCCGCTCTCCTCCCGGCTCCCTCTCCCTGCCTTCCCTCCTTCCCTCCGTCTCCATGCATTTCCACCTGTGGTTGATCTACTGCACTGACCCGGGCAGGGGACCACGTACTCAGCCTTCACAGCAGAAGGACAGAAGGACTGGAGTGAGAGACAGGTTTTGCTTCTACTCTTCGGGCCGCGGAGACCTGTACCAGCACAGAGGCCACGAGACGGCTTGCGTCAGCCTGCGGCAGGAACGACCGAGCAAGGTCTTCAGGGAGTGTGCACCGAGCAGACGGCAGGTGTGAAACGAGCACGTCTCTCCCCTCCTCCCATGGGTTTCCTCAGCCGAGTGCAGGGGCGTGACCTGCGGTGCGGACAAGACCCTCCGTGGCGTAGACCTCGCGCGTGTCTTCAGCAGAAGCCCCAACATCTGCAGCCCCTGGGGTCCCACTGTGTCAGAGCCGGGGGCGCTCCAACCAAGGAACCCAGCACTTGGTAAAGCACGTGTACAGCTCAACGAGCATTCACACCAACAGGTCCTACAAGAGGTGCATTTCCCTTCACACTTCGCAACAAACAGCTGAGGACAGACAGGTGAGCAGGAAGCCCAGCCGCCCACTTGCAGAACCAAACCCGACCGCAGAGATGCGCGTCGTATGCGGATGTCGTCGGCCCAGGAGGCTGCCCAGTGTCTGACTCCTCTTTCCTCAGTAAGTGCCTGACAGACGCTCGACTCACTATGCGCTGTTTGTCTCTCCATCCACCTTTCCCCAGCAGGGCCGGCAGGTGGAGACCAGGATTTTGGCCACGGGAGGAGCACTCGATGTTGCTGGAGCTCCAGCTCCGCATCCACAAAACACCAGCGACAGATCCGACTCTGCAGCCTCAGGGGAGGACCACGGTTACGAGAGTGAACCGCGCCCCGTGGACGTGAGCCACGGTGTGCTCTCCGCGCCCTGTAGCCTCCTGGAACCTCATAGACGCAGACGGGTGCACGGAGCATGGACTTCCGACGCTCCACTCATCACCGGAAATCGGTCTCCACGGAGGTCACGAAGAGAGGCTAGGAAGTGTCGTGTTGGTCCAGTGAGTAAGCGCCATGCAGGAGCTCGCGGGGGAGAGTGAAATACCCTGAGAAGAGTGAGCAGTCCCTCTGGCTTCTGTTCTGCACAGTCCATCCTATCTCGACCCCAACAGAAACATCTGGAACACTTCTGGAGATGTTCCTACTTTGTACCTCCCCCACCCTGGCAGGACAGCCGTGTCAGTCACTGGAAGGTCACCGGAATCCCATCCACACTCTTGCCCTTATGGCCGCCTCATCTTCCCAACCCAAGCCTGTTCCTCCGAGCTGTGTCTCCACAGATAGCTCTCTCCAGCCCTGGACATTTGAGTCTCCTTCTCTGACCGGCGCTGATGGACTTCAAAGAGCTTTTTGAGAACATGTTTCCCAGCGAGAGGGTATGACACCAGGTTCTCCTTTCATAGGGTCCACACTTAGCTAAGCCTTCTGATCACGGGCTTCACATCACAGCACCCTCTTGGTCGGTGTTTTGGGGATGGCTTCTTGCCACTTAAGGTTCTTGTTGGACAGCATGTGACAAATGAGAACTCCTCATTAGTAAGTACGTATGCGGTTGCTGCGCCGCATCTGTGGCTGTGGCCCTCCACGGGGCCCTCCGGACGCGCTCACGTGCCCTCGCCAGAGTCGCACGCGGTCCGGTCTTGTCACAGTGCTAGACCAGACTCCGGCGCTGGAGACACTGGGGCGCCTTCCTAAGTCCGGAGGTTTATAAAACACAGTGAATCCAATCACTGACGACCAAGGATTTGAGCCCCTGTGGTATCATTTCTCCACCCAGAGAAGGGCCTTGAAACATTTCCTATTTCCTGACTTTAAGACAATATTTTTTCTGTGATAGACATTTTTTTCCCATTTCTATTATAACTGCACTTAACAGATTTAGTGGGAAATAGCCAACAGCACTTTTGAGAATCTAAACAAAATATTCATAGTGATTTTTGCTGGTCCTTAAATTTTTTTGAGTCTTCCTGGAAAAATCTTGTTTCCATGTTTTTTTCAGCAATAAAACGACATTTCCCTTCCTCTGATAGGTTAGATTCATTTATAGCACAATGAATAGTCATTCCTGCCTACATCTCTCTTCCCTACACCCCTCCATTCACCCGTTCTGCTTTCCTCATGGTTCTTACTCGCACTCTCATTGAGAAATGCTATTAATGAGCGGGTGACAGCAGGGGTACTGAGTGAGGCAAAGGACAAGACAGAGACGATGCACCATTAGTCTGATGAAGCCACGGTCCAGGGCAGAAGACAGAGGGGTGAACGGAGCACAACGTCATGGACGCTTAAACCGAGATTTGCAAGAACATCGGGGGCCGAGGAAAGAAGGAACCCACGGTGCAGGGAGGCCACGGACATTCCCAGAACGGCAGGTTTGAGTTGGAATGTCCCCAGTTGGGGAGAGGGAATGCAGGGGGTGGACACAGCATCAAGTCCCATGTGCTTGGGACACGTGTACCGCGCAGAGGGGCTTGTGACGCAGGAAGGATGGACTAGAGCCTTAAACTTAGGGACTTTTCCCCCGGGGGCCCGGGGACAGTACCAAGGACTCCACAGTTCTAGGCGCGAACTCGCTCGGTCTTCACAAAGAGCACTTATCATAAGCCCACATTTCCCAGACCGGGTCACCAAAGCAGAGAGAGGCAGAGGGACTGACCTGGCAGGTCATGGCCGCCCAGAGACTGTCCAGGATGTGCGAGGCCAACCTAGACCCTCCCCTCTACGTGTCGGGGAGCAGCCTGGGGGCTGCGGAATTCACAGGATATGATGAACACACCGGCAATGCGACAGACAGAGCTGGGACACGGGAGAGGTTCCCAGAACCCTCTGGAACACCCACATCTACCACAGACAGAAGAGGAAGAGCGAGCCTCGGAAGGAGGGTTAAGAGAGACAGCGGTGGATGTGGCCTGAAGAGGAATGCGGTATGAGGCCGGGGCAGCAGAGCGGGGAGGGAAGGCTCAGGAGGAGGCAGGGCAGGGGTTGGAAGTGGGCACAGCTGAGGGAGAGCACGCAGGGAGCCCCAGACACCCCGAGGGCTGTGCGCAGGAACAGAGCAAGCAGCTCCACGGAGGGGATGACAGCCTGCCGGGACGCGGGCCCTCGATGCACCTCCGGCAAGCCCAGGCCCCCACGCGCGGTCTGCTGGTCTCCTAGCGCAGGACCAGATGCAGCCCTGACTAGACGCAGGTAGCAGGGACACGGCCGCGCACACAGCACGTCGCCGGTCCCACGGGACAGTAAGGACCAGCAGGGGCATGAACACATCTAAGGTTAAGAGGCAGAGTCCATTGGGAAGGATTACGTTGAAGCCCGGGACTTTGTACTCAGCTTTCTGTAAAACTCAAGCTCTGGGAAGCTGGTGGAAATAATTCCAGAAGCCACTTAAATGAAAGCAGAAGCAGGTTCGTGAGCTCGGAGGATGCGCGCCGTGGGCGTGGCTGGAGGGGAGCCGAGGCTGGAAGCAGGAGCTGCAGGCAGAGGCGTGGCTGCACCCGCCAGGCCCGTGAGGACAGGCCAGGCGTCTGGCACACCGGCCGCCTTGTCTGGTCCTTCGAGGCTCGCGGAGGGAAAGAGCGCGGCTGGAGAGAGAGTCAGCAAGTGTGGGCTGCCAGGCTCCCCCAGCCGTACACGGCCTTCGGCGCCATAAGGGTCACTGACTCCTTTTTCTGAGGTTATCGGTGGAGAGCTGTGTTTATCAGCACTGAAGTTCCCTGCCCTCGAAACCACTGAAACGCGATGGGGTTTTGGTGACCCCTGTCTCTGCTCTCTGAAACCTGTGATGGGACAGACTTCAGCGACTGTGCAGGGTGTCGTGCCGGGTTAAGGTACATGATGAGCCCTGACTTTCCAGCTGAGCAGCGGAAATGAATGACTGCGGCAGAGCAATTAGCGTGGACACTTTCTCCCGGGAGGCGCTGGGTGGCGACCTCAGTGGACGTCGGTGTTTTGCATAGCTCGGGTCACACCTGGCAGGCCTCTGCCACGCTGAAACCGGGCAAAGAAAAGCTTACATCAGCCGCAGAGTCAGATTACCCCGAAATACCACTGAATTATACAACACGGTAACTACTCAAATAGCTTGAAAATACTTATTTCTACGTCTCCGCTCGCGCCAACTGTTCCTTCCAGGATAACACTACTTAGGACGAGAAGTAAGGAACCGTAGAAGGTGCACAGGGAGGCTCACAAGGGGCGAAGGCATCTTGGGGACCCCTAGATAAAAATCAGGGGGCTGCAAATGAGGAGCTCAGCCTGTGCTCCTGGAGGCGGGGCCTGATGCAGGTGGCCTGCGGCGGTCAGCACAGACACTGCGTGTGAAACACGGTGTGTGCTGTGACCTCTCCTTAGGACGTTTAAAAGGGCGGCTGAGCTCACCGCAAGATGAGAGCTGGCCTGACTCCGGAGTCCCAGAACCCTTGTCACTGAGCCCGTCGGGGGACGCTCTGCAGAGAAGTGCCCGCCGGAAGACGTCCTTCAGCTGCCTGTCAATCCCAGAACACCAAAGGAAGTCATTTCTACAGAAATTGCTGAAAGGGGGCCAAAAAGCAAGACGGTGCGCCTAAGTAAACACTTGAAGGGATGAAAGCTGATGAACGTTTAAAACACACTGTTTGCTTAGCTCTGATCTCTCTCCCCAAGGGATGGCCAGATGCCGGCACCCCACCCTCGGGTGCACCCTCCTCGCCACTCCCCTGCACATCCAGAGATCCTGGCATGCCCCAAGGCAAGCACGGTTCTGACAAACCCTCACTGAGGGGCACGGAGGGAGGCTCGCAGTCTGAGTCCCAGTCAGAGCTCCCGGGGAAAGCGCCCCGTGTGGCTCACAGAGAAGACAGACATCTTCGCTGGCCATAGTCTACACGCTGGGGGACAGGCTTGAGGGAGGGAAGGTTCCTACACACCTTACTCGTGCCTCTCTCTTCCTGAACAGGCACCTGGGGGTTTCTGGAATGGAACTTTATTCTGGCGCTCAGGATAATGACCCTTGAGACGGGACACAAGCTCCATCCAGCATGAGGGGATGGCTGGCGTTCCAGAGGTAGACTGAGTTCTGGAAGGGAGGCCATGCGGCTCCCTTCTTCATATGTGGATTCCGTTTTCAGAGCACCAGCTGATGCTTCACCAACAGACACGAATAGAACGTCATCTTCAGCATGCCCGCAGACCCCACAGGCCCAACATGTTGTCAGCATCGGCGCAGAGAACGAGGGCTGCGGCTCTCTGAGCCCGTAAGATCTCCGCATCGAGTGGCAGAGCCGGTCTTCTGGCCACCACAGCGACACGGCCACGGTGAGCAGAGGGATGGCCTCTGCGTTAGGGCCTGCCACGAGCTTGCCAGCACACCCCGGGTCTGATCTCACCGGAAAGTGAGGTCGCACGGAAGCAGACAACCTAATGCCGAACGTCTTTGCGTGCCCGAGATGCACTCTCAAACTCGGAAATGAGAAACGTCGGCTCCTCCACACACTGGTTTAAGACTTCAAATTGCTGCGAGGGTGAGACTGTACACAACTGTGTGTGGTGACGTCCCCATTGCACCAGAAAGCCACATCCTCACCACCTGCGAGCTCCCTAATCTGTCACCGCCCAATGAGGATCCATGAGCCAACAAGAGCCACCAATGCCCACATTCTCTGGTCCCCCAGACCAGTGGGGAACCGACAGGGACATCATATTCCCGGAACACGGAGGGAAGCTCGGGCACGGGGCTTGCTTCTCGCCAGAAGAGGTCGTGGCTACGTTCCCAAGGGCGAGTGGACCGCATCGGGAGCTCTTTGCAGGGAAGGGAACATCCTGACCACCACAGGGGGCGTCCACTTTGAAAATGGCACGAAGGGAAATGGAAACTGTGCCGTACGGGAGAAGCAGAGTCCGTAAGAGCACGAGGACCCCGGATGAGAGCCTCACCTGGTGGCTCCGGAAGAAAAGGGCGAACTAGAGAACTGGCCGGACAAGAACCCAGAGCTGCCGCCCTCGGCGGGGGGGGGGGGGGGGGGGGGGGGATATGACTTCCTCCCCAGGGACAGGTGGCTACACCGGAGATTGGATTGTCATGATGGCCGTCCAGTGGGTGAACAAGGGCAGGACAGCCTTTCCCCCAACACAGAACTATCAGGCCCAACACATTAGTGGAAACATTGTTGCGAAGCCCAAAGTAGAGCAGTCAGCGAGCTCGGCAGACGCTGCTCAGTGACAGAGGCACCATGAGAGTCTGCGCAGCCCAATGCCTCCCTGAAGCCATTGTTCCACATCCGTAGTAAGACCGATCTGTCTGCATTTGGGGAAAAGAGCTGTGCAAAAAGAGCCTCGTCTAACAAACATGCAAGGCCCATTCCGACGCATGTGTCTGTCCCCTTGAGTCAGGTCATCTCAGGGATGCCCAGGGGAGCCCAAATGTGCTCGTGCACTGTGCTGCAGGACACGGCTGGGTCACTACGGAGCCCATGGCCAGCGCAGCTGCTTGCCTGGGAAGGGCTGACCACATCCCCTGCTGCATCCGCACAGGTGCCAAGAGAACCCCCGTTCACTAGGTGGCCCGTGTGACTCCCAACCGGTATCCGCACAAGATCACGATTAAAACGCAAACTTAACATGAAAATGACCTGTCAGCTTTAGGCACTCTCGACAGGACTACCTGCTTTCACTCCATCGCACCTCTAGATGCAGATGGATAATGATGCTCAAGAGAAGGGCCAGGCAGGGATGTGGTCAGCGGGGAAAGTCTGGGTCCCCGCTCCAAGCCAGCAGGTGCGCTGAGTGCTGCGAGCCGGCCGGAGGCGGCAAAACCCTCCTCCCGAAGACACAGGCAAAGAGCAGCCCCCACAGACCCGTGTCCGACAGAGGACAGCAGGATTTGACTCCTCGGCCCCCGGGAGATCACCCAGTCAATGAGCCAGGTGTCCCACCACCGGCAGGACTTCCTAGCCTGGGGTCAGGAGCCTTCTTTTCCAGGCCCTTCCACAGTTCCGGTTCCAGGCTTCTCCTTGAACACTCAGAGGCCCCAGTGAGATGACAGGCATCGCTCTTCATCCTCTCAGACCTGCCAGGGTTTTTTCCCTGGGAGGATTCAGAGCATCGGAGCAAGTACCCACTTGTACAAGTACCCGCAGCTGTGCTGGCCCTTCTCAGGTCCTTCAAGGTGGACGCCTGACTGTGAGGAGGGATGGGCGGACGGGAAGAGCCAGTAATGCAGCAACTCCCTCCCCTCGATGAAATTACATCATTTCCAATACGCCCTCCCCTCGATGAAATTACGTCATTTCCAATACTCCCTCCCCTCGATGAAATTACGTCATTTCCAAACACGATCAACTGGCTTATGAAGGGTCTTCATTTAAGTCTAGAGAAAGAAATTCTCAAACTAATGTGAGCTCCTAAAATAACGGAGTACAAGGAAGGCTAGACACACACAGCAGACCCCCTCCCCCAGATGCCACTTCTAAATTCATCACCCTCCCTCCTACATAGCTTCTCGCTGGACCTTGGGATGGCCCCAGATCTGCGAGACTCGGTGTACGCTGTGTGCTGGACAAGTTCCGGCCACTAGAAACAGCAGGTCAAGAGCGGCAGGGTCACTCCTGTCCTCATCGCCCTTCCGTCTCCATGGCATTGGGATTCGCTCCGTACCTTCAACTGTATCCCCCCTGGGATTCTAGATGAGACACACATCTCTGCTCGTGGACACACTGCCCCTCCCTCTAGACACCTGCTACCCCCGCGCCAATCCGCAGAGGACGCCGCGCCTCAACTCTTTCTCAGGCGACTCCTTCCCTCTATGCTCAGAACCGTCAATGTGGTCCCACAACCCAGGTTTGAAACTCAGGGCCCAAGCCTTGGGTTCACAGCCCTGGATACATGGGTCCCATGGATGCTTCTGAGTTCAATCCTGCACAATCAGGTCCCCTGGATACTTCCAAGTTCAGTCCCGGACAACCAGGTCCCATGGACGTGTCTGAGTTCATCTCTCCTAGTTTCCCAACATGAACATTCGGATGTAGCCGATGGAAATTCTCTTTGTCCTCAGATGTCCCTGCCCTAAAGGTTCTTCCTACTCTTGGAATGTCTCCTTTTTTTTTTTTATCCTGATTACGTTTAATCCAACTCATATCTCCAGGTCTAGGTTATATGGATCTGTGGGTGCTGCCCCAAATAACCCCGGTATGCAGTAACTGACGCCCTTGGGGCCCTCACAGACGTTCCCTGCCCATCCACCCACCTTGGATCCTGCCATGTAGTTGCACTTAGATCTGTCCCCCAGGTCGTGGCCGCATTGGCCATATATGAGGGCAGGGGTGCTGTCCTGGATCTCTGTCTCCCACGTAGAACAGCACATTACACTTCTGATGGGCTCCGTCTGTGGCTGATAGCTTCGGATAACAGGTTTATAAAAGGGGTTAGGGCTTAACCCTGCCTCTTCTCTTCCGAAGCAGAGCCCCTGGCTCAGTGATCCCGATCTCCACATCCAGACAAGAGCCCTGGGACGCAGAGGCTGGTCACTGAGAGGAGGTGAAGAGGCAGGCGAGAACACAATTACAGGGCGGAGACCCGGCTCTCACGGCCGGCAAGGGGCCGAGTGGGTCCCGACGCCCATGCAGACAGAGTTCACACAAGTAATAATTTTGTAATTGCCATGCAGGAGGCACAGATCCCAGAACAAGCGGCGGGGTCAGAGGTCAGCCCACAAATAACTGTGAACTGACGCTTCAAGTTCACAGCCAGCTGCCTCTCTGTGAGCCGCCACAGGAAGAGAAGTGTTTGTCCAGCGAAAGCGTAAGAACAAAGAAAAACACAATCATTCCAATAAATGGATAAAGAGAGATCAGGTACAGAAGTCTGGTCAAGGAGACGAGACACGGTCACACCACACCAGGATGGAGCGTCTTGTGCACCGACTGCGGGGGCTGGGTGAGACGCTCCCGTCTGGATTCGGCCAACAGTGCTGCTTACAGCAGAGATCATTCCAGATTACATCGGCTTACGGCTCCAGAGCCCACTTATTGATCTTGGACTAGCTTTTCTTTTAAGCTGCACAGTCCACAAAGGCCGCCCCGAGCCCATCCATGGGTAGAAGGGGCTGCTGGCTCATTCCTGCTTTGAAGCACTGTCAGGCCAAGTCGGTCTGGACTGGAGCCTTACCGTGAGCGCATCAGCGAGGGCTGCCCATCCCTCCCGTGACTCAGTGTCCACTTCCCTGTGCTCCCTCCCTCCCTCCCTGTGGCCATAGTGGGTTAGCTTCTTCTGGGGAAGAGTCTGGGCTCCTCATCTCCAGAGAATGACGCCATCCTGAGGATGGTCTGCGTTTAATCCCGCTCTCCACCTGCTTTGTACCTGCACCGCCCCCGCGACTCCACTCCCAGCCAGAGGCAGGCTGGAAAGCCGGAGTCCGAGGAGAACGTTCTGGCGGACGAGCTGTCCTTGTCTTTCTGTCGCAGCCACTCTGCAGGTCTCAGACCCAGAAAATGCAGCCACTCAGCACCCTCTCTCCTGCCGGCTGAGCGCGGCTCAGGGAAACTCGAGCGGCCCGCGCAGCCTGGACACACTAGCGATCCAAGCTCCGAGCCCCATCTGTCCTCCACACTGTGTCCCTGCCCATCTGTGTCCCACCCCGCCACGCTGCCTGTCACGTGCTGTGACCCCAAGCGGTCACCTCGTCCTTCCACAGCCTTCACTCTGTGGATCCCGCCGACTCCGCGGGGTCTTGGGGCACGTCCCTCCCCCTCCTCAGCCACCTCTGCCCCCTCTTCCACCGCATCGCGTCTGGGAGGAGGCCACCCCTCCGTACCACCACTCCTCGCCCAGGTCCTGGCCCCATTTCTTTCCTTTTTCAGTGAAATGTTTGTTCTCTTCTCCCACCACGAGGAGAACGCCTCCTTCCGTACATCCTTACTTCATGTTCCCACAGCGTTCTCACCTACAACACACCCCAACTTCCCACAGCCCGGCACCCCGAAACCACAGACACCTGGCCGCATGGGTTGCACTGTCGTCTAGGAGCTGGTGGCCTCCCTCGACGGTTCTACTTGTTTGCTGAGCCCCAGGCCCCACGGAGGGGGCCTGCAGTACCTCTCTGCTCAGATGCGTCTGAATCGGTTCGCACGTGCCTGAAGTTCGACACCCCCGAAGTGGACATCGGTGGCCCCTCGACAAGCCTGCTCCCTGCCTGGTTCTCGCCACAGTCAAAGGTCAGACCCTCCCCCCGGGTGCCCTTCGAAAACCTAGCACCATTCCCCTCCCCCACCCCTGCGCCATGTCCAGCCCATCACCAAGGAACTCGGGCGGAAACCCAGTACCTGACTTTTTCCCCTTTCTTCCGCGCCTCCAACATTCAGCCAGGTCGTTTGTCTTTAAAAATAAATTCTGGTAAAAGCTACCATTAGACCATTAAGTGCATAGTTCAGTGGTATTAAGTACATGCACAATGTTGTCCAACTATCACTGATTCCAGAACGTTTTCACCTCCCCAGACTGAAGCTCTGCACACATTAAATCAAGTATCCAATGCTGATTCTCTAACGATTCCAGAGATCGTCAGCCCACACCCTTCACTCTGCTCTCAGGGCCACTGCCAAGGTCCAGCTGCTCCCAGACTCTTCAAATCTATCTCATTTTTTCTAATTAAAGATTTTATCTTTATGATATTTTGCATGCATAAACTTTTACAGAAATCAAATACCAAAAGGCCTATCAGAAAGTCTGCAACCCTAAGTCCCTCCCCATTCTGAGCATCCGCCCAAAGGCAGCCAGCGTCTACTCTCCCAGCGATGTGCCTAATGTTATTCTCCGTATTTGCAGTGACCACGACTAGACCAGTATGCTGGGACAGCAAAGTTTAGCTTTGAGCTACATCTGTAATACCTGTAATGCTTGTAGTTCCTTCTTCTCACCGTGACAACACTGTAACCTGTGTTCAAGTCAGTA
Source organism: Martes martes (assembly GCF_963455335.1). Lineage (NCBI taxonomy): Eukaryota > Metazoa > Chordata > Mammalia > Carnivora > Mustelidae > Martes > Martes martes. The sequence continues at coordinate 1,484,284 of NC_137889.1, read as the reverse complement.
CAAATATTATTTCTAGATGAATACTGTTCACAGACAACTTGTGTAATAAGGTAACATTATATTTCCTTTTGTTATGCAACTTCTTACTTTCCCTGGAATTATTAATTACTTTAATTAATAATTAATTTCTAATTTAATTAATTTCTAGGTTCCTATTATTAACACAGCCCCAAATTCTTACAATTACAACATTTCTTTCCGTGAATGTGGTCAAACCCGTCCGCAAGTCTGCCAGTTCCCTCTCTCTGTAGATCCTGCCCTCCGCTCCCTCTGCACCAGCCCCGTGCGGACTCTCCCTCACGGTCCGATCACCTTTGCTCCGGCCTGTTTGGAATTCTGTTCCCAGGGTCCCCAGGGTCCCCAGATCTGTCTGTTCAATGCTTTCCTGTCCCATTTTTGGATCATCACGTTCTCTGACTCGTCCTAAGGGCCTGCATAAGGGAAGAGAAACTACGGAAGCTTCTGGGGCTGAGGCTCTTTGTCGGCTCTCGGGCTGGGCAGGGAGTCGGGCTGGGGCGAACTCTAGACTTGACCCCGTTTTCCTCAGAACTTGGCAGGTAACGGTGCACGGCCTTCCAGCCCCCAGGGTCACCCCTGAGGGGCAGGTTGCCATTTTGGGTGTTGACCTGTCTTTTCTTACTGAAACCCTGTGGGCTCCTCCACTTATGCCCAGTGTACAGCACCCTCGGTGGTGTGGTCTCTACCTCTTCCAGCTGCTCGGGAAAGCGGATACGGCATTTACATCTGGAAACATATTTTGGGTCTGGTACTTTTTCTAGAAATTTTTTTAGGTTGGGGGGATGATTTCCTGCTCTGTTTTCTCCAGGTCTTGCAAGAACTTTCTGGTGGTGGGTTGGAGTTTCTGGAAAGATACTGTAAACATGTTATCTTTTTATTCTTTGATTGTCTCTTCCTTACTTTTCTGGAATTTATCTTTCAATTTTATCTCCCAAATGTTACGTAGATTTAACCGTATTTTCCGTGATCACGTGTTTAATTTGCAGGAAATCTCGCATGCTCACTGCATACGCATCGTCAGCGGCGTCCCGACCGTGCCGGAGACTTCCTCGCCTCTTGGACGGGTGTCGTCAGTTCCGCTCCGCAGCTCTCTTCTGCTACTCATGGTTATTTCCGTTCCGGGTTCGGTCTCTCTGTTTGTGAGAGGCTCTTCTCAAACGCATGGTGGGCACTAGGAGATGCCTCCGGTAAGCGCGGACGGCCACAGGACCCCGAGCACTCAGAAACTTTCACTTGCCCACAGCCACTTGCCCGTGGCTCTGCAGCCGGTCAGTGAAGGGATCCCTTGAGCCCCAGCTGGGGATGGGAAGGCATCAGCTGCTTGTACACCAGGAGAAGGGGCCTGGGGAGGTCCTGGCTCACAGCACAGGCTTGCTCCTCGTCCTCACTGTTATCGTGGAACACCTGGTCACCACTTCTGTGCTTGTCTGCACAAGACTGGCTCTCGGGCAGATTCTCCAGCTGCCGTGGGCCAGGCAGGGCCTCCCTGGGTTCCTGGCTGGGCGGGGATGTGCGGTCCAGCCGCTCTTTGCAGACGTCCCCATCCTCATAGCTGCCTGCTGTTTCCCCTTCTGGAGCCTTCCTAGGGAGGAGCCCTCCCTGATATGCGTCTCTGTTTCGTGTCCCTTTCTCTCTGCTGGCTTAGCAATGCTCTCATACGCCCATGTCTGCTAATTCCCGCTGATTCTCTTCCCTTCTCCGTGGATGGAGCAGGGTTGTGTGTAAGGAAGGCACACATCTGGCAGGAAGGACGCGGGTGTTGCGTCCCCCTTGTATACCTCCACATCACTCCCAGCCAGACTCATTTTTCACCAGCCTACTTAAAATGCAAATCCTCTAAAATTCCCCCCACGTTCAGGATAAGCCTGGACCCCCCTCTCACCAGGCCCCTGCTCTGCACACAAGGAGCATGGACAGCCCCCTGCCCTCCCGAGCTCGGCAGCCGCTTGCCCTCATCCTCCCAGGGATTCCTTCCTCTCCGTGCCCCTTTGTGGGCAGCTGTCTCCTGTCTGCCCTTCACACGCAGCTCGAACGAACGTCTCCTCCTGGGAAACCTGCCCTGACCCCCCCATCCAGTGTGGAAATCCCTGTGTCCTTCAGCAGAGACACACCTTTCTCTCCCATTTCCCTAAGCCCTTCAAGAGGCCGTAGCTCTTGGACGAGCAGGCAGGGAGAGCATGTCTCGTCTGGCACTTCCGACGTCCGGCACGGTGGCCAACGCGCACCGAGCCTCACAAGATGGTTTTGAATGAGCAGGTGAGTTTTTAGTTATGGTTGGCTTGTTCCCGACTTAATCCCACTGACAAGACCTCCTGAAAAACTGCTCCTGGGAGCTGGTCTGGACACTCTGCTCTTGCTGGTGTTGAGGGGAGGGGCCGCCAGAACCGTCCCACAAAACCAGCCATTGCGTTTATTCTAGAAACTGGTGAAGGAGGTTTCTTTACCATTCACAGGAATTCCACGTTAGAAATTTCCTTATGCCTGAGAGTTCAGACGATCTTTGCTTCTGCCCAAGAACTGGCACGCCCTTTGTGACACAGGACCATAAACTGTTTGCAACTAAGGGTCCTTCCTCTTCTGCACCCCGATGGGCTGGAAGCCCAGAATCGTTGGCTGGACAGTTGTCACAGCCGGTCAAAACGCTCATGCCCTACCCACGTGCCCACGACCTCTCTGTCTTACTCCCACCCCTGTCCTCCGTACTGTATTATTCTCATTCTTTTCTACAGAAGCACGTGATTCCCCTTCTCCTAAATGCTCCCTCAAGCGGTTTGTGTAACGAGGCAAATGGGAGGTACATAAAAATACTGTGTCCCCGAACCCAGGGGCTGAAGCTCTCTCCACAGTGTGCTGGTGCCGGGGGGTGGGGCTCTGGGGGGTGAGAGGGGGGCCTCTGTGATGGGTCATGACCTTGTAAGGGGAAACTCAGAGCTCTCGTTCCTCCACGTTTGGACACACGAGGAGACGCTGTCCGTGAGTCAGGACAACCCCACACCGGACGCCGAATCTGCTGACGCCGTGGCTTTGGACTTCCAGCCTCCAGACAGGGAGAAATGAACATCTTCTGCTTGCCCTGGTCTGTGCTGTCCTGTTACAGCCCCTGAGCCGGTGAGAACCACAGGCGAGCACACGTGGAGACCGCGGCGTCTGAGAAGCCGCTGCTGGATGGAAGGCACCGGGAAAGCAGGCGGCGGCAGAGCAAGGGCGGACAGCCGGCAGCTGAGTCCAGCCCATGCGGCCCGTCCGGGCCTGAGCCAGGCCTCCGAAGCTGAGCCTGAGGGGACCCCAGCCTCCGTAAGGGGCAGGGGTCTCGTGCTGGGCCGATGCCTGTCGGAGATTCCTGCCGGGATCTGAGGCTTCTGCACTCGGAGGTGAAACAGCACAACAGAAACACGTTTTCAAACCTCATCGTTCGCGAGGACAGGGCTGTGGACACTGGTTCTCACCGGGTCCGGGGGGCAGACGGCACACCTGCACATGGTCCTCATGGGTGACAGAGCCAGGGCAGGGTGGGGTCGATGAGGACCACACAGCCCGCCCTACCACCCCTACTCTTCCCCCAAACACGACTCAGACAAGGTCACCGCCTCTCCTGACGTCCACACACCCTGAGGTCGTGGTAACCACGATCCATTGCCCCAAACACAGACTCGAACACTAACTTCATGAATCCAGTGTAGTACCTGAACCAGAGCATTCTCTTTCCCGACCCCCAAAAGAGCTGGTGAGTAAAGAAAACCCCTCTATACTCCGTTCACACATCGCATCACTCCCCACAGGCCCGGGGTCTCGAGACAGGCTGTGCGCACCCCGCATCGCGGATGTCTCGCATGTGAGGGGCAGGGAGTGAAGGCAGGACCACGGGCTCCTGTCCATCAGAATCTGCTGCGGCTAATGGGCTCGGTCATCCGTGAAGAATAAATAGATTTATGAGTTTACTCAGCTGGAAAATGCCTTCTGAGAACGGCCAGTGGTCTTCTGGCCACGAACTTCCTCCTTCCTGCCACCATGACGTCTCGGGGAGGGTGGGTGCGGCCTTCCAGGTCCCGAGAGGCTCTCAGAGCTCCTGGAGGCAGTGAAGCCCGAGCCCCTGGGTCCCGGGAAGGCAGGACCCCACCGACGACCCCAGCCGCGGGGCAGCAGGTGCACACGTGGGTGGGCAGAGCGGACGCGGAGCCGTTCAGCAAGCCATCACGGTCTTCCTACAGCGAGGGGCGGGAGAACCCGTCCCCCTAGCCCAGGAGCATCGCCGCCCCTGAGGCACGAGCTGCTCCTTCTTCGAGCTGGTCAGCCTCACCCGCTCTCCGAAGACACAGGGCCCCCGTGTCGCACACCGTTCTGTGGGGCTCCTGCCATAGCCCCCGAGGTTGCGTCACTGGTGTATCTCTAGGGCTGCTCACCTTGAGCTCGGTAGCCTCTGGCAGGAAGTGGGGGCAGCAGCACGGGCTTTGTTAAAGGAAAGCATCTGGCAGTATTTGTGGTAATAAAATTTGATATAAAATTATTTAATTTCCTCTGGATAATCAAACCTCCCAGATATCAAACCTGAGAGAGACTACGGGAGCCTGGAGACGGGTGCAGGGGGGCGACCACCCCTGCGGCTCCAGGGGCCCAGGGCCTCGCCCAGGGCGCTCCGGGGCCCTCCATCCCCGCCCACGGCAGTTGGGGGAGCGGAAGACCCGCAGCCTGCGGTGAGGCAGACCCAGACACGCATGGGACACGGTGATGGCGGGGAGGGGGCGGTCCGAGGCCCCCCTCATTCTCCAAAGAGCACTGCTGTCCATAAATGCTCTCATTAACAGCCTTCCCAGGGCGTTTTATGTACATACAGATGTTCAGACTGACGTTTTACAGAAGTGAGCCACATGTGCTGTTTTATCAGATCAATTAATGTAATATCAGAACTGTAAGTTCTTTTTTTTTAAAAAGAATTTATTTATTTATTTGACAGACAGAGATCACAAGTAGGCAGAGAGGCAGGCAGAGAGAGAGGAGAAAGCAGGCTCTCCACGGAGCAGAGAGCCCGATGTGGGGCTCGATCCCAGGACCCTGATATCATGACCTGAGCCGAAGGCAGAGGCTTAACCCACTGAGCCACCCAGGCGCCCCAGAACTGTAAGTTCTTAATGACCACAGTCTCCCCCGTCTCTCCACAGACAAGCACACGTGCACGCGCACGCACACACACCCCCTCTCCGAACTTTCGGTCCCCACAGAGCTCTACTTCTTCGGACATACTCAAGTTTACCTACTTAGTCCTCTTCGATGGAACAATCACAATGTCCTCTAACTTCTTACTATTATAAAAACAAACTATCCATATTCCATACATGCGTCTATGTGTATCTCTTTCTTTCTTTTCAAGAGTCCATAAATATATACTTGAAGGCTCCTGTGTTTTTCATTATTCTAAGTGTTGGAGTTCAGAGGGGAATAAGAAATGTACATTTTGCATTTCCTCATCATAAATTAGAAGAAGTGGGATTCCTACCTCAAGGTTTATGCTCATTTTAAATTGCCAAACTGACCTGTAGAAATGTTTAATATACATAATATACACACAAGGAACATGGAACGTATGTGAAAATGACAGCATATAACAGAGCTACAAAACTGTATGTATTATACATTACACATAAAAAAAAGCTCACTCTTCTGCCCCTCCGCCAACACTGGCAACTCCCCGTCTTTGCCACTTTGACAGGAAGCAGTGGGATCCCACTGGGGCTTGAACAAAGGGCATGGGATTCGTGGGGAAACTCGCCGTGCCGGGCCGTGCACTTACTCTCGGGGTCTCCATCTATCACCTGTAGTGGCCGCTCTTCACTCTTCTACGGTGTCTTGTAAAGCTTCTTATTAGGTTAAGAATATCGGCTCTCTCTTAGTATCTGCTAGCGAGCCCCCTATTTTACTTTGCTTTTAAGCCTAATGTTGGCAAAAAAGGATTTCCTCAGGAGAGTCTCACGAAATCAGACGTAATAGGCTTTGTCCCCTCTGCCGTCCTTCTCTTCTGGAATCATCTCCCAAATGGCCTAACTGGTTCCAAATGACACCAGTGTCCCCGAAACCACCTTCAAACTCGTGCGGTTTTATTTTCTCACATTTAACTTTCGAGACCCCCTGGGATTTCCGTTAGGGAGGAATCCACTTGCTTTCTCCCAGACAGCTCTCCTTCTGTCCCATGAGGCTACAGTCACCACATTAGTGGAAGGGAATCCAAAGTTTTCACAGTCGCACCAGGTCCCAAGGGCTGGGAGGGCCACACCAAATCACCACGGAACGCAGCCACCTCTGTGACCTCCTGGTTCAGAAAGTGATTCAGAGCAGCAGTGCATGCGTGATTCTCTCCTACGTGGCACTTGAATGCAGGCCACACTATAATCACGTGGAATGACGTGGAAAAGGTGTAACCACTATCTTGAGGAGAGCCTTGTTTATAACACGCCTTTTGTGCAGGATCATCTTTTGCGATTCTGTGGTCTTAGGCACGGAGCTGTGTTTTCCCAAGACGACTGCTTCCTTCTGTCAGGAAGGGTAACTAGAATGCTTCTGGGGTAGCATACGATCGCACCGCACAATTTGTGAACATGTGGTCGCCGCATGGCCCCTGGGTTGCTGGCTCGCAGTGCAGCAGCGGTGTGGCTGAGGGCCCCAGCACGTGCGTGGCCATCGCCGTGCACCTCTGCCAACACACCGCCGCTGGAAACCCCAGGACATTCCCCTCAGAGATTTCAGGACTCGCTTATAGACTTCCGTCCACGCTCACGTGCGGGGGCTCGCTGAGCTACTGTTAGGACCCGTGCGCATAGCAAGGCCGGGGATGTGAGCGAGAATGAGAGCAAGAGACACAGCTCCTGCCCCCAAGGAGCCTCCAGAGCTCGGGCTGGAGCTGTGCTCAGGAGACCCCCAGAGGGGAGCTTGTTCCCCCAGGAAGGACGCTTCACCCAGCAGCAGGGCCAGGGGGAGGGGGCGCATGGCTGTGCCCTCTGCCACGCCGGCCGCTCGGTCCGGCCGGCTCCCCCCACACCCTCTGCACACAGCTCAGTCTCTGCCCTCGGGGCTCCTTCTTGCAAGGGCTGTGCCTCCCCTCCCTTCCTTCCCTTGCCAGAAAATAAGTGCTCTTCTCCATTTCTCCGCGTCCCTGCCTGGCGAGGACCTGGTCTGTAAGAGTCACAGTGGTCACAATGAGCACAGGAAGGGAAGAGAAAGAAAAGCGACTCTCTGCGCTCCACCAGTGCCCGCCCGCCCGCCCGCCCGCCTGAACGAAAGGGTGAATACAGTAAGAGGAAACACGGTGAGAGGTCTGCTTGGTTTGAGTCCTAGCAACGTCTTCAACTTTTCCATGTGTCTGGGCGTTGCTCCAATCAGGGATAACAAGGAAACGGCTAAGTGGGGGTCGTGCCGGTGACATGCGTTCACGGAGACGAGCCCTCAGGCTCATGCCCGGCGCCCGACTGGTTCGGCACACACGGTGGCGGGAGTGGCAGACAGGCGCGGAGATGCGGACAGCGGGGCTCAGGCTTGGGCAGGGGCAGAGCCCGCCTGCGACCCCCCGTAGTACAGGCAGCAGGTGGGCCTGGGACCCCCTGCAGTGTAGGCAGCAGAGGTGCTGACACGCGGCCTGGGGAGGGTGTGCGTGTGCACAGTGCCGCTTCCCCCCACACGGACACGGCTCAGCTGAGCAGACGTGGGACCCAGGTGTCACACTGGGCACATTTCCATGTACGAAAACCCACTATTCGTGTGCATTTGAGTCCAGAAGACGGGCAGCTGAGTCGTGTGATGCGTCACTAGGATGGGTGTGGCGTGCCCTCTGCTGAAGACATGGTCCCAGCTGGCGTCTCCCAGATAAGGCCCCCTCAGAGCCCCGGTGCCCGCTGCCACCAGGATTGGACGGGCTGGAAGGAACGTCTTGCCTGTGACCCGAAGACCCAAGCCCCTGCTGGGTGGTCCCAGCGCCCCCTTCCTGAGATGCCCCTCCCCTGGGACACTGCGTCCTGCATGGTGCGGACCAGTGGGGGCCAGGCAGGGACACTGAGGCGGGCCTTGTGGCTGAGGCCGGGGTGTGCTCTGACTGTGCCCACAGAGCCACCAGAGCCTAGCCGCCACGCCACATCTGGGAAGTCGGAGTCGCTCCCCTGCGGCAGATGCCCGCTGTCTGCAGAAGGAGGCGGCCGCGTGAGCCACATTTTAGTTCTACGTGACGACTAGGAAATAGCGATGTCCCGTTCTTCTGAATCCGTGTCTCCCAAGGGGGCTGTGCGCCGTCCCTTTCCTGACTTGCGTCTCATGGAGGTAAGTCCTCTGCTAAGGGAGTCATGTTAACGGCGGCTACAGGTCCAGCGGCACAGACCTTCCTGCACACCCGCCGACATCACTCGCTGCCGCTGCTGAGGTCCTGGTGGCTGGGACCCTCCCCTCGCTGTCCACGGTGCTGCTCCCGCCACCCGGGCCGTCTCTTCCTGGGAAGGCCCCTCTGCGCCATCGGAGGGCTCCGCCTGCTGAGTCTGGAAGCATCCTCACGGCGCGCTCTGTTCGGAGGATCCGCAGCCCCAGAGCCAACGGGCGGTGAGAGCCAGAGCCCGCACGGGACTGCACACTGACGGGTCTCTGACACCGAAACTGCCCCGCAGGGATGGGTCATGAAGCGCGGCCCTCCTGCGTGCTCTCTGGGCGTGTGCCATCATTTGCAGTCCCTTTATGGTGAAGTCTGTCTCATTTGAAAAACACAGACTCCGAATTTAGGAGATCGGGGCTCAGTTCTACCATCCTGCGGGGGCATGTTAAGAATCACCTTCTCTGGAGCGTCATAATGAGGGTCCCGGAGGTGAGGAAAGGGCCCCGCAGCCACGCTGTGCTCAGATCCCCTTTTGTGAACTAAAATATTACCTGAGAAGAAAGCGCCCACCTCACTGCCTGGCGCACCGGGGCCAATTCACAGGCTGTGGCTTTACTTACAAGTTCAGTCCTTAAACCAGTCCAGACGACCCAGCTCTTGAACTCAGTAACTGAGGACCCTGTCGCGGTTCTGACCACCCAATCATCGTACCAGGATGTTTTCATAACATAAAGTAAAACTAATGACAGTAAACAAGATGGATGATTATAGAATCATCCAAACTCAGAGATGAAGGCAGAGTTCAAATCTCTGGTGCCCAAACCAGTGTGCATGTTCTCTGCCGGTTACCAGACGGCAAGAATGTGTCATGTTCAGAGATGCGGCAGCAATGGCTCCTTCCCCGATGGTCGCCCATGACTCGATTGGAGCAACCAGAAATATTCGCCATTCCCTGTTTTCAGAATGACTCCCGAAGCTTCTGCCCAGTTGTCCTGTCGGCCGTCTGACAAGGAGAGCTGTGTCACATTGAAGCCATTAAACACTGGGAGGCTGGACAGGACATGTCCCAGGACGGGGGCAGAGCAGATGACAGCCTGGGAGAGGGGCTCAGCCTGGCTGGCAGTCCCCCCATCTCCTCATCCCCCCACCCCCCAGCCTCTCCTTAAATCTCGGGCTGTGTTTCGTGATCCGTTGGGTGGTGATGAAGGGAAATAAGTAATGTTCCTACCGGAAGGAGTCTTTCCAGAGAAGGCGCTCTGCACCTACCCCTCTGCCCAGTGATCTGTCCGCAGACCAATCCCTCTGCCCAGTGATCTGTCCCTGCACAAACCCCTCTGCACAGTGGTCTGTCCACGCAACAACCCCTCTGCACAGTGGTCTGTCCGCGTCCTGCATAGTCGTGGTTACATACCAATGGCCGTGCTCTCAGAAAAGAGAGGTGCCCCACACTGAAGCCACCTTCCTTGAAGGGACTGTAAGCTGTGCAGAGAAGGCAGCTAGAAGGCGTGGTGGTGAGTTGGGATGTCCCGACTGTATCTGAGTAAGTTAATTAGAAGGACTTCATTTAGGGCCATCAACCAGAGTGAGTGAGGTCTGGACAGACACAGAGTGGACGTGTCCTCTTGCCCCTGAAATCACATCTTAGTCCACCCAAGCTGCTGTGACAAGATCCCACCGACCAAGTGGCTCAGACGCAGCAGACACGCGCTGCTCACAGCTCTGGAGGCTGGGAGTCTGAGGTCAGGTGCCATGATGGTCTCCTCTGGGCCACCATGGCCTGCCCCCACTGTGTTCTCACACGATGGCCGGCACAGGCAAGAAGCAAGCCTCTGGAGACTTGTGCGTGGCCCCCTCCCATCACAAGGGTTCCCCCCCCTTCCCCATCTAAACCTGGTCACCTCCTAGGCCTGTCCCACGGTAGGTCACACGCATTCGGAGGGTGCATAAACATTGGTCTATGACAAATTCTACCACTACCTGTGGACAAAAATCTCATCTTGGTGACGTGAGTCGTCTCCCACTGCTGCCTTGTGCCCCAGATGCCCAGGCCACACCTGATCCAGACAGAGTCTGCAGACACGGCCCTGTCCAGCCCTGAGACGGCGGAGGCTCGCCTGTCAGACGGCAGGCTGAGACATGAGAGCTGCAGGGGCACAGACCTCGGCAGAAGCCTGTAAGCCCCCCAGCTACCCCCTGTGCTGCCTCACTCTGTGGGATATACTGAGACTGCTCAATTGCTCAGTCCAGTGGAGGTAAATGTGAACGCTCAGATGACCCCAGCAAATCCCACCCTTGAAGATGTGCCCCGCGCCCTGCACGCAGACCGCCCCCCCGACACGTCCCATTTAGTCCTTCAGTTCCACAGCAAAGAAGAAACTGCACGTCCAGGATTGCCCATGTCGGAACAAACTTGTACCATCTCTATTGCAATGCAGTAAATAAAAAATCCATCGTAAAAATACGGGAGACACACTGTAACTCTGCGTCTCTGCTTCCGGTCTCTCCCTGACCCAGCCCATCATCGCCCTGGAGAACGTTCAGATGCTCTGAAGGTAAAGACATCTCTGTGCAGCACCTGCTCCCACTGATACCGCTGGACGGCAAAGCTGCGTGACTTCTCTGCTCTTTTTACTAAGTGCTGCTGGGATGCCATGGGCAGAGGCCACGAAGCTCCCAGAGACGCCACATGGGGCAGGACAGCCTCCCTGCAGAGAGGTCTCCGCCCTATGTGTGTGGCCCGCACCGAGAGCCTGGTCCTCGAGCTGCTCACCAGCCGCCTTCTGCACCGTGTGGGAGGGAGGCGCGTGGGGCACGGGCACACCTGCACTGGTCCTCTGCGGAGCTGACCCCAGCAACACTTACAGAACGTCCTGGCCTTCCCGATTCGCCCTCCTGCCCAGAGTTTCTCTCTGGAAAACTTTTCTCCAACGGGGAAAATGGATCTTATTCCCATCACTCCGCTGCTGAGCCCTGGGCCCCTTGCTGGCTGCTCTTTGCAAAGTGTGGTCCTCGGCCCGGAAGCGTCAGCAGGCTGGGGACCTGCCCGACCTGGGGTCCCCTCCCTGGAAGCACAGGGGCTGGGCACCCCGGCGGGGCCAGCCCTGTGCGCTGTACCAAGCCTGGCAGCGGATGCTGGTGCTCGCGGAGGTCTGACAGTCGCTGACCTGGAGGTCTGTGCTAGGCGTCCCAAGTGACCGGATGTCCAGCCGTCCCCCCACCCCGAAGCCTGTTAGTTCCTGCCACGTGTTCAGACGGCTGAGAGTCCCTCGTCACTTCTGCCCTCTGAGCCCCTGCGTGTTCTGTTCTGTCTGAAATAATCTTGCTTTTTCTCCTCAGGGAACCCCACGTTATTTTACAGAGTCATCCCCAAAAGTCTATTCGTCTCTCCTCTAATTTCTTACACTTTGGTTGGTCTTACAGGCTAAAGTGAAGGCATCAAGAAAAATCCCAGAGTCAAAATGACTTCTGGTAAGTCCTCTGTTCTGCCACTTGACACGCCACATCCTGACGCAGGTCGGGCAGACAGAAGACAGATGCGCATACGGGTAGGTATTTAGATGTTTAGATTGGATGCGGACACACAGACATGACAGATCACTACGGATGTCCTGCTTCATGAGCCTCCGCCGCCAGGAGGAAGGGGACAGGAAAGGACGGAGGGAAGGACGGATGAAGACCAAGAAATAGCAAATGTGATTGAGGGCTTTGTCCTATTTAGCAGCCATAGCTGCTATTTTCCTATTTATTTCCTATTCCTGCATATTTTCCTATTAGCAGTTCATGATCTGCTTTGCACAAAAAAATATGAAAAGGAACCACTTACCCAGAGTGTTTAGGAAGCCCACAGGAAAGGACCCAAGCAGACGGTGACGACGATAGTTGTTCATTGCAGAAGTGACGGCCTTGGACTCTCACTTGCTGGAGGCCCCGTGGGAGGAAAGTCGAGGCCGCAGGTGGAGCATGGGGTGGGGCGAGAGCTCTCCAGCTCCCGTGGT